>NC_132849.1:16756158-17059188 GCF_048164855.1 Canis lupus baileyi
TTAGAGGTATTTTTGCTTTGTTTTCTTATGTGTTCTTTGAATTATGTTTTATTCTAGTTGTTTTTTTTTTTAATTTTAGTTTTTCCTTTTACTCTGAAGTTTGTCTGGTAATTTTCATTCTGTTTAGGAATAAGGGAGTAAGAAGGCTATTTGGAAGTTGTGTATGTATGGGAAGGTGGTGTTTGCTTGGCATGTCTACTTTAGGGTGGACAGAGGTGGGACTAGATGTTATGCTGAGGCCCCAAAAGGCTTTCTGTGAGGAGGAGTTGGCATTTTCAAAAGCTTCTCTAGTTCTCCAGATAATTCATTTACTTTATTAGAAGGGAGCCCTCTGATTTTTTTCCACTTAGCTTTAAATATTTGTCTTCTGGTAATGTTCCTGGCTGGAAGGGTTGTAGGGAGGTGGGGTCATTTCTCATGTAGACCCTTGAGCCATTAACCTTTTCTAGCCTGTGCTGCTTTCTGTCATTCCTGGTACCTTGAGTCTGCCTGGAAAGTGTCCATGGGTCTCTTGGGCACATGGGCTCCCACTTCTGCTGCCCCCTCTATTCATTCTAGGCTTATGTTTTTTTCTGCTCTATTTATAAACATACTTCAATCAGATTTCTATTATTCAGCTTTTGTTAAAATCTCTTAACTGGTGACAGGCCTCATTTTTTGTTGTAGGTTACTACCCTTTTAAAACCTTATTTTCTTTAGAATGGAATTCTGGATGGGAGGACATAGAAACTTGTGGGCTCAGTCTTCCATCTTGAACTGGAACTTTCTCAAAAGATTATAAACTTTTTGCTTAGAAAACTTACTTCATTTATTTTATATCACTGTATGGAATCCTCGAATGCTCATTAATTAACAGGGCAACTACTTTGCCCTTTCCCTACTTCTCATCTAATTTTCTGGACCAGTATGCTTAATTCCCAGCAGCCCAATTTCTATAGTGATATGTTTATCCTCTGAGATCTTTTGGGTGGATATTCCTCATAATGCGTATTTTGTTCTTAGAGAACTGCCAGTACCAATGCAGCTTCCATTTGAACTTTGTCCAGTTTATTACACTCATCCAGTTCTTGAGGCACCTTGTTTTACATGTTGCTCTTTGCTTTTTTTTGTTTTTGTTCTTTTTTAGGAACTTTGGATTGATTGCTGAGGTGGGCAGTTACGTGAGCTTTCACCTGCATCCTTTGGCCAACCCCTCTCCTGCAGGCCTCAGCTTTGAAGAACGGAGTATTTGGAATATTGTACTTATTACCTGCTTTTCCTGTTTAACCTTCACCTAAGCTGGGATAAGCAGAGATCTCACCTGTTAGTTTTTTCTCTGCAAGGTCTTCCATTACTTGTGTCTTCCATTTCAGGCTTGGATGCAGTCTCTGCTGTTTGAGACAGAGGAAAAGAAAATGATTTGTGTAGGTTGCTTAATGAATGGTAAGGACCATAATAAAGGTCTCTGATAATTTCAACCTAGTGTGTTTTATAATCTTGCCTTTGTCCTTGCCACGATGACTGGAGAGCCACCATGCCTAGTCACAGACCTTTCTGATCTTCCTTGCCAGCTGTTCTAAACCTCAGTCCTTTGATTTATTTGCTTTTTATTTTTCCAGTATGTCACCAGAACATGATTCCAGAATTTATGGGATGCCACTTGAGGTCTTCAGAAGTTTAAATATATGTGATCCTAGATTTAAAACCAGTTAAATTTTAATAGCTTTATTGAGGTATAATGCACATACTATACAAGTGTACATTTCAATGATTTTTAGTGTATTCACTATGTGCAGCTATCACCACAGTCAGTTTTAAAATATCTCCATATTAATGGGATCCTAAGATATATATATATATTTTTTTATATATATATATGGTATTTTGTATCTGGCTTCTTTCACTTAGATAATGTTTGCAGGATGTAACAGTTTATGTTATAGGATGTAGCAGTACCCATTCCCTTACTTTTATTTTTTAATTTGTGGATAGGGGAATACTAGATCCATAGGTTACCTGGTGAAGGTCCTGCAGCAAGAGAAGGACTGGGCACAGAAACGTAGAGGAAGATTCAAACCTAAGGAGAGTCTCAGTGAGACTGTCTGCAAAGCCATTGGTTGAGTCTTCTCAGTGTATTTGTTACCTCCAGGGTATCAACACTCTTGGTCTGTACAGTGCCATGATGCACAGTGCCTGGTGCATGGATTCTCTGTGTGTGTCTGTGAACTGATTGATCATTTGTAAAGTGGCCATGTCAGAGTTAGAATTGGTCTTGGAATGCTGGCACAGAGCCTACAGGTGGCTTAGGAATCCAGAGCTCCTGCCTCCCTGGGCCATAACCAGCAGAGGGAGGCTGACTTCCTGAGCCCTCGATGAAGGCACCCACCCTTAGGTCACCACTTAGTAGATGTGTTCTGTTCTGCCAGATGAGGTTAAGGCCGTGGCAATTTTAGGGATTAACTCTGAGTTTCCTGAGAAATGGCAATTACATTTTTCCTGTGGGTTCTGGCCCAGAAGCCTTCCAGACTCTCCAAGCAGTGTACCCATTGCAATACAGAATTTTTGCTGCTCTTTGAATGCAGGCTGCCCGAACCTCAGAAATGTGCTGTCCCTGTTTGCAAGATCTGGTGAAATGGAAAGGAAACAGGTGTGAGGTTCTGCTCCAAAGTGCAAGATCATAGCCCTTTGCTCATTAATGATATGCTCCAATATGCAAGCTATGGTAGCTCTCCCCAGGAATTTGGGCCTAAACCAGGAAGATTGCCCTCTGTAATTAGAATCCCTAAGTGAAAGGTTTCAGAGGCTGAATTACTCCCAGACTCAACTAGACCTGATCAAATATATGAAGAAGAATGTGCCAGTCGGTAGAGGGCACTAGTTAGTCGTGAAAGAGGAAGGAGTTCCAGAGACAATTCTTAGGGCCCATTCTCCATTGGGTAGGGTAGCTTGAACCTTAGCCAGCGCTCCCAGGACTAGGGTCCGCTTGATCAGCTGTCAGTCTGCCCCACTCAGGTGCCTTCAAACACTGCAGTCCTATTTAACTCCTATTGTCCATGGGATCCCTGGAATCTGGGCTCCTATCTTAATTCCCTTCTATATTGTACTGCCCAAGAGAACTTTCTGTGATGATGGGATGTACTACATCCAGGGTGTAGCCACACATGGCTATAGTGTGGTAGCCACCTGCAATGTGTGGCCACTGAGCAGTTGAACTGTGGTTAGTGTGACGAGCTAAATTTTACTTTTTTTTTACTTTAAAATTGTATTTATTTTGTTTCAAGTATTTAAATTCTAATTAGTTAATACATAGTGTAATAATGACTTCAGGAGTATAAATTTTTAATTTTACCTAAATAGCAAGAAGTGTCAGCCACAGCATCTTCTGTTTGGGACCCTTAACTGAAATGGCACAATAACATCTCTCAGCCTCAGTGACAATAATGGTCATTACTCGGTAAGGAGGGTCACAGAATAGTGCTAGTAAAGCCCTCAGCACTGTGTGGGGCATATAGTTCTGAGTCAACATTAGGCCTTGTTACTATCGCTTTTTGCCAGCTCCAACGTCAGTCTTCAGCAAAGCTACTGAGTAATGAGGCCCTTTTTATTCTGAACATCGCTCGCTTATGGTAACAAAGCTCTAAATAAGAAATGAGGGCTCCTCCAAACATACATGAGGGAAACACCATAAATGGAAATGTATCTGCACATCAGACATGGAGCTTCATTAATGAGAGTCTGCTTCTGAGAAAAAGGTTTATTTGACGTGCTGACAATCCCAGGTTTCTTAGCCTGAGACATATGGAGCCTATTAATGTCAATGTGAAGGACCTCTTTGGAGACGCTTTTAAACCAAGACAGACAACAAGCCCCTTTTGCTTTCCATTCCCTAATTGAGTCTAGTACCGTGAGTGGAGAAAGACATGCTTTTAAAAAGGTGTCTATGCCTGTCATTTCATGGTGTTTTCTTGAGGAGCTGCTAATTAGTACATCTCTACCTTATTAGGGATGGTAAATAGGGACTGACCGGGCCTTCTCTGGGCAGGGAGAGTTATAGAAATCATCTGTCCTTATCTCAAGGATCAAAGTTTGGCTTTTTAAGTTACACTGAAGATGAATTTATAAGACTCCCAGTACATTTTAAAGAAATGTGTCACTTCAAAGTTATTAACTGTGAAACCATATTTCAAAATGGGCAATTGTATTGCTTATTTGCCTTACCTGCGTGGGAAGAGAAACTGTGCCTTTGGTGCCTTGAAATAGTAAAATACCAGGTGAATGCTGGCTGAAAATCTTAGGGATCATTTCAGGGTTCCTCATCCCACTGTTGCCGTATGGTGAAAAAAGCAAGAAGCCAAATTGTTTTTTTCTAATTGTCATTCTTAATTGTGAGAGGCATGAATCACAGTGATTTCACGAAGCACTTTGTAAAAGTGAAAAGGTCCGTAAGTCAGAACATGTGTCAGAGAAAAATGTCCATTATAACTGAATTGGGGAGAGAAAGTTTGCAGGAGCTCATTGTCATGGGAAACCTTCCAGCTCAGAGCATGAGACATAGACTGTGACTGTGCTCTAATGGGAGACACCTGGACACAGGACAAGAGGAAACCCTAAGCTGTGGTGGTGCTGGGAGACAGGAGAGAGGAGTGAAGATGCCAGCATGTGCTGGCAGGTGAGGTATTTGTGCTAATAAGAATGAGTGATGGTGGTGGCCCTAAGGTTAATGAATGTAGCCTACAGGGCCTCAAGTGGCTAAACAGGCCTGCCCTCTGCGTCAAACTTCTGGAAAGCGCTGAGATTTTTTTATTTCATTGGTTTACATAGCTAGTGGTTTAGGAGAGATGGTATAATTAGCCCTAATGCAAGTGCCTACAAAGGCTGGCAGGGAGAGCCAGGAGTCACAAGTTGGGATAGATGAATGGATGATCTTCCTCCAGTTGATCCTAGGAAAACTCTGCCCAGTGTTCCGGAAGATAAGAGGAAACTTTGCAGGTGTGCTCCAATGACAATAAGAATTGTCGGGGATCCCTGGATGGCTCAGCGGTTGGGTGTCTGCCTTCGGCCTGGGGTGTGGTCCTGGAGTCCTGGGATCAAGTCCCACATTGGGCTCCCTGCATGGAGCCTGCTTCTCTCTCTGCCTGTGTCTCTGCCTCTCTCTCTGTGTCTCTCATGAATAAATAAAATAAAATTAAAAAAAGAATTGTCACAGCTGATATAAACTGGAGGGAAAAATCCTATTACTGATCAAAACTAATGCCAGGTCTGATCAGCTCTTTCTGCTCTGTGACTGTTGGCCCCTGGGGTATAGTCTCACCTGCTTAAGAAGACTTCACAAGGTCTCTATGATGAACCTTGCCTGTCCCTTTGTGCTTGCCTCTCCTCCCTGCCCTCCTTGTACTCCAGCCACCACATTTCCTGAGAGCGCTGTGGTCCTGTGGTGTGCAGGGTGCTCCTCCCCTTGCCTGCCGTACATTTCTGCTTATTCTCTTCTCATTTGCTGGCCCAAAGTGTAAGACTGGGAAACTTCCTGGCCGCCTTCCTCTGGTGGGTGCCCTTCCTCTGTGCTCCCACAGGACCTATCTTTTGCTATCTTAAGCCTCATCACACTGTGAAATCAGTGCTTGACGCCCTGTGTACCATTAGATGGCCTGCTTCACGATGGGGGTGGGGTGGGGGGTTGGGGATGCAGCTTCTGCCTGCAGCTTGTTCTGGCTTCAGTGTCCCAACTCCAGCTCTAGTGTGAGACAAGTAAAAGTACTTGTTGCTCAAGTAAAAGATTTGCCTGAAAAAAATTGTGTTAAAATATTTATAATTTAAAAAAGTAGTATGTAAATCTATGATTATGGTAAAAAACAAAAAACCCTTAACAGAGAAGATAGATTCAAAAGTGGAATTCCTTTTAGTTCAGTTCCACCTTTAAACTCCTCCTCCCCATAGGTGTATACTGTGGCCTGTGTACTGGCCTGCCAAGTTTGTATGCATGCTCATATTCATGCATATGTAATTTTAAGGCAAAAAAATGTATAATATATATGTGATATATAGGATATATATATGGACACACCATTTATGCGTGTGTGTGCACATGTGTGTAGTTAACATTCTAAGTTGTAAGCAACGGAAACAAACCTGGGTGATTTTAAACAGAAAAGGAATTTAATGTTGAGTGGCTCACAGAACTGGCAGGAGGCTGAAGAAGTAGGCTTGGAAAGTGGGAAGAATGGGAAGCTGGACCATGGGTCTTGCCCCCCCCCATGAGATGTGGGGACACTGTGGCTGTCCCCTGAGCCCAGACTTCTCAGCCGGGCCCCACTGCCTCTGTCAGTGCTGCTCATTGACACTGGTGCTGCCCCTGACCAACAAATGCCATGCCTCTCTGCTCTTTGATTCGTTCATTCTGTATGCACAGGCTCTGGCAGAGGACTGGCCTGCGGTAGATAGGAGCCAGCAGCCAGCTGGAAAGGCACTGGGCCCATGGGTGTGTGTCTGCAGACTTTGACTCCTAGGAGGTGGCCTCTGCCTCCCGCTAAGTCTGCTCCTCTCATGGACTTTTTTTTTCTAACATTTTTTTGTTTTCTTTCACTGCTTTGGTGTTTAATCCATCTGGCATTTATTTTGGCCCACAGAATGACGTGGGGAGCCATCATTACTTCTTTTCTAAATGGCTACTTGGTTTTCCATATGCCATATAAGAAATAATCCATCCCCATCCGTACCCTCAGTACATGATGTTTTGAAATACTACCCTTTAATAAATGTGTTAAATCTCATGCATGTTTGATATGTGTATTTATGGTTACTCTGTTCTGTTCCACTGAGCTGTCTATTCATGTACTAAGACTGAATTGTGTATTTAAAGCTTTTGTCAAAATAACCCATCTATGTTTTTCGAAACTTTACATTTTGAAATAACTTCAAACTTGAGTTGCAAGGTTAGTACAAAGAACTATATTCCCTTCACCTGGATTCACATTTGCTTTATCACTGTCTTTATTACATATGTTATTATTACATAATTTCATTCAGAGCCATTCAAGAGTAGATTGCAGGGGGGATCCCTGGGTGGCGCAACGGCTTGGCGCCTGCCTTTGGCCCAGGGCGCGATCCTGGAGATCTGGGATCAAATCCCACGTCGGGCTCCTGGTGCATGGAGCCTGCTTTTCCCTCTGCCCCTCTCTCTCTCTCTCTCTCTCTCTCTCTGTGACTATCATAAAAAAAAAAAAAAAAAAGATTGCAGACATGATACCTCCCATGAGACAATGACAAACATCAGGAAATTTAACATTGCTACAATGCTATTATGGGTTTGTTTAAATTCTGTCAGTTGTCTCAATAATGTCCTTTAAAGTAGTTTAATAGTTATTTTTTCTTATTTAGATGCATGATAGGATCATTCCTTTTGTCTACTTTTTATGTCTTTTGTGTCTTTCATCTGTATCAGATCTTCAGATTTGTTATTCATGATCTTGGCATTTTTAAATAGAACGGCTCATTAATTTTTTTTAGAATATTATTTAGTCATGTACAAAATTTTAAAAAGTCACATAATACAGCAGTCATATCAATCAGGGTCCTGGCAGAAAATAAAGCACTCAGGAAGTCCAAGAGACTTTAGTAAAGGGACAATTTTTAGAAACAGGATTAAGGGACATGGGGGACATTGGAAAGCTATCTCCATCCCTGGGCCTGAAGGGGCAAGGGGAGAGGACATTTTGAGAGAGCCAGTAAGAGCCAGAGCTTGGAGGAGAAATGGCATCCTTTGCCCAGAAGCATCCCTCAGGGCAGGGAGATTGCCAGAGCCGCCTCCCTCCTTCTACCTTTTAACTCTGCAGTGCCTCCCATTGGCTGAGTTCAAGCAGAACCAGGGCAGGGAACAGCAAGACCAGCCCCTGGGGCTCAGAGTAGGGCAGAGAAGGGTGAAGGGTGGATGGGTAGGGATAGGCTTATAATGAGAAATAGCAATGCCTACCCACACTCTTCCAGCTTTGTTGCTCAGAGACAACCACCTGCCGCTATTCTGATTTTTCTCTTTATCTATTTCTATATGTCTAAACAATTTTTAAAATTTATCAGTTGACTTCCTTTGTACCTTTTCCCTTTCTTTCTCTCTGTCATAGTTATATATTTTTTGTTGTTGTTAAGTCAATAGACAGTGCTTATATTATTATTTTTTAAGGATTTTATTTATTTATTCATGAGAGACACAGAGAGAAGGTAGAGACATAGGCAGAGGGAGAAGCAGGCTCCATGCAGGGAGCCCGATGTGGGACTCAATTCCAGAATCCCGGGATCACCACCTGAGCCAAAGGCAGACTCTCAACTGCTAAGCCACCCAGGCATCCCCAGTGCTTATATTATTTTGAGAGTGCAAAACTTGTTCACTGCCACACCAAGAGGTTTGTGATGCTTGGGCTTTTAAATTTACTCATTTTGTTTTGTAATAATAAGCATATTGCCTTTTCATTTGGCTATCTACAAGCTTCCTTACTAAGTTTATCCAGGCACTCTGACAGCTGTGTACCATGCCTTTCATTAAAATTTTTCATATGCTCAAATATATATGTTTATTTTATTTTATATTCCTCTGTCTGCCTGTTCCAATCTGGAACTATTGGGGCCTAGACCAGCTATCTGCTGTCATCTGGAACTTTCTCTTGGCTGATTTGGTAGGCAGAATTGTAAAGATGGCCCCCAAGATTCTCATCTGCTGGTTATTTAGGCAAACAGGACTCAAGGTACTATTATGGTGGGGGGGTGTCTTTGCAGGTGTTATTAAGGTCACTAATCAGCTGAACTTAACATGAGATTATCCTTGTGGACCCAATGTCACCACATGAGCCCTTAAAAGTGGAAGAGGGAGGCAGAAAAAGAGATGTGGCAGCAAAGATGGGGCACAGGCAGGTCAGAGAGATTAGAAGCAGGACAGGGATTTGACTTGCTGTTGTTATTGGCTGTCAAGATGAAAGAAGGAAGCCATGAACCAAGAAATGGTCTGGAGGGTGGTCTAGAGGCTAAGACTGAACCTAAGGAACCCGGGTCCTGTAACTAAATGGAATTGTACTCTGCCAACAGCCTCAACCAGGTTGGAAGCAGAGTCATCTCCAAGGCCTCCAGAAAGAAATGCATTCTGTGATGTTTTGATTTTGGCCTGTGAGGCTGTAAGCAAAGAGCCAGATAATCCATGCTGTGCTCAGACTTCTGAAGAAACTGCTTGATAATGAACTTGTGTTGCTTTAAGCACTAAATTTGTGGTAATTTGGTACATTAGCATGAAAAAACTAATACAGCTGTTATTACGGTCTTCCTCCCATCTTCCTTGTGTTGGGGGTCCCCATTTTCTAGAGCTCTTCATCCTGGAGCATATTCTCTAGTGTAGCCATTCTCAAACATGGTGGTTGCAGGAGCCTTTTATGCTCTTAAAACTTAGTGGGGACCCCAAAGAACATTTGTTGATCTGGTTATACCTATCAATATTTAACATGTTAGAAACTAAAGCTGAGAGATCTTTAAAATGTTCATTAGTTCATTTCAAAATAACAGTAATAAAACACATTGCATACTAACACAAGAACACTCTTTATGACAAATACAGTTTTTTTAAAAAACAAAAACCACTACTGAGAAGAGAGCCATTGTTTTATATTTTTTGCAATTTCTTTAATGTCTGGGTTAGTAGAAGACAGAGGCTTATACCTGTTGCAATGTATTGTTCTAGGTGAAGCATCTGAAGACAATCTGGTCCCAACATGGATGTAGTTGGAAAAGCAAGACCTCAGTGATCCCTCAAAGGCTCTCAGGGGCCCCTGAAGTCCCTTGGCTATACTTTGAAAACTGCTACTGTGGTGTCTTATTGATCAAAGTATGATCTAGGGACCAGCAGCACCAATGTCCCCAGGATCTGTTAGGAATGTGGACTCTCTCAGACCATCTGAATCAGAACATACAGTTTTTTTTTTTTAAAGATTTTATTTATTCATGAGAGAGAGAGAGAGAGAGGGAGAGAGAGAGAGAGAAGCAGAGACACAAGCAGAGAGGCAGAGGAAGAAGCAGGCTTCATACAGGGAGCCCGACGTGGGACTCGATCCCCGGTCTCCAGGATCACGCCCTGGGCCGAAGGCAGGCCCTCAACCGCTGAGCCACCTGGGTGTCCCAGAACAGTTTTATTTTATTTTATTTTATTTTATTTTATTTTATTTTATTTTATTTTATTTTATTTTATTTTATTTTCATTTTACTTTTTATTTATTTATTTATTTTTTTGAACATACAGTTTAATAAGATCCTCGGGTGGTTCCTATGCTCAGGGGGGTTTGACCCCTCCTCAGGTCTGATTAATTTGCCAAAGTGGCTCACAGAACTCAGAAAAACACTGACGTTTGCCAGTTTATTAAAGGATATGATAAAATATACAGATGAATAGCTAGATGAGGAGATACATAGGACATGGTCTGGGAAGGTCCTGAGTGCAGCAGCTCTGTCCTTGTGGAATTGGGGTGTATCACCTTCTTGTATGTCAATATGTTTACCCACCTGGAAGCTCTCAGAACCCTTACTATTGAGATCTTATGGAGGCTTCTTACATAGGCCTGATCAATTATTAACTCTATTCCTTGCCCAACTCCTCTCTATAGGATAGGAATGGGGCTGAAAATTCCAAGCTTCTAATCATGGCCTGGTCTTGCTGGTGACCAGCCCCCATCCAGGAGCCCACCCAGAGTCACTTTCTTAGAACTACAGATCTCAATGTCACTCAGGGATTTAGGAACTCTCTGCCAGGAACAGAGATGAAAACCAAATACATATTTCCTTCTCATAAATCACAATATCACAGGCATTTACTTCTGAAGTATAGTATGTAGCGCCTGCCTTTGGCCCAGGGCGCGATCCTGGAGACCCAGGATCAAATCCCACGTCAGGCTTCCGGTGCATGGAGCCTGCTTCTCCCTCTGCCTGTGTCTCTGCCTCTCTCTCTCTCACTGTGTGCCTATCATAAATAAATAAAAATTAAAAAAAATAAAAAAAAAAATATTAAAAAAAATAAAAAAAAAAAAATCGGGATCCCTGGGTGGCGCAGCGGTTTAGCGCCTGCCTTTGGCCCAGGGCGCGATCCTGGAGACCCAGGATCAAATCCCACGTCAGGCTTCCGGTGCATGGAGCCTGCTTCTCCCTCTGCCTGTGTCTCTGCCTCTCTCTCTCTCACTGTGTGCCTATCATAAATAAATAAAAATTAAAAAAAATAAAAAAAAAAAAATATTGAAGTATAGTATGTTCTCTGAGCCCTTGCATGTCTCAAAATATCTTTATTATAGTCTCATGTTGACTTGATAGTTTGGGTATAGGCTAGATGCTAGGCTAGATGAAAATCATTTTAGTTTTCAACTTCTGTTGAAGGAGTAAATCAGTGGCATTTGGTGGGAGAGAAAGGTATATTCTTTATCTGTATAGGCTTGGGGAAGAAATCCAGGGTCTGCTAACCTTCCTGTAAGTAGACTTTCAACCAAGTTGCATGTTTTCAGCCCCTTGCCTGATTTCTACCTTCCTCAGGAATTTTTCCTCTGTGTCCTGAGGCTTTACCAGGGTCTGTAGGGCAAACGCTTCTCATTTTTAACTCTCTCTACTTGATAAAGTAGAAAAGTTTATAAAGTTTTAGAAAAGTTTTAAAGTTTATAGTTTCCCTTGTTCCTACCATTCTCTTTGGATTTTCAGTTTACACATTTGTTTATTATTTCACTGTCCTTTGGTGGTGTTTCAATGGCTGTATTTGCTCAGGAATCTCCCAAATGATTTAATTACCAGAATACTACAAAATGTTCTGCTGTCTGTTGGGTCTGAAAGAGTGTTGGTCCATCTTTCATTGTTATTTTTTATATGAACTTTATAATCAGCTTGCCTACACCCAAAACCCACTGGCATTTTTACTGAGATCATATAAATTTATAGTTTAATTTAGGAAGAACTGACATCTTTAAATTATTGAGTCTTTTGAGAACAGAATATGCTTTTCCATTTATTCAATTGTTCTTTTATATCCCTCAGTAGAATTTAAAATGTTGCTTCTTGTAGATTTTGCTTGTCTTATATTTTCTCCCTTTGGTTGCTATTATAATTGAGATAATTTCTTCTATATTCTTTGTAACTGTTTGGTGTTTCACTTACCATTGTATCAAATGAGGTCTTTTTGATTTTGATGTATACAAATCTCCTTCATATTTTAAAATATATTAACTAGATTTTTGTTTAGTTTTAAAAGTAATGTATAAAAACATAAAAATAATTAAATATATAAAAGGGTATATGATGAAAAGTAAATGTCCCTCTTGTCCTGGTCCCCCAGTTTAATCCCAGTTGATTACTGTGGATTATTTATTGTATTATCCTTCCAGAACTTTTTATATATATACACGGGCATATGCATATTCAAAAAGATGTTGAAATGGTACTCTTTCTTCCTTTTGTGTGAGGCCCAAAAGCCTGCAACATCATTGTAGATGCCTTATACTTGTACCAATTTAACTGCCTTTGTAGGTTGTACTAAGAGATTGTAAGAGAGCATTGGTTGCATTACCAACTCTCCCTCTCGACAATAGAGAATGTAGAAGCTGAGAGATGTCTTTGGGGAGGGTTGTCATTGTGCTTGGTCAAGTGAGTGTGGTCTCTGGGCCCGTTTCCTGGCATTTGTGAGAAATATAGTACCTATTTCAGCCTGAAATGGTTGAAAGGCTGTTTTGAAACTATCTACCAGGGAGTTGAGGGAAGAAGGGTAGCTATCCTGGAGTTGAGATGCATTTCCAGTAGCTGTGGGGCAAAGGTACCTGTTTTGGGGGTACCATATGTAAGTTCTGTTGAGTTTGGGGAGCAGCCAGGGATTGTCTTGGGTCCCACCCAAGAGGCTTTCCTGGTAGGACCATGTAATCCCAACAGAATGAATCTTTGGGCCTGAAGAAAAGGTGGTCTACAGCCCGACAAGAGGTAGCTCCTAAGGGCTCCACACCCATAGATCCCCAGTGAGAGAAGCTCCAAAAAGGAGGAGAGAGAAAGAAAAATCAAAACCCATAACAGGTTTCTGTAAAACATCTGAAAGCTCTGCATCTGTGATACTCAGAGAAACCGGCTCCATAGCTTCTGTACTAGCCACAGAAACCACGTCTCTCTAGACCCCCTTCCGTTACATCCCAAGCTGGGGTGGGGGCAGGGTCAGAAGCCATAGCCAGCAGTGATTTGGAGACGTGAGCAGGGAAGAGGGAAACAACCAAATTTGCTCCCCTACCACATACCCCTTACCCCATTCCCACCCCCAATGGCACACAACTGCAACAACAGGCCCAGCTGACTGAGAAGGAGAAGTTTTATACTGGACAAGACTAGAGTTGTTACACTGAATGGATCCTTAAATTACTAAAATGAGGTTTTCCTTACAAGTGAATGTGATGGGGGGCTTTTTAATTATCAAGGAATGGCTAGAGACTTATGGGACCTGTAAGCAATGTCATCCTAGAGCAGAGTAAGAACAAATCCACGGTGTGAGCTTAAGCAGAAGTGGTGGGAAAGAATGTACTTACTTTCTTCATGTACCCTATTCCAACTGGTTCTGGCTTCATCTAAAAAACAAGCCCCCACTCCTCCCTCCAAATCCAAAAAGCCTTCACAGATAGGGCCATATCACACCCTTGTGTACCTTGCTTTCTACCTAGTAATATATCTTGAAAATGTCTCCTTCCCTTCCCAGCACACACGTACCTATTTTTAAGTCTGTTATGTAGTATTCCATTATATGTACAAACTGTATTTATTTAGCCATTCCTCTATTGATAAACAATTAGGATTTTTCCAATCCTTGCTTTTCATACAATGTTGCAATAAATATGTTTATTCAGTTTTTTGCTTGCATGAGGGAGGTTATCTATGGAATACATTTCTGGAAGTAAGATTACTAAATTAACCAGTGTGTAAATCTTAAATTTATGATCCTCCAAAGAAATTGCACCAATTTATATTTCTACCAACAGTTTCCTCATAACCATGCAGATATTGTGTATCATCAAATGTTTTAATCTTTGCCACTGTGAGAGGTTAAAAAAATAGTACCTTGGCAATTCATAAATAATAAATGAGATTGAGCATCTTTTCATATGATTATAAGTCATTTGTATTTCTTTTTCTATAAACTGCAAATATATATCTTTATAGATTAATTTTTTAAAAATTGTGTTTTTGTGTTTTTGAGGCAGCCAGTGGGTGAGTGGGTAAGGAATAAGACAGTGGGCTGAACGCTATGGGGGAATATTGGAATGTAGCCATGATCTTTAATCTGCTTTCTTTCCTTCCCTCTGTCCTTTGGGTTGGTATCTAGACATCTGGGTTTGAAATTCTGCAAAGCATTGACTACCCTACCTAGTCTTGTCTCCCCGCTCCACCCTGGCACCAAGCCCTCTGGGTACATATGAGCCAGAACCATGCAGGTGAGTGATATTCAGCTACCAATCGAAGGCACCATGCAGGATCCTTG
This sequence comes from Canis lupus baileyi, assembly GCF_048164855.1. Lineage (NCBI taxonomy): Eukaryota > Metazoa > Chordata > Mammalia > Carnivora > Canidae > Canis > Canis lupus. Next base: position 16,770,641 of record NC_132849.1, read on the forward strand.
TCTACACTTCCCTGTGTGCTAGGAAGCCAGCATGCATGCCCTGAGGGCTGCCTTGATTGGGTTCAGTCAGTGAGGGGCCCCACAGGAGATTGGGAGATTGGCCCCAGTATACTTTTCTTCTCTCCCTGTGGCATTGCCACAGGCTGCTTAGTCCCTTGACCAAAGGTCTCATCTCTTAGCAGTCTACCTTGTAACTCAGCCATCCCATCTTTGGGTTCCTTTAGCCATACCCTCCCTTACCCCTCAGGCCTAGGGGTGAGATGGAGGCTATTTTCAACTTTGGGACACTGTACTATTCCTTGTGAGTTCCCTACTCCTCACCTACACCTTTGTAAGTAGTCCTAATAAACTGCTCACAGATTGTCCAAAGTTGCCTGTGTCATCTCGTTTTAGGGACCTTGACTGGCACAAGCTCCTTGTGTTTAGCTGCATCCATTGGATCCTAAGTCAAAAAAGTGAAGGAGCAGCACCCACAGCTGGTATTAGAACCTTCAGCCCCACCCAGGAGAGGCCACAAAGAGTCATAGCGGGGGCCAGTCAGCAGCAACATGCTGTCCCATAGAGCTCCCCGGACCAAGTGGAGAGAGGCTATGGCACCCAGGCAGTGAGAGCTCTAGGGTGTGCTGGAGCCCTTGCTGACTGGTACAGCTGAGAAGGTTGTATCGAGTGGAGCTCTGGAGGGGTTCTGTGTTGGAGGAAGAGGTGACAGCCACAGAGTAGCACTGTGGCCCTTTCTGGGGCTCAGGCAAAGCTGGCTTCAGAAGGATCTCAGGAGTGAGGGTGAGGACCCAAGAGGGGCTGGGGAATGAGAGGGGAGGGGGAGGGGGGTAGGCAAGTTGACCAGAATGTTTCAGCTGCCGGAGAATTGGGCAACGTTGGATTCAAGTTCAAAGCATCCCCAAGAGACTGCTAGCTGGGCAGGTAGTGGTGCTCCAGCTGGGTAGGATCTGAGAAGGTGCTGGAGCCAGGGAAGAGGTGAGGATGGTAGCCAGAGCTGCAGCTCTCAGCCCCGGCTCCTGGCCTGTGAAGGAATCCCCTCTCTTGCGGTTCCTGCAAGGCTCCAGGGAATGCCACGTGTGCTCTACAGCCCGCTATTCCCACCTGCAGCCTCAGCCAGTGCTTTGGCCCCTGTGCTAAGTGGCTCTGCTGGTCAGTGCTTCTCATTATGGTTTTCCCAGGTGACCACTGTACTCTCTCTTACGTCACAGTCCAAGAGTGACCCACTTTTCCTCCCCAGCTTAGGATAGGCTTTCACTGGAAATATGGTGAGAAGAGGCAGTAAATACCATACAGAAAGGAACATTGAGAGGCCTCTGGGTGGTTCAGTGGTTGAGTGTCTGCCTTCGGCTCAAGTCATGATCCCAGGATCCTAGGATCGAGTGCTGCATTGGGCTCTCTGCAGGGAGCCTGCTTTTTCCTCTGCATGTGTCTCTGCCTCTCTCTGTCTCTTCTGAATAAATAAGTAAATCCTTAAAAAAAAAAAAAAAAAAAAAGGGAACATTCAAACTGCATGGTAGAGATCATGCCTGGCAGAGCTCCTCCCTGGAGGTTTCTTTCTTCCCCTACCTCTGTCTCTAGCCCCTTGGCTTTTTATAATGTTTGATCTCCTCTACTAACTTTTTGCTTCCTGTTTGCTCCGGACTGGTAAACCAGACAGGTAAGCTTGTTACCATGTGGTGTAAGATAGATTGATAAATTTTGAGTGAGAGATTAAAGATTAATCCCATAAGTAGAGTGCACTAACATTAACACCATTATTTTGGTTGTTTGGAGGCCTTTAGGGTTATGTTTTCTCAGACTCGACTTTCAACTATATTCCAAGTAAGTGAGGTGCCCAAATAACCTAGTTCTAGGCTGGGAGTTTGTGCTATATACTCTTTTTTTAAAGATTTTATTTATTTGAGAGAGAGAGCACACAAGTGAGCATGAGTGGGGGGAGGGGCAGAAGGTGAGGGAGAAGCCAACTCTCTGCTGAGCAGGGAGCCCAACATGGGACTCAATCCCAGGACCCTGGGATCATGACCTGAGCTGAAGGCAGATGCTTAACTAACTAAGCCACTCGGCACCCCTGTGCTATATACTCTTGAAGGAATATGACTGTGTTAGAATTGGGGGAGATGTGGAGAGCAAAGAAAAGCCCCCGATGTAGCTTTTGGTTTCATTGACTGTATGTTGGGTCCAGGATATGATTAATTGTTATGGATAAAGGGCAGTGTGGCCATCAGACTTAGAAGAGGCACTGTGGGCAGATGACCACCCAGACAGACAGGACCCCAGGCACAATTCTGTAGTTCTCTTTGTTTTGGTGCCTGCCTTGGTACCCAGACCACCCATCTCTGTTTTTTCCCATGCTCCATGCTTTGTCTTACACCTTGATTTCTTACCTGAATCTTCTATTTCTGAATCATTCACATCTGTATAGCTATATATTTTTATTTAGTTGTTTATTTCAATACCATCCTGCTTCATTCGGACTCCAGCCTTCATAGTAATGTCACAAACCATCACTATTTTTGGCTCTGATGTCTTGGCACTAGCTTGGATCTGGCAGGCCCAAGAGTTTCCTGAGCTGGTATAAAATCATATATAAGGAGAGTTGTATATTCCACAGGATGGTTCGGTTATGAAGATCTAGCCAGAAGATTCTAAAAAATGTAGGGTTTAATGAAAAAAAAAAATGGCTGTTGTTATGTTAGCAAACACCCATTTGTGGTCTCCAACCCAGACTCCCAGTAAGTGGGTAATGGAGCTTTGACACCCTCCTTCCTCCTTCTGAGAGAAGAAAACATGAGCTTCTGGGAGGAAAGATGCATGTTCAGAGGCAGGTGCAGGGCAGGATCTTCCTTGAGGAGCTCTTATCTCTTCTCTATCCCTATCATTATTGCCAATTGGCCCCCTAAAAACTTTAAGGAATAGGTGAGTTTGGATGGGGTGCAACAATGCAAAGATTCTAAAAGGACTTTGAATTAGAATTGCAAAAGGGAAAGATGTCCCTCCAGTGTGCACTAGGTAGGTTCCTTCTTGGCTTACTCTCTGATGAGCAAGTGCTGTCCTGGTGGGCCAGTTTGGGGTCCTCCTGGGGAGTCCTGCAAAAAGTCTAGCCCCACCAGGTGAAGACTTAGCTCACAGTCACACCACTGCCTTCAAGGCCTTGTTATCATCTATTCTAGATAATTTCAAACATGGTCTAGACTAGCATTGTCCAGAACTTTCTACAATGATGAAAAATTTCTGTCTGCCACCAAGAGTTTTCCCTAATATACCCTTATTCTAGGTTGGGGACCACAGATGGATGCTTACTGGTGTAGCATCACCCATTTCTCAGCAAAACCCATGTTTCTTAGAATCTCCTGATTAGATCTAGATAACCCCACCATCTCCTGTCCAGCTGGCTTTGAGGTCAGTGGGCTGATCTGGCTCCACATGATGACTTCCAGTGTGTTCAGGTCACCTCTGGAAGCTGAACCATTTGCTCTGGCTGCCTTACACCTCATTTCTTGTCTAGTCCTTTATGTTCCTCATTTTCCAACCATATTCCATCTTTAGTTGAGCTCACTAAGGGATCTTGAGGAAATTGTACTTTATAATGTGTAAAACAGAAACATCAAACAGAAGAGTCAATGAGGATGAATCCATTGGCTCCAAGGTGCACTAGGTGATTTGCCAGATTCTTCTGGCTCTGACCTTGATTTCCAGTAAGCAGAAATAACAGGAGAACAACAATAACGTGAATGATAACAATCATGCCTGCTAGAAAAATGCAAAGAAATGAAACATGTAAAATGACTTTGAAAAGTTAAAAATGCTCTATTAAAGTATCAAATAGCTCTCAAATTCTTGTTTTCCTCTCAGGCAGACCACCAGTAAATGCTGCTCATTTTATCTATCTCATACTTTTTGTTTCTCTTATTTCTTCTGGGCCAAATGGGGTATAGCTGATCAAAAAATGCCTACGACTGGATGAGCTTCCTTCTCCTGGTCACCATCAAAGTGCTTTCTTGTTGTCTGGGTCACATTCAGAAACAGTTTTTCAGCTGGTTTGAGGAAACAACTTTCAAATGACTTGATAGAATAAAAAAAAATAGGACTCTGATAGCCCTCAGGCTTTGTGCATCCAGCTGGCCATTTCCTTAAATGACATAAGATGGCAAGCAAGGCTGCAGTGAATACATCCACCAAAATTGGGCAAGTGTCAGAGGACCCAGGACACTGAGGATGATGTCAAAAATTACTCAGGGTCCAGTCAACACATTTTTGGGAGAGAATCATATAGAGATTTTTATACTAAATATCACCAGAAATGCACTTTAAAAAATAACCAGAACATACTGTATGGTAACTAACAAAATTTAAATTTAAAAAATAACCAGAACATTTTCTTTCTCCATATTTTACAGCACCAAGCAAGAATTATTTTAGGTGAGCAGACACAAAGTACAGAATGTAAAGAAAATTCTCCATAACTCATTCATCTTGTTGGACTTAGAAGGGTCGAGTGACAGTTACAAATGACAGCCTTCCTAGGTATTCAATTTTCTGAGGTCTTTTAAATAAGGAAATGTATTTCTGGGATTATTTATACAATAGTAACAAAGCAGTGTTCAACTTTAGGTGATAAAAAATGGAGTTAATTAAAATTTAAAAAATGTAAATCAGATTTGAAAGTTTTGTTTAAATATTTTCTGTTCATTGTTGACATTAAAGAGGATGGGAGTGGGAGTGAGAGGGAGGAAGACCACCTAGGTGCTCAGATCAGGGACCCAGAAGTGTTGGGCCATCCTGTCCAAGGCTAGGTCTTTGTTGGAAATTCAGAGACAGTCTCATAAAAACCAAATCCACAGAAGATTTATGTGTATGGATACTCCATACCCCTGCAGGAAGGAGGACACTTGGATGTCCGCTTAGATGTCACTCCTGCACAGGGCTGTGGGCAAGGATGAGAAACATGTGCTTCTGTTGCCCACTGTTACAGCCTTTGGTCTACCCCTCCTTGGTCTACCCATGGCTTCCTTTGGCTGAGAGAACTGATCTCTTCTACCTCTTAAGCTTGTGTAGCTAGCATTGCCTAGGTTTTCATCAGACTCTAACCTCTGAACCCCAAGTTAAGCATTCCAGATAACATGCTGCCTAGGGGAAGATGTTAACTGTATGGAGAGAAAGAAGCAATCCCTGTTATGTTCCAGACTGTGTAACTGATCTGGTACTCCCTACTGAGCTTGAGGTCAAGGTTATTGGCAAGTCATCTACACTTGCTCATGGGAGAGCCTCATCTTATGGGTCAAAATGCCAACAAGATGTGGGAGCTTCCTGGTCAAAGACATCTAGTAACTCCTAGATGGGCTTCATGATAATTACAGTGTTGTATTCTTCACGTTCCACTCAGTCTTCTCTTATAACCAACCAAGATCCTCAAGAAAAGGGTGGGGGTGGCGTTCTGCATTTGTAGAATTCTAGTGACTAAGACAGCTGAAAACTATAGTCCTCACTAATTCTAGTTTCTCTGACCCCACTTAGGCTTGCATGGTCAAGGCCAATGCCCACAGCATAGCATTGAGATCTCAAGGGAGGTCTCAGGTCTGACCAATCTCCATCCTGTTGATACTTCTCTTGCGAGCTGGTCTGGTAGAGGTCAGTCATCTGGTTTGGTGATGGGAATTGCTCACTACCAAGCTTGCTTCTGTCTTCCAAAGAGTCTACCTTGAGGATGCCTGAGCCATGGTGACTGGGAGAGCCATGCTGGATCTGGGAAGCCCAGGTCATGCCAGTCATGATGGCCATGATTTTTTTTATTAAGATTTTTATTTATTTATTCATGAGAGGTGCACAAAGAGAGGCAGAGACATAGGCAGAGGGAGAAGCAGGCTCTCCATGAGGAGTCCAATGCGGAACTTGATCCCAGGACCCTGGGATCATGACCTGAGCCAAAGGTAGATGCTCAACCACTGAGCCACTCAGGTGCCCCCAGTTTTTTGTTTCTTGAACTCACTCTATTATTTGTGTTATATGTTTATATAATGTACAATATTAGATATAGAACATATATTTTATACATATTTGAATGGTGAGTTCATGTGGACGAATGCAGGTAGACATTGTATATGTTACAATCTCATCTGAAATGAGGGATATGTAATCTTAAGCTTTTCATTTATTTATTAGTTCAAACAAGTATTTATTAAATGCCTAAAAGTGCATATCACTAAACTAAGAATGAAACTCAGGCGTGGGGCACAGAAGGGTAAAAAAGACCAAGTGCCCCTATCTTTAAGCAGTTTAGAATTTCTGGGGGAGACAGGCATGTAACATCACAATTTACACCTGACAAAAATTGTCAAAAATGAAGTATAAATCAGATAACATTAGCATTTTGATAAGGAAAGGATCAGTACTCTCAGTGGGGATTAGGGACCATGCCCATGAAGAAATAACTTTTGAGATAGCCTTGAAGGATAAATAGAATTTCACTTTAACAGTTATAAAAAAATAATTAGTCTTGGCAGCAAAGCTCTTAACAATAAGTATTCACGGGGGGTGGGAGTGAATGGGTGACGGGCACTGGGGGTTATTCTGTATGTTAGTAAATTGAACACCAATAAAAAATAAATTAAAAAAAAAAGAAAAAAAACAATAAGTATTCATATGGCAGTAAGTATTCGTATAAAGCAGCCTCACACACTTTATCTTAATTGGAACAATAATTTTGCGAGGTTAAGTAAGGGAATATTACTATTATTTTTTAGGGTCAAATTGAGGCTTAGAGAACTTTTATGACTTGCCTCAGATGACCTATTATTTAGTCAGGGGAGGAGAGAGTGCAGATGTGTCACCCATATCTTCTATGTGCACGTACTTTGAGAGCCTTTCCCCACTTGCCCATGCTTTTCCGGAGGTGCATTCCAGGAATTTGCCAATTCTTGGTCACTCATAGACTTATTAACCAGCCACAGCAACCATTGATGGTTCTCCCATGGTGGCTACTGTGGTCCACACCCCAGCAGCATCAGCATAGCTTTGTTAGAACTTGTTAGAACTATAAATTCCCAGACCTTGTTCCACACCTGCTGGATCAGCAGTCCTGGCGATGGGTGTTTTAACAAGCTTTCCAGGTGATTCTGCTGCAGGTTCAAATGTTGAGAACCACTGGCATAGCTGATCTAAATAACACAACTTTGAGGAAAATAGAATGAAACATGAAAACTGCCTCTTAAAAAACCCAACGAATCCTTATAGTATCAGAAATTAAGGCAAACCGTGTTTTCCTTTTCATTTGGGGATTTTTATTGAGCAGGGTGAAAAGGCATAGGGCTGGAATAAATTTAGTGGTAAAACTGCATACACTTCATTTTCGTTGAGAAAACCGAGATACATTCAAAGCCACAGGGAAATGGGGCTCAGTCCGCAAAAATCAAGGCCTCCCAGAGCTGAGATACAAGCTCATACATTACTTCAGAACACAATGGGATGGGTTTCTGTTAAGGGTTACCCACAAAAGGGAGCCCATAATGGGTGCATCTGCTCTTGAGAACATGCAGGCTCTAAAGAAATTCAGCTGAGAAATGGGAGACATCCTAATGTCATGGCATTTCATTCTTTTGAATACTTTGTGAGAAAAACCGAGAGGGATGAGGGTATTCTGTTACCATGGAAACCTGGAGAGGCCCAGGCTGGCAGATGATACCAAGCAGCTGACAATGCTTGGCACCCTGATTCTAGATAAGAAAAATGGGGCTGTGGAGGCCTCAGATTGGGTCAGAATGAATACTCTTTTATTCCTACGTAGTTCTGCCACACTGTCTGATTTTAAAAAAATAATCCATTAAATTAAACAGCTCTCACGGTGACTGTGATTGATGAACACCTAATCGCATGTTCCCTTTACCTAGAAGGCATTCCACTTTGTTTGGTTTCTACTCTCCTTCACTGCAGAGCTCCAACCCACTTTCTGAGGGTGGGCTTCCTCATCGACCTCAGACCCCAGCCATGCAAGGCGCCCCCATGCCTTTTGTCTTGCTTCCCTGTGTTTGTTTATAACACAGAAATGATCCCTTTCAGCAGGGAGAAAGTGCCTTCAGGATCTAAATAGCAAAGTGGTCTATAATCTTTTCCCTCTCTTTCTTTTAAAATAAAAATAGCTAACATTTATTGAGTGCTTATTGTATACTACCCTAGTGCTATTTAACCAAAGACCAGCAGCATCAGCATCACCTGAAACTTTGGTAAAAATGCAAATTTGAGGACCTTACCCCAGACCTGCTTAATCAGAAATTCTAGAGCAGGGAGTCCAGGGGCCTCCTCTCCACCTCAGTGATTCTTGTACACACAAAGTTTGAGAGTCACTGTACTAGATGCATCTAAGTGCTTCATATTTCTTCTCACTTAATTTTCGTAACAATCCTTAACCTAGGACCTTGTGTTGCCTCCTCACACAGATGGGGAACAGAGGCACAGAAATTATGAGTAAATTGCTCAAAGTCCCCGAGGTGTCTTATTTTCAAAGGTGTTGACCACAATCCCTTCCACTTTTTTTGATAGGACTTTGTCACTTCTAGTAAGAAGTGGAGTCTGTTTTCCTTCTTGAATTGAACTGGTGTGTGACTTGCTTTGACCAGTAGAATGCAATGAAAGCATGTGGTGCACCTTCTGATGGAGGCCTTAGGATGCTTTGCAATGTCCTTTCTCATTCTCCTAGTACCCTGACTCCTGTGTCAAGAAGTTCAGGCTATGGTGCTGGAGAGAGAAGGTCATACAATAATAGGAACCATGTGGAGAGAGAGGCAATGAGGAAGAGAACCACAGTGTGCCAGCGGACAGCCTTATCTAAGCCAGGTCCTGTGGGGAGACCATCTTGTGGGAGCCATGGTAACACCACACAGAGCAGAGTTTGTGGAGCACTGCCTGACTGCCCAGCCTGCAAAATGTGAGCAAATAAAATCGTGTTGTTTTAAGCCAGTGAGTATTTGTTATGCAGTGATAGATAATTGAAACAGTCATGTAATTTGTCAACCACAGATCCTGGATTCCAACCCAGGCAGTTTAGCTCTGTTATACATCTTAACCATTGCTCCTTGCTTAATTGAATTAAAAAAAAATACACTCGCTATTTTATTGCTACACAGGGCTTTCAACCCAAACTCCAGTGCAGAGAATCTGGTTTTGATAGGCCATGTAGTATATATAGCACCCATTTTTTTTGTCCTGAGCTAGATAATAATAATAACAGCACATATATAGTACTATGTACCAGGCAAATCCTGCTTTGAATATGTTTTAATTTGCTTATTTTTTTAACTTTTGAAATATATACTTAGTTAATTGGTTTTCAGCCTTTTAAAAACACAAGTATTTAAAGCTATTTTAAGTATGATTTTAGCTGCATCCTAAAAATTTTGATGTTATATTGTAATGATCATTTCATTCAGAATAATTTCTTTTTTTTTTTAATTTTTATTTATGTATGATAGTCACAGAGAGAGAGAGAGAGGCAGAGACATAGGCAGAGGGAGAAGCAGGCTCCATGCACCGGGAGCTCGACGTGGGATTCGATCCCGGGTCTCCAGGATCGTGCCCTGGGCCAAAGGGAGGCGCCAAACCGCTGCGCCACCCAGGGATCCCATAATTTCTAATTTCCACTGTGATTTCTCTTTTGACCTTGGGTTTTTATTTTTTAGAAATATGCTGCTTAATTTGTGATTTGTTTTCTCATTTTTAAATTCTTTTATTTTTATTTTATTTTCCTGTGGCTAGAGGATATATTCTATATGATTTCAGACATTTGAAATTGATTGGGACTTATCTTATGGCCTAGTATATTTTCAGTTTTGGCAAATGTTCCACATGTACTTGAATAAAAATGTTCTTACTATGGTTCATGGCTAACTTCCATAAACTTTTGATGTTGTTGTTGTAGATGATTATACCCTTAAGGAAATTTTCATTTACAGATGCCTTGCAAGGATCTGGAGGCCCAAGGCTGAACCATTTTCAAAAGCTTCTGTTTTATCTTAAAAGTTTTTTGCATTGTGCTATTGACTCAGTAATATATTGGGCCTATTTTGAGATGAAATTATTTTTCTAACACATGCATCAGGAAAATGCCACCTTCTAGAACAGTGTCTGACATGTAGGAGGCACACAATATGTATTTGTTGAATGACTGATGGAATGAGTTGGTTGACCCTGTCTGTGGTCTAAGCCACAGAAGCCTCTTCAAGGCTGCCATAGACCTCAGTGGTCAGATGAGATCCTTCCCTGCCATCTGCTGGGAAACTATTGTAGAGAATATGCAAATCATAATATCTCTAATGCAAATGGGCCCCCTTAGAGTTGTGCAATATCCAGTGTTCTCAGTTGTATCTGTGGCCCTGGCTGGGACCTAAGTGGACCTACTTTCAGCCTCCTGGTTCATCTTTTCCCCATATGAACCACACTGGAAGGAAAGCTGCATTCAAGCCCATACTTGATTGAGGTTTCTCCTTAACTTATCTGGACTTTAGTAGAGGACCTGGATTCCAGTGAGCAGTGTTGCAGCAGGCAGTGTGCTGCCAGGGAGCAAGGTTTAGCCAAGTGGTTCTGATAACTGTGAGTGTCCCCTACAAGGAAGAGTGAAGGTAGGACTGTGCTATATCTCCATTGATCCTGAGATTTTTACTTATTTATTTATTTTTAAGATTTTATTTATTTATTTGAGAGAGAGAGCAAGCACAAATTGAGAGGAGCAGAGGCAGAGGGACAAGCAGACTCCATGCTGAGCATGGAGCCGACATGGGGCTCAATCTCATGACCGCAAGATCACGACCCCTGAAGATCACAACCTGAGCCAAAATCAAGAGTCTGATGCTTAACTGATCGAGACATCTAGATGCCTCAGAGATTTTTATTTCTAATGAAATAAAATCACTAGTTCTATATGTCTCAATAAATTGAATTTGTAATTAAAAATATTTCTACAAAGAAAACTCCATGCCCAAATGTTGATTTCTGGCAAATATTTAAGGAAGAAATAATATCAATTGTGTATAAACTCTCTCAGAAGTTAGAAGAGGGAAGAATATTTTCCAATCCATTTGATGAGGCCAACATTACTCTGATACCCAAAACAGACATTACAAGAAAAAAACAGCAAATCAATAACTCTCTGAATATAGCCACAAAAATTCTTGACAATTAGCAAATCAAATCCAACAACATAAAAAAGGATGATATATCATGACCAAGTAGGGTTTAATTCTAAGAACACAAGTTTGACCTAACATTCAAAGAAGTCAAAGCAATAATCACATTAACAGAATAAGAGAAAAATCAAAGGACCATTTCAGTAGATGCAGAAAAGCATTCAACAAGATTCAACACTCATTCATGATTAAAAGCTCTCAGTTTTCAATACAATGGAAATACAAAGGAACTTCCTTAAACTGATAAAAGATATCTTTAAAAATTCAATTGAATGAAAGTTCTTCACTCTTTGTTTATGGATCTGGGGTGATATTATCAATACCTAACACCTATTGAATGTTTACTATGTGTCAGTCTTCAATCCAAGTTCTATATAGATGTCATCTTATTTGATCCTCTGAATAACCCTATGGTGGTTGTACTACCATATCACATTTATCACGCTCACAGAGGCATCAACTAATTTACTTAAGATTGCTAAACTAGTACAGAGAGGAGCTAGGACAGATTGGCTCCAGAGTCCATGAACTTAACCATTGCCTTGTACTCTGACCTTCCAATTTGAGGTTTGACTTCGTGGTGTAAACCAAAGGACAAGAGTCTAAAGCAGAGGTTGAACACTGGCCATGTAGTAGAAATTCTTGTAGAGTTTTCAAAAGCCACACATGTCTTCAGGATTATGCCATCTGGTTGCATCAGCTGTACACACTGTAAATGCTTGACCTGCATTTTAGATCCCCAACCTCTGAGATTCTGATTCTGTGGCACAGGGATTCTGCATGGGCATCTGCATTTTAAAAAGTTCTGCAACTGGGGGAGAACCATTAGAGTAAGTGTTTTCTGTGCTTGATTCCTGGATTGGGTACTATGACATTCAGAAACTTTAAGTGTATCTTTTGCAAATGAATTACTGTCTTAAGTGCCTTGTTAAGGTATAATTTCTCATGTATGCTCCCATGCATGCATTCTGTGCTTATTGTGTACCCAGTATTCATTCACTACTTCTTTCTAAGAATACACAGACTTTGCTTAACAGGACAATGTGACCAGTGAACAAACGTTCCCCCCAGTTGTCCTTGCAGCTAAGGGGGGGCACATGACATGATCTGGCCAGTAGGATGTAAGTAGAGGTCTGCTGGGGATATATTTGGAAAGTTTTGCTCTTGTGGCTGATGCTCCAACCTCTAGACTTCTTAAGTATGTGAGAAAAGAATAATTCCCATAAATATTTGTTTGTGTCTCTATTACATGTGGCCAAATAACTTTTAACTAATTTCCTTTCAGTAAACATTTACTAAGTACCTGCCTTTATGTTGGCTTTCATGGACAAAATAGTGAATGAGCTAGAGTCTTTTCTTCAGGAAGCTCATGGTCAGGTTCAGAAGGAAGATATATGAAAAACAACGATAATACACCCTGGTAATAGCTACCACAGAGGTAAGATTAGTGGTCAAGATAATAAAGTCTGAATGGGCCAAGAAGACCACTGACTGAGAGATGTTTGTGTCTGTTCCAAAATGATGAACTGGAATTTGCTATGTGGATTTAGAGTGGAATGGGAGAAAGTGTATTCCATATAGGTGGAAGAGCATGTGTGAATGTATGAAGTTTTGAAACAATATGGGATGCTCAGACAGCTCAGTATGGTTGACCTGTGGGCTGAAGGTAATGGAAAGTGTGAATGAGAGCTGGTTAGCTCAGGCAGGGATATATGTGCTATTTCCTACCAGGTGTGCCTGGTGTTGGGAGTCAGCAAATCGTTTTTAGCAGGGAAGTGATTTGATAAGATCTGTGCTTTTAAAATTCACTTTGGCAGCAGTGTGGGCAGTGGACTGGAAAGTGATGAGACAGAAAGATGAGTTATAAAGCTATTTCATCGTTAAGGCAAGAGATGTCAAGAGCCCATGCCAAGGCAGTGGCACAGGGCTAGGCAGGAAAGGATGAAGAGGAGATAAACGCTTTTGGTTGGTATTTAAATTTCATAAAATAACATTTTGGGCCCTCTATAAGTTTGTTCATTGGGACTTTGTACTTCTTCATATTAGCAGTTTTTAAATTTTTATCTGAATGTCCCCTTTCCACTTATTTTATTGCCTTTTGGACTTGTGTTGTTTTTTAATAAAAATTATTTATTTATTTATTCATTTGAGAGACAGGGAGAGAGAGAGCATGAGCATGAGCAGGAGGAGGGTCAAAGAAGAGGGAGAAGCAGACCCGTCACTGAGCAGGGAGCCTGATGCAGGACTTGATCTCAGAATCATGTTCAAAAGGAACATGACCTGTGCTTAAGGCAGATGCTTAACTGACTGAGTCACCCAAAGGAACATGACCTGTGCTTAAGGCAGATGCTTAACTGACTGAGTCACCCAGGCATCCCTAGACTTGTGTTCTTTTTTTTTTTTTTTTCCTAGACTTGTGTTCTAATAATAGTTTCTGTCCCCAAATGATGCCTTTTCTCCACTGGATTTTTCCCCCTAAATTCTACAAGACCATCTCAGCATCTGTCTCTTGATCTTCATTCAGTTCATAAGGGAGGCCTCAGGATTAATTCACAGGAGAGCTTCAGGTCAGAATCCTCCTCTGGAGATGGATTATGTCCAGCACCAGCATTAGTTCTGGAGAATTACTGGAAAAAATACTGTTAGCTGTTGTTACATTTCTCTGAGAGGAAAATATGACCTTAACTCATGTTCTCTATTCTGTGTACTGGAGGATGAGCACTTGAAAAGTTCAGCTCAGAGGAAAAAATATAACTGTCCCTTCAGATTGTATTTCAGAGAATACTTGTAAATCCCACATTTCTCTTTACATCTCTTTAGAGGGAGGAGGGGGAAGGATTTATGCAAATATTACATCAATTCTTTTTATGTCACCCACCCTTAGGTTAAAGCTGTTCAAAATGATTGACATGAAACCCTTCTTCCAAGTTCTTGGGTGATATGTGTTCTCTGGTTTCCTCTGCAGGTAATTACAGGTAGACACATATGTGAAGAGTTTGAACTGGGACTGATTAGGTGTGATAGTTTCCCACTGCTGCTCTAACAATTACCACAAAGTTAGTGGCTTAAAACACCACCACTTATCATCTTACAGTTCTGGAATTCAGAAGTCTGAAGTGGAATCTTATTGGGTTAAAGTCAAGGTGTCAGCAGAACTGTATTCCTTCTGGAGGCCCTAGGCAAGAACCTGCTCTTGGCCCTTTCCAGCTTCTGGAAGTTGCCCATATTCTTGGCTTGTAGCCACATCACTCTGCTTCTATCATTGCACCTCTTTCTCTGTCTTCCTCTTATAAGAACTTTTGTAATTACATTGGGCCTGTCTGGTTAATCCAGGATATGCTTTCCATTTTAAGATCCTTAACTTCATCACATCTGCAAAGTCCCTTTTGTAAATGAGATAGCATTTCACAAGTTCTAGGGACTAGGACATGGATATCTGTGGGGATATGATTCTGTCTACCACATTGAACTCAAACCAGGGGACGTTGTCTGAAATAGGTGGTTTGGGAAACCACCCTGCTGCCATGCAATGAAAGATGGAAATAATGAATGATGGAGGTTACCTTATCTTCTTAATGAGGTTTTTTGGTCTCATAATACCCAACTTTCCAATACCCATTTATTACTATTAATGCAATGTGAGATAATGTATTTAAGGGTTGTTTCCTACCTATTGCCTTCATTAAACTTTAAGTACCATGAGAGCAGAGACTATATCTGTTGTGTTCATTACCAGTGTGTACAATCCCCCACTGGCTGCTCTACTTCTTCCTTAGTGATGGAATTTCAATTTTATTCTCAGGGTACTGTGCACATCCTAAGAAACAAATGACTGTCTAAACCAATGTGATAATCCTATTCTCCTTTGCCTGTGATTAGTCTACAGATGACCATGTGACCTGGTTCTGGAAAGATCCCATGTTTCTGCTCCTCAATCTTTAACCTCTGGTTTCTCCATCTTACCAAATTACCAAATGGGTAACTTCTACTTCTTCTCTATCCCTTCAGACTGAATGACCCAGTTATTTACCTCAGCTACTTTTAGGAGGACAACATTTCAAATTTGTACATTTTTTGCATTCTCTAATTATTAACAAAAGTCACCACTTGGTTGGATTTGGTTTGAGTTAATCCATTTTTTTTTTTATGTCTTTCCCCTAAGGCAGGAGATCAGGCAAAAGCGAATTTTTGGTCTTGCAAAGTTGAAGACTTGTTCCTGGATTCTGGGGACCCCCAGAAAGTGTGTCATTGGGTGGAAAGGCCTTGTCTACTTGCCCTCTCTGATTTCTCTCTTCCTCTGGACTTTAGCTCAACAAAAATGAGCCTTTTTAATGAGTAACCAGAGCAGTCATAAAATTGAATGCTCAAAGCTGTTCTGTTTACATGATCAGCAAGAGAGGTTGCATCTGAAGATGATAAGAATTCAAGATTGGTGCAGAAAAGGTGACTCATAATAGAGACAAGAAGATGGGATATCTCTGGAGAGTAGATATTTTAGAGAAAATCCTACTGATAATGAAGCTATACACACAGTCTTTTCCTTCAGGTCAAGTGGCCTGGTCTAAATTCTTAAAATGACTAAGCATTTAAAACTGGAGAATAAAAAGTGTCTCTACTCCCACTTAGGCACTATTGGTTGCAGTAGAGGCTGTGGAAATGCTCTGGGAGGCAACTTGGCAAAATATATCAAGAGCTCTAAAAATATTTATGTTGTTTGACACAGAAATTCCACTTCCAGAAATAAGTCAGAAGGAAATGATCTCAAATAAGGAAAAGAATTAATAGGCACAGAAGTGTTTATTGCACTCCCTTATTATAATAAGGAAACACTGGAACTGATCTAACCCTTTAATGATAGGAGGAGGGTTAATTAAGTATCATACTACAGTCCCTTGATGAAATATTATGCAGTCATGAAAATTTTAATTATGGAGACAATACCAACATAGAAACATAATGATGTAAAATTTTATGCATATTCTGATTGCAGAATTGTACTAAAAATACACAATACTGTAATCAAAGAGTGGAAGGAGATACATAAAATGAGACATAGCTGTGTTAGGGTGGTGGAATTATTAGTGACTTTTTTCCTTTTTATATTCCTATCCAATGTAATGTTCCTATATGTTCTTTATAATATATAAAATAAATACATAAAATGCAAATGCTCTATGAATGGTTAAGAAATGGGGCAAGAACTAGCATTCATTGAGGGGCTATTATGTTTCAGCTACTGGGCTAATATTATTTTACACATATTATCTGATATTACTTTCTTTTGTCTCCTAAGAGATATCTGTCTTTACATTTTTACATAAGAGGAAATGGAAGCTGCCAGAGGCTGGTTGAGGATGAATAGAAGAAAGTGGGGGGAAGGCAGATAAATAGACGGCGTGATCATAATTTTCTCAGTAGCAGGACAGTCAAGGGGCATCAGGAATCAGTCCATTCCATTCACTGGCTACATGAGATGATGAGGGCTAATTCTCTCCTGGGCTTATTTTCTTGTGCTGCTGTCCTGGCAGAGAACTGAAGGATGAAATCTTGATAGTACCCAACTGGGCTCTTGGATTGCTGTGCCTCTCTGAGCGTCCAAGGGGGCCTCCTTCCAGAATGGGTGACATCTTATTGGCCATTACTTCACCACCTGGAGAGACAGGATGTGGCTCTGAAGTTCATCTGCTACTCACAGGGCTTCTGTGACTGTAGTTAGTGGAGGAATTCCTTCCCTCATTCCCAATCTCTTTCTTTTCTGTCTTCTCTCTCTCTTTTCCTTTCCATGGGGAAGAAGAATGGATAAGAAAAGGCAAAACTAATAAACAGTAAAATACTTCACAGTTGTTTTGAGGGTATCTCTCATAGTCTACATTTCTTAGAAGGCAGAGCCAGAGGCAGAAGCTTATGGCCTAATACTTTGTCTGGGAGTGTAAATCAGCGGTGTGCTGGGGCTAGCTTGTACCATCCCACAGGAACTGATTGTTTAATTTGCAGGGATTGTGGTTAAACCCTGACATGACTAAAAATTAAGTTACATAAATTTCCAACTAAAGAAATTATATAAAAAACAAAAGCAATAAATACCCAAACCTACCACGTCCTAATCATTTGAGTGAATTTTCCCATTATCTAGATTCTTGAGGTTATTTATGCTTCTTATATCTCTATGGTAAAAATGCCAAGTAATGGTGTGTTACTGAGCATCTCTTTCTGGTTCCAGAAGCATTGTATTAGCTTGAAATCAGCCATGGTGGGAGTATTTACGCCACATGAAATAGGCAAATGATACAAATCTGGGCTTGACCTGTCTAGTTGACTGTCTAGAGTTAATACATTAAAGAAGAGGTTAGTAAGGCAAATTAAACTTAAAAGCCTCTCATGTCTGCAGCCACCTCATTGTGAATCCTGCATAAAATTGCAATAGTCTTTTGGTATTCGAGATCTACTACCCACTATAACAAAGAAGTTTCTCATGCCATTGATAAATGAATGAAGTTCAGACATCTTTCTTTGGAACTTCACTTTCATCTTACTCATTAAGTGAAAATATCCAGTTAACATCTACCAAATATCTAAGTGTCATATCAGATGACACTCAGAGAGCCAGTTGTTGAAAACTCACCAGCACAGTATTGGGCAAACCCAGAGAATCAGGAGTGAGGAAAAAGAAGGAATGAGGCAGGGAAGGGGCCAGCTTAAATAATTTTAAATAATTTCAAGGTGTGGGTATACACCTTGAAAATACCACCTCAAAAAAAATAAAAAAAATAATAAAAAAAAGAAAATACCACCTCAAAGAAATATTTGTACATCTATGTTGACTGTAGTATGATTCACAATATCCAAGAGGTGGAAACAACCTAATGTCTATCCATATATGAACAAATAAAAATTGTGGTATATACACACAATACAATATTATTCAGCCTTAAAAAAGAAGATAATCCTGTCTCATGCTAAAAACATGGATGAACCATGAGGACATCATTCTAGGTGAAATAAGCTCATCACAAAAGATCAAATACTTTGTTATTCCACTTATATGAGGGATCTAAAGTAGTCTTTCTGGGAAATAGAAACTAGACTCATGGTGGCCAGGGGCTAGGGAGGAGGGAATAGGAGAGTTGTTGTTCAAGGGGTAGAGACGTTCAGTTTTGCAAATGAAAACATTCTAGTATTCTCTTGCACAACAATGTGCATATAATTAATACTACTGTACTTTATACTTAAAATTAGCTAAAATGGTAAATGTTTTTTTTTAAATTGCAATTTGAAAGAGAAGAAAATACAAGGAGGTGTGTTACTTAGCTGATCAGAGTCTTAAGCACAGCTAATTGCTTGGTTTCATAGGACATTTTCAGAGTCTACAAATAGTCCATCTGGGGGTAGAAGGGAAAAGGTAAAGGGAAAAGAAACAATCTCCCAGCTCCACCTTCCTCTCTGTCTCCCACACCCACGAGGTGTCATTCCACCATACTTCTAGTGACACAATGTCACTGGCCTCTCTAAGCAGGTAGATGGTTTGTAGGGGACTGTGTGTGGACCTTCCCAATGTGTGGCAGTGGCGGTGGTGGCAGCAGTGACCAGACTCCACAGTCAAGAGCTGTTGCTCTGGCCAGGAACCAGGCACCTGGGCAGACCTCAGAGGCACAGAAATCGAGACCAGTACAATATTCCTGTGGTCTCTTAATTTAAGCTGAAACCAGGAAAGGAATTATATGAGAGCATAGTTGTTTGTCGTCAGGAATGAGGAGGAAAACATAAAATTGCAAATTGCTGTGTTAGGCCATTTATTGAGGAAGCCATTCATCAAAAGAGCAGAGAGGTGCTGACGACCCAGATAAAATACTTGACATACTTGACGCAGAGGAAAGGCATTTTGATGGTATCTATTCAGAGTTCCATGGGGCAAAATAAAGTCCAATGCTACTGGTGACTATTCAACAGTGGCTGTAGTAAGTAGTTTATAAAAGTCAACTAATGAATGGATGAGAACTATATTTACTAAAAGGACACGATGTTGATGGGAACACATTTTGATTTTCAAAATATCACTTTTAATGGTAAATTCATCAGTGTAACAGAGCTGGCTGGAGCCTAGATTTTACTCTTTTCCATTCTTGGGAAATTGGCAATGAAAGGTAGGGTCAAATCACTTTTATTTATGTCACATTTGCATTGTGCTTTGGAGAGGAAAGTGCCACATTAATTAAGCTAAACAAAGTCTTGCGAGAACTACTTGCTTTTATTAGCAAGGGTTTATTAATCAAAAAGTTTTCCCTACATTTAATCAGTTATTAGACCTATTCCCCAGGTATAGCAGTTTTTATTTCCATCCCTATTTAGAGGGGCAGAAATTGACTGAAGGTCATCTAAATTGATCTAGAAATAGAAGAGATGATGGTTTCCCTTAGCTATGGTTTAGGATCTTGTAACACCAGCAGTCCCTGGAAGCATGAAGCAGTTATTAAGACAATGCAGTTGTCATGAAGGTGCAATTGGTCTCCTCTGCCTTTTATGCTTCCCTGACTTTTCCACCCCCTGTATCCCTTTAGCAACAACTCCAGAGATCTCTGATGTCTCCTAACTTTGAAGAGAGACTTTGTTCATCTCTAGCACCCTTGCAGCTTTGCCACTCCTGGACAGCATCCATGGGATCAATTTTGCTCTTTCTCAGTTGCATTATAGAGGATGCTTCTCTGCTGATGAGACTATAGTGGGTCATGCTCTCATCTAGACTAGGAACAATCCCTTTTTAAAGTTTTATATCTCCTGGAAAGCAAATTAGCTCATCAGTGACTGCTGCACTGTTGTCAAGCCTGGTGAGACATTTATTGCAAACCAAGGGGAAGGAAATACAATGCTCCTTTGGTAGCTGCCAGGACACTCCCATCCCATCATCTCCCCTCACCCTTATTACTTAACTCCCTTGGGTCTGACTTCTGACTGCCAACATGGGTATTGCCTTACCTATGGGCTTTCCTATACAAGCTGCAAGTGACCCCTACCCTCAACAGCCCTTAACCAGCTGATAGGAGTTGATGTATATAGAAATACCCCAGCTGCAACACCCTGGAGTGGGACAGCTCTGAGGTATGTGCTGTACACTGGCCCCCAGAGTTCCACAGCAGAATCAAGCGCCAGTGGCCCATAGAGCTTGCTTGATAGTGCTCCTCCTGTTGGCTTCTTCCCTTCCTTGGCTCACTACCCCAATCCCCTCCAGCAACTTTTCCTGGGATTGCTTTAAAAATAAACAACTTGGGAATTCTGGCCTCAGGACTGGCTTCTTGAGGAACCCAAATAAAGAACCAGCAGCCTTTAAAATCACAAGACAAATCTGAGCCGAATAAAAGGTCAACCTTTATTTCCAAAAGAGCCCTTGCTAAAAAAAAAAAAAAAAAAAAAAAAAAAAAAAAGAGCCCTTGCTGATGCATATTCATGTCAGCTGAGTACTTCTCTGTCTTCTCTGTCTGTCACATGACTTCAATTTGCCCAGAGCCGAAGGGAATGGAGGAATTTGGGTTCGCCATACCTCAGAATTTTTCAGTTGTTTCCAAAAGCCAGTCATTTTCTATTCTTTTCTCTATTAGCTTTTTTTTTCCTCATGTAAAGTTTAATGCATTGCATTCTGTGAGAGAAGCAATGAGCCTGAAATTTAATGAGTTAATCCTATCCCCCTTTCTTTCTCTAGCAATGGAAGCATTTTGGCATTTAGCTAAGTCTTCCACGCTTTGATATATAGTTGAAAATATGGAAACAGATGAACTAAGGACTTAACTCCCCAAATTAGAAAAAATGGTGACAAAGTACATTCAAGGAAAGCAAGAGGAAAACACAGTAAAGATAAAAGCAGAAATTTATAAATTAAAATCCACAGAAATCATAGAATTGATAAATCAAAGAGCAGACTCTTTTAAAAGAACAATCAATTACATAAACCTCTGACTTCAAGTCTTCAAGAAAAAAAGAAAACATAAACCAACAGAGTTAACTATTACAATACATCACATTAATAGAGTAAAAGATGCCTTTTTTATCATAGCCATTTTTCAACGTTGTTTAGAAGTTGTTATCCAGAATTACTCTGACTTCAATCCACGACACAGGTTTTATGGGGAGAGGGGACTATAGAATTTCTAGGTAGGAAAAGCTAAGAAAACATACGCTTGCAGGATGGAGATATTTGAGACTTTGACTGCCGTTGTCCTGAGGTAGGTAAATGGATGTTTCCTGGGGTATTAGGTACACTAGTTATGCAGGATTAAATGAATTTAACTAAGTTTCTTTACCATATAACTTAAGTGTAAATTTTGAACCTGCAGTGAGGCAAGAACTGAAAAGGAAGATAGAAAAGCGGTAGGTTTATTTACAAAGATAAATGATTATTTTTAGCTGATGTGATTGTTTCTCCATAAAACTTAAGAAAATCAACTGAAAACATATATGACCAATTATGACATTAATAGTTTTACAGTATTTACAGCAAAACCAGTTAAGAAAAAGTGGGAAAAATATCACATTGAAATACTATTAAACATTTAAAATGCTTAGCACTAAAATTAATAAGAAATGTATTAGGCTGATATGAAGAAAACTAAAGAGTATTTCTGAAGAACAGAAAAGAACGAATGAGGAGCTTTTTCAAGGTTTTGAAGATGTTAAGTTCTCAAATTAAGCTATGGGCATAATATAAACATAATTAGAATATTTACTGGGATTTACAAGGAATCTAATGCAAAAATTATAAGTTACCTAAAGATTTTCTGTTTTCACATTTGAAATAAAAATCCATATTTATTATTTTTATAATGAGAAAAAATACAGCTATAAAAAGTAAATGAGTAAATAAGGCTATGAAATACTTGGAAAATAAGTTAAATGGGAAGGAATTACCTTACTAGATGTGAACATAATATATAAAAAGACTATAAAAATAAAATAATTAAAATGTTATGGTACTGATTTAAGACATGAATAGACATCCATACTCTAAGACACAAAATAGCTTAAAATGTAGTCAATAGAGCATCACAATAAGAAGTAAATGAATTACTTAATAGCTGATGTTAGGAAACTGGTTATTCTTAAAAGTAATAAATTTAGAACCTGACTTTTAAAAAAAATATATATATATTAAACTTAAACCATGCTGTATGTCAATCATCTCAATAAAATTTGAAAAAAAGCACATGTAAACCCTTATGAAACTTGAAGAAAACAGGTGAATATGTATTTAATCTCTGGGTAGATAGGAGGTTTCCAAGTAGAGGATAGAATGAATAACAAAGGGAATACAGATTTGGTTACATAAAATTTAAAAATCTTCCGCCTTTTAAAAACTATATAAAAACAAAAAGAAAGGGATCCCTGGGTGGCGTAGCGGTTTAGCACCTGCCTTTGGCCCAGGGTGCGATCCTGGAGACCCAGGATCAAATCCCACGTCAGGCTTCCTGCATGGAGCCTGCTTCTCCCTCTGCCTATGTCTCTGCCTCTCTCTCTCTCTCTCTGTGTGTGACTATCATGAATAAATAATAAAATCTTAAAAAAAAAAAGAAAAACAACAAATGGGGATTATAATTTTTAGTATCATTTAAGTCCTCAATTGGGGGACCCAATTAAAAATTCCAAGACCCTCAGTTGAACAATGAACAAAAACATGAAGATACAAAATTCAGAGAGGGGAAATTATAAGTGGCTAAGAAACAAATAAATACATATCAACTTCAACATTAAATAAATGCATGATAAAACATGCATTGCTAACTCTTGCTGGAAATTGAAAACTGTATCCTGGGATCCCTGGGTGGCTCAGCGGTTTAGCGCCTGCCTTCCGCGCAGGGTGTGATCCTGGACTCCCCGGATCGAGTACCGCATCGGGCTCCCTGCATGGGGCCTGTTTCTCCCTCTGTGTCTCTGGCTCTCAATCTCTCTCTCTCTCTCTGTGTCTGTGTTTTTCATGAATAAATAAATAAATAAAATCTTTAAAACAAAACAAAACAAAACAAAACGGTATCCTGTCTGAGGCAGAAATAGCCTGCTGTCAGCTCTGTCATTCCAAATCTGTGCCCTTCCTCCTTCATAGGACAGAACGGACCGGGACTACATGTCCTAGGAGCCCATGCAGTTGTGTGCAGCCATATTGCTGGGTTCTAGCCAATGGGGTGGAAGTGATATAAGCCTTTTCTGGGCCTGACCCATGAAAACCTCCCATAAAGAAATACACCATACACTTTGTTTCTCCTAGCTGGCGGGACTGGAGGCAACCCCCAGAATGACCTTGGAAGCCAAGTGCTGAAGAAAGCAAAGCGTTATCAATTCTGGATCCCTGAAAGACCTGCCAATCTATTCACATGCTCACTATTATGTGATCAAGAAATAAATTTTTATGGTGTCTGAGCTGCCATACCTTTTAGGGTTAACTTGTTCCAGGAGTTAGCCTACAATAATCAGTCCAACCCCCAGGAGACTTTGGTCTTTCTCTGTCCTCAGGGACTGTATGTTGCCGACACCTGGGGCTTTGTGGGACACATCTTGCTTGTTGTAATTACTCAACTCTACCCCTGTAGAGTGAAAGCAGCCACAGACAGGAGAAAATAAATGGCCATGGCTGTGTTCCAATAAAACTTTATTTGCAAAAATAGGTGGCTGGCAGGATATAGCCTTGGGGGCTACTGAAGCACAGCTCTATGCCTTTGGCCTAACTTATTTTCCTTCACAGCACTTACTACATGATATATCACATATGAAAGCTTCCTAAGAAGAGAAATGTTTTCTGTCTTGTTCACTGGGGTATTTCCAGCATATAGAGTAATGACTAGCTCATAAGAGACTCTTGATAAGTATTTGCTGAATAATGATTATAGGTTTTGATGAAATTGGCCCATTCATCTGCTGCTGCTGTAATTGTTAATTTTAGTATCATATTTCTGCAAAACATTATGGTGGAACTGTTTGCTCTCTTCTCCGCACCCCCACCCTCTGTGTCTCTTCATCTTACCATATCAATGCATCACATGCTGTACACTTGCAACTACACAATAGCCACCCTTCTTCCTTAGCATGCTGTCTGTAAAAAAAAAAATACATTCATCAAAATTGCAAACACTTGGGGGCATCTTCACAGAAACGAACACCTCTGTTTGTATAGTAATTTGACCCTGGATGGTGACCTGGATATTTACTCTACAGAACTTTAGTATCAGGGTAAAGGGTCTCAGGCAACTATGACAAAGTAACGCCATTTGAAGAAGAGAAAAAAATCGGTTTTTGCAGAGCAACCATTTTATTGTCTGTATCCTAGGCAGGATGCCCCTGACACATCAACAATGTGCTCACATGGTATGTGTTTATTGTAGGGACAGTGGAGGTCACTCCTCTAGTTCTCCTCACATTGTATAGAGGCATCTTTCTTCCTCTCAAACGTTTGATGTTTGGGGCTCCTGAAGACCAGACTACAGTTACAGAATTCCAGTAGTTTTTAGGTGTTCATCTTACCTAAGGGGAAAAAAAGCACCCCTGGAATCTGGAAAGTGGCCTGACCCAATTAGCCTTGGTGTTGCTGGGAGGTGGCCAGGCACCCATGACTGGAACATGTCCATCTGTTGGACAGAAACGATCCACAGAACACTGACATCAGACAGGGCCCTTCTAGGAATCGGATGACATGAAACAAACCAAAGCCACTTCATAATTTTAAGTGAGCTTAGACAAAACCAAGGCCATTGGGCCACCTAAATAATACCAAACACTCCCTTATCCTAGCTAATGAATTACAGCTGCTTCTTTCTCCGCTATAGCTTTGTCCCCGCTCCAGTCTGTGCTCCATTGAAAAGATGCATTGAGATACCCAGTCACAAAATTGTCTACACTTTCTAACAGTTTTCTGATGTCAAGTGATTCTCTGCTTCTTTAAACCCTAAATCACCAAACCAAAGCACTGACTATAAGTTATTTCTAATACCCTTTTACTGAGACGCCCCATGGTTGTCTGTGGCGTGTTTTCTCTTTTTCTGTGATATAAACCTAACATGTTCAACTACAGGTGTGTTCTTGGTGCTCTTTGGCTGGAGGGTGTTGATACACCCATGGGAGATGTGATGTTTTCTTATGAGGCAAATTGCCAAGCTGCATTAGGCTCTGCAACCTTCTGGAAAATCCCTAAAGTACATCTTGAACCTAATCTACCAATGTCAATGCTTGGGATTCTAATAGCAAGCCACATAATAGCATGAAGATAGAATCACAGGTCATGTAATAGGAAGTGAGGGTAGTTTTCGTCCTTAACACATTTGAAACCTTAAAATTATGCCAACCATGATGGGTTGTCTCCAGACTGTGCCATAGGACCACGAAAACCTCACTGTGAAAGGATTTCAAACAGTTGGAGGAGAAACTTCACAGACAATAGTGATGTAGCAGCACCCAGCCCAACATCTCTGCGTCCAGCCACTCCACTAACAAAGCTTCTGTCTGTTAACAGGTGATACTTGAAATAACTAGTCCAGCAACTGGCAGTTCCTGCCACTGCTCACCCTAGTTACGGGTAAAGAGCTCAGGCTAATTCTTCTCAACAAACTCAGGACCTAGTGGGTTACGTGTATTAGTCTGGGTTCTCCAGAGAAACAGAGCCGCTAGGATGTGTGTGTGTGTGTGTGTGTGTGTGTGTGTGTGTGTATACATATATAGGGATGTATTTCAAGGAATTAACTATGTTTTGTGGGGGCTGACAAGTCTGAACTGGGGCCCTGGCCACCAGACTGGAAACTTGGGCAGGAACTCATGCTGTTACCTTCAGGCAGGAGACATTTTCAGGGAAATCTTACTTTTGCTCATAAGGCCTTTCAACTAATCGTATAGGACCCACCCACATAATCAAGAATAATGTAAGTCAACTGATTATAGATCTAGCCATAACTTCAAAATACCTTCATAGCTACACCTCTCAATTCTTAGTGATTGATTGAATAACTGGGTACTATGGCCTTATCAAGTTGACACATACAACTGTCCATCATGGGACAGCTCTTCTCCTGGGTATTCAAGTGTTGCCTTCCTGAGTAGGTAAGGAAGAGGGGTGGGGCAAGGTGTGAGGGTGTGGGGACTCAGCATACTCAAAACACATGATGGTAGCTTCTAGGCAAGAGTCGAGGGATAGATTGGAAGAAGGATCTGTCATTTCCCTTCAAACGTACATAGGGTAGCCAGAGCTACTTGTTTCCGCTACTAGGACAGCCTGGGCCAACTCAGCTGCTAGGTTATGCTGGTGACTTGGGACATTAGAGGTCAAGGTTCATAGATATGATGTGGACACTACAGTGACAGTCTATATAAAGCCCTTAGTTTTTAAAACATTGGCTACTCAATTATTAATGCTTAATATATCTTTTCTTTCTTTTTCTGCTTTTGAGATCACGCTCATCCTTTGGACTCAGCTCACATGGCAGCCTCGGGTTTCTTCTCACTTCCCTGGTGATGTCAGAGTGTCGTATGGCTTTAAACACCACCTATTTCACTGATGCTTTTCAAGTTGGTAACTTTGCTCTGACTCCTCCCTTGAACCCCATATCCATATAGCTAACTGCCTATGTGATGTTTCCACTTGGATGACTATCAGGCATCTCAAATATGACATGCCTCAAACAGAACTTTTGATTCTCTGCCCCGAATATGCCCCTTCTGCCACCTTCTCCATCTCAGAGGACATCAGTTCTACTCTCCAGTGACTCAGGTCAAGAAGTTCAGTTATTACTACTGTCTCCTCTCTTTCGCTCACGCTGACCTCCGATTCACCAGCAAACTCACTTGGCTGTACCTTCCAAATGTAACTAGAAGCAGACCACTTCTTCCCATCATGGCTGCCCCAACCTGGGTCCAAGCCCCTTCATGCTTGGTGGTTGTAGAACCCTCCCCACTGGTCACCTCACATTCACCATTGTGCTCCCTACTAGCTGCTTTTACCATTGTGGCCAGAATGATCCTTTGGAAACCTATGTCAGTTGTGTCCCATCTCTGCTCAAAAAAAAAAAAAAAATATCCTGGCTTTGAAATGAAAGCTCAAGTTCTTCAGGTGGCCTCTGAGGCCCCACATGTTCTACCAGTAACACCTCCTGCCTTCCCAAAGTCACATTGATGAATTTCACGAAAATAATGGCTGAAAGAAGCCAAACACAAGAGCATCCAGACTGTATGCTTTTATTTATATAAAGTTGGAAACAGGAGGTACATGTGGTGCCCAAATTCAGGGTTGTGGTTCCTTTGGGAGGGGATGCTGAAGTGACTGAGTGGGGTGTAGGAGAGCTCTTAGGTGCTGATAATGCTCTATTTCTTTCTTGACTTGCATAGTTGTTGCACAGGTACGTTACCTTAGTGACAAGTCATCTAGCTGTAACCTAACGATCTGTGCAACTTTTCTTTATGTTTGTTATACTTCAAGAAAAAAGCTTAAAATCCTCTATTGGGTTTCAGATCCACTTTTTTCCTTTTAAAAGTTTTTTTTAAAAGAAATCTTTACCTCAGTGTTCATTGAACGATGAACGGATAAAGAAGATGTGGTCTATGTATACAATGGAATATTACTCAGCCATTAGAAACAACGAATACCCACCATTTGCTTCAACGTGGATGGAACAGGGTATTATGCTTAGTGAAATTAAGTCAATCGGAGAAGGACAAACATCTGGTCTCATCCATTTGGGGAATATAAAAAATAGTGAAAAGGAATAAAGGGGAAAGGAGAGAAAATGAGTGGGAAATATCAGTGAGGGAGATAGAACATGAGAGACACCTAACTCTGGGAAACGAACAAGGGGAAATGGAAAGGGAGGTGGGCAGGGGGATGGGGTGACTGGATGACAGGCAGTGAGGGGGGCACTTGATGGGATGAGCACTGGGTGTTATGCTATATGTTGGCAAATCGAACTCCAATAAAAACATATACATACAAAAAAAGTAATCTCTATACCCAATGTAGGGCTCGAACTCACAACCCCAACATCAAGAGTTGCATGCTCTACTGACTGAGCCAGCCAGTTGCCCCAAGAGACTCCACTTATAAAAATTAATTGCCCAGGGATTTTTAAACCCTTTTTTGGTGACTTCTGGGCATCAGGCTACAGGTCAAAATCAGCAAAGCTGTGTCACATGCTGACTCCAAGCAGCTAGTGGTGGCTGCCTGGAGCAGTATTTCGAGAGGGGTTTGGGGTCCATTTCTGGGCTTAGCAGCAGCAGAATGCTATGGCCCAGAAGAGACTTATGTCATAATTGAGGGAGAGAGAATATACTGTATGTGTGCCTATTGGTTAGCCAGTCCCATTGATGGTACAGTCAGGTGCTACCAATTTCTGTCCCACAAAACAGTCTGACTTGTGCCAACACAGAACTGATCTGAGATTTCAGAAGCTGTGTCATGAACCACAGACATTCCATCGATATTTCTGTCTCTGATTTCTGTGATGATCCATCACTCTCTAAACTCTTCCCCCACCCCCCTCTAACAGCATCCTCTACACTTAAAGTGCTAGGTTTTGGCAGCAACCCCTTACTAAGCAGGCATTCACTATTTCATCCTCCTTGCATCCTGCCAATCTCCAGTTGCCACAGCAGCAGCCCACAGCAAGACCATGAGTCTTACCTCTAGCTGCTACCTCAGTCTGGGTAGTTAGGAGGCCCCGAAAAATGCCATCAGAGAGTGGTGGGTGTCCTCCCCCTGCCTGGTGAACCCAGAGGGTGACAATGGGTGGATCTCTACTGGTAGTCAAAGCCCAGATGGTTTGGTCTACTGTAGTAATCCTTAAGCCTCTTTTCACTTTAGATCAGGGAGAGATGAGTGCCAAGATACTCTTCTTTCTGTTCTTGCGTTCAAGAAGCTCGTTTGCATCTCAGGATTTTTGCATTTGCTATTACCTTTGTTTGGAACACTACACAAAGTCATTTCCCTCATTTAGGTTTCAGCCTTAAAGGTGCTTCCTCAGAAAAGTCTTCTCTTTCCTCTCTGAGTCATTCATTGCCTCCCTCATTCATTCAATGGTTATTATTGAGACCCACTCATTGCCAGATGCTGTTCTCAGCATGGTGATACAGCAGTGAGCCAATGGACGAAACCTCTACTCTCCAGGGAGCATTGATCTAGCAAGGGAGAGTGTAATAATTAGTAAGTAAGAAAAGACATGTAAAATGTAGCAGGCGGTGACAAATACTGGGAAGAAAATTAAAACAGGGCAAGGAGAGAGGAAATGAGAACAGGGATAGGAGGAAGCACCATCTTGGATCAGGTAAGTAGGGGACACCTCCTCGCAAAGGTGATACTTGAAGCTGGATGAAATGAGAGAATGAACACAGGAAACATCTGGGAAACAACATTCCAGGCAAAGGGACTAGCAAGGGTGAAGCCCTGAACAGGAATGCTGCCTCTCCTCCAACATGCCTTTTATCACCTGGTCCTGTTGATTTTCTCTATAGCGCCTGCTACCCTTTGACATTATTAATTTACCTATTAACTTACCGATTATGGTAAGGGGGCTATGTGAGAGCAAGAATCTTACTGATTGTTCACTGCTTTAATTCCTGTGTTTAGAATTGAGCTTTGAAAAAAAAAATACATGGGCACGACTTGTTAACTTTCTGGTCAGTTAGGCTCTAGGAAGGCAAGTTACAGAAACTTACAAGGAGAAGGAAGGCAAAAGCAAAACCAAAAGGGAATTTATTGGAAGAAGGTGTGAGAGTTCACAGAATTACAGGCAAAGCTGGAGAACAGGAAAACAAAACCTTGGCAAGTGAAGGGCAGAAACCAGGGCAGTCCATGTGGTCTGCTTGCAGGAATGAATGGGTGTCCCCACGGAGGTCTGCCGAGGACGTGACTCAGTTTCCCATTCTCTCTCCCTGTGACTTTCCTCTCAAGAATCCAATGTGATGAAGAGGCTGGCATCAGGGGCATGTAACCATGCTTTGAAGAGCCCTTGCTTGACTTAATGTCCTGTGCTTGTCATCTTGAAATTCTTAATAATCATTGAATAAGGCACCCTGCATTTTCATTTCAGTAAGATTATAATTTATTTAGAGAAGTTTTATGTTCTTAGCAAAATTGAAGAGAAGGTACCGAGATTTCTCATATACCCCTGACCCCACACATGCATACCCACCCCCATTATCAGCATTCCCCACAGGCATGGTACATTTGTTACAATTGATGAGCCTACACTGACACATCATAATCACCCACACTCCATTGGGTGCATTAGGGTTCACTCTTGGTGTTGTACATTCTGTATAACATGTATAAATGTATAACAACATGTTTCCATCATTACACTCATATGGAGGATTTACACTTCCCTAAACATCTGTGCTCTACCTATTCATCTCTCCCTGCCTCCCCGCATTCAATTCCTGGCAACCACTCATCATTTTACTGTCTATATAGTTTTACCTTTTCTAGACTGTCATACAATGAAACCATGCAGTATCTAGTCTTTTCTGATTGGCTTTTTTCCATCATATAATAATATGCATTTTAGCTTCTTCCCTATCTTTTCATGGCTTGATAGCCCATTTCTTTTTAGTCCTGGATGATAATTCATTGTCTGGATGTACTACAGTTTATTTTTCTGTTCACCCACTGAAGGACATCTTGGTTGCTTCCAAGTTTTGGCAGTAATGAATAAAGTTGCTCTAAACATTCATGTGCAGGTTTTTGTGTGGACAAAAGTTTTTACAAGTTTTTACCTTTTGGTAAGTAAGTACTGAGTGATACGTTGAGGGTGTGTTTAGTTTTGTAAGCATACTGCCAAAATGTCTTCTAAATTGGGTTTGCCATTTTGCATTCCCCCACCACGCCCCCTGGCAATGAATGAGATTTCTTGTTGCTCCACATTCTCCTCAGCATTTGTTGTTGTCAGTGTCTGTATATTGGCTGTTCTAGGAGGTGTATATTGGTATTTCACTTGTTTCAATTTGCATTTTCCTGCTGACCTATGATGTGGAACATTGTTTCATTTGCTTATTTGCCATCCATACATCTTCTTTGGTGGGGTGTCTGCTCAGGTCTTTGATTCATTTTTTAAATAGGGTTTTTTGTTTTCTGGTTAAGTTTTAATAATCTATTTTGGGTAACAGTCCTTTATCAGATGTGGTTTTGCAAATATTTTCACTCAATCTGTGGCTTATCTTCTCACTCTTTTGACATTGTCTTTTGCAGAGCAGACATTTTTAGTTTTAATGAAGTCCAGTGTATTAATTATTTCTTTCATGGATTGTGCCTTTGGTGTTGTATCTAAAAAGTCATTGCCATACTCAAGGTCATCTATGTTTTCTCCTATTTATCTTCTAGGAGTTTTATGGTTTTGCGGTTTACATTTAAAATTGTTAGAAAAGGAGCCATTCTTTTTGTAGGGATTATAGTGATTTTTTTTTTTTTTTTTTTTTTGCCTTTTGTTTTCATTGGTATTCATGTGTAACAAAGAAGTGGTCTGAAAAAAAAAGAAGTGGTCTGTAGATCAATATTTTCAAAACTACAAATATAAGTTTGAATTAAATACTAAAAAAAATACATCTATGATCCATTCTGACTTAATTTTTGTGAAGACTGTAAGGTCCGTGTCTAGATTAATTTTCTTGTTTTTACATGTGATTTCCAGTTGTTCCAGCACTATTTGTTCAAAAGACTATCTTTGCTCCATTATATTGATTTCCTTCTTTGTCAAAGAGATTATATTTTGGAGGGTCTATAGCTGGACTCTCCAATCTGTTCCACTGATCCATTTGTCTTTTCTTTTGCTAATAATTCACTGTCTTGATTATTGTAGCTTTTTTTTTGTTTGTTTTTTAAAGATTTTATTTATTTATTCATGAGAAACACAGAGAGAGAGGCAGAGACATAGGCAGAGGGAGAAGCAAGCTTTCTGTCAGGAGCCTGATGTGGGCCTTGATCCTGGGACTCTGGGATCACGCCCTGAGCTGAAGGCAGATGCTCAATCACTGAGCCACCCAGGCGTCCCTTATTGTACCTTATAGTAAATCTTGAAATTGGGTAGTGTCAGTCCTCCAGCTTTGCTCTTCTTCCATATCATGTTGGCTATTATGGGTCTTTTACTTCTCCATAGAAACTTTAGAATTAATTTGTAGTATTCATAAAATAACCTGCTGGAATTCTGATTGGGATTGCATCAAGTCTGTAGAGCAAGTTGGGAAGAACTGACATCTTGACAATATTGAGTCCCTTAGTCATGAATATGGACTATCTCTCCATTGATTTAGTTCTTTGATTTTTATCATTAGAGATTTGTAGTTTTCCTCATACATATCTTATACATATTTTGTTAGGTTTATATGTAAGTGTTTAATTTGGGCGGATGCTAATGTGAATGGTATTGTGTTTTCAATGTCAAATTTCACTTTTTCGTTGCTGGCATATAGGAAAGTGAGTTTTGTAGATTAGCTTTGTATCAGTGCATTTTCATTTTGTGCTGCAAATCGCATGGTCATTCCTCAGGCCACCTTGGGTCATGTACTACCCCTTTGTCAGAGGAGAGCAGGGGCAATATGCCTGGCAGCTCCCCCAAGATGTCCCCAAAGAAAAATCGAGGGAAGTTACTGGGGGTTAGGAAACAGGCTTATACAGCAGCCCTGTTAGAGTTCTGTTATGTGCTGGCTTTGTTAGGAGATGGAAGTGCAATTGGCTATTTGTTTCTAACTCAGGAAACAGATCTTATGCCTATATCCACTCTCAGTCGTAAATACTGTTTTCCTCAGGCCTTGCAGGGTTTGGAAACCTGCTGTTAGTCTCTCAGTATCTGTGAGTGGTTTTCCCAATTGTTCTAAGTTGTTCAGAGAGGGAGTTATGAGTTCATGTATGTTGAATTCTTGTTTGTAAATTATATATAATGTAAAAAGTAGTGTTTTCCTCAGTGAAATATAGTGCTTTTTTTGTTCCATGAAAACCACAAAAAAAAAATTGGTCTTAATTGTATGCATAATTGTATATTATTCTAACTCCGCCAGTGATTCTACTGCCATCTCTCTGTGGTAAACTTTTGGGTTTCCAAAGGCATATTCCCATAGTTCTCTTTGTATAGTATTCCAGTTATTAGTGTCTTATTGGCACTTTTCAAAGAACATGCTACTGTTTTGTTCTTTCTTCATGTCAAGTTAAGGGTAATTGATTTGAGATTCTGTTATTTGCATGGGTTTAAAAATATATGATCAGATGAGCCCTAGAAATTTTGAAAACTCTCAGCCTGCTTTTATTGTGAAGTGATTCCCTCAGTTTTTGATTCAATATGGTCAGCTGGGCACTCACTTTTATCTCCCTGCCCTCCCCAAATCCTATTGAAATGTCAGAAAAGTTACAAGAAATGCATCCACAAAGCACTATAAATTGTAAACTTTGAGCATTTTTAAAAGACTGAAGGCAGATATGATCAAATGATGGAGAAACCAGCCTAGAGAAAACTGCAAGTCTGAACAGTCTTGGGCACTGATAGATAGAGCAGTGAGAACCATTCTTCCTCACGAACTCTGGAACACTTCTAAACTTAGAGGCAACGGAGTTCATCATGTCAGTGACAGAAAGCAGATGGTGAGAAATATTATAAATTACAAAAGAAAGCTACAAATTAACATACAAATATATAAAGAGCTTCTACAAGAAAACCTCAGAATGCTCAGTAGAAAGATACAGAAAAAGGAATGAAAATGGTAAAAAATTATGTGATGAACACTAAGTGTTATATGCAACTGATGAATTATTGAACCCTACATCTGAAATTAATGATGTACTATATGATGGCTATTTGGCTTTTTTTTTTTTAAGATTTTTATTTATTTATTAATGATAGACATAGAAAAGAGAGAGAGGGGCAGAGACACAGGCAGAGGGAGAAGCAGGCTCCATGCAGGGAGCCCGACGTGGGACTCCATCCCGGGGCTCTAGGATCATGCCCTGGGCCAAAGGCAGGCACTAAACTGCTGAGCCACCCAGGGATCCTCTATGATGGCTATTTGAATTTAAATTAAAAAAAGATAATGGTAAAAAAAACTATAAACAACGTGAACTTCACTGAAAATCAGAAAATTACAAACTGAAACTAAGCTGAGATCCATTTCTCACTGAATCAGTGTATTAGTCAGGGTTGTCCAGAAAAACAGAATCAAAAGGCTCCGTGTGTGTGTGTGTGTACATGTTCATATGCACATTACAGTTGAGAAGTGCTGGTCTAAAGGGAAGAGGTACAATGAACAGAGCTTTGGTAATTCTTCCTGGATGCAGACATTTATTACATCTCTTCATTCAAAGGCTTTAAGTGTGATTTTTGCTTTGAGGGAGAGGGGAGAAATAAAAAGATAAGTATCTCATTAGATAAGAAATTCTTTAAATCAGATGCACATTCCCAGACTCTAATTGAGCATTCTAAGCAGAGAGATTTAAGAGGAAGTAAACTGAACACATCAGTTTTTTTTTTAAATTTTTATTTATTTATTTATGATAGTCACAGAGAGAGAGAGAGAGAGAGAGAGAGAGGCAGAGACACAGGCACAGGGAGAAGAAGCAGGCCCCATGCACCTGGAGCCCGACGTGGGATTCGACCCCTGGTCTCCAGGATCACGCCCTGGGCCAAAGGCAGGCGCTAAACCGCTGCGTCACCCAGGGATCCCAACACATTAGGTTTTAAAAAACGATTACAGATTCATGATAAGTCAGAATGATCATTTGAAGCAAAACTTTCAAAGGGAAGAATCAGAACTCCTTCGGAATCCCCCAAAAGCCAGAGATTCTGAGCATTCAAAATTCAGACTGCAAGCATGATTTCTGAGAACAGTTAGACCATTGAAGTGATCATGGAGTGGATGTCCAGAATTATAGGTTTGCACTGAACTGCAGTGTGAGCCAGCTAAGAAGATCTAACTGGAGTCACAAAAGGAAGTATCTTTTTTACCTAGGTTTTAATGTCTTTCTTTCTCAATAATTTTGTGTTGAATTTTTTCTTTGGGTTAATCTGAACAATAACTACATTTATTATTAAACTTGAAGCCATCTCTCCCAAGGAATTTTAGGAGTCTCAAGGGGAAGAAGGACATATTTCTATGGTTGTCATAGCTGCTGAAATTTATCTGGCATTTAGCTGTCAAAATAGCGGCTGGCATTTCTAGGGCCCTTGCATGAGGCAAACTGCAATACCAAACCCTTTTTAGTAAAAAGAAGGGGTTGTGGTATGCCTTGTTTATTCTGAATGCATTATTAAAAAAATTTTTTTTTCTTATATATTGATTCTTATGGATAGTTGTACTCATTTGACAGAGGAACCAGAATGTGGTATTTACCATGACCCCTAGCAACATATGCATGTTTAAGGTCAAGTTATTCCATAAATTAAATATTTTCTTTTAATAATGTGTTTATATTACAGTAAGAGGCACATAATAGATGCTCATGACAAAGATCCTACTTCCAGCATGATTTCTGTTATAGCAGGGTGTTCCAATTCTCTTAAAAGGCCTTTGATGTTCTGGACAAAAGGTTTTTTTTTTTTTAAGATTTTATTTATTTATTCATGAGAGACACACAGAGAGAGGCAGAGACATAGGCAGAGGGAGAAGCAGGCTCCCTGCAGGGAGCCTGATGCAAGACACTATCCCAGGACCCTGGGATCATGACCTGAGCCAAAGGCTCAACCAATGAGCCACCCAGGTGCACCTGGACAAAAAGTTTTTTATTCAGAGCTTCCTGGGGACGGTATCCAATAACTCCCTTTTTAAAGTATATGAATAGCCACCATATCCTAGAAGGTTCGGAAAAGATATTTGGCTTCCAGAATTGTTTCATACTCATCCCAACTCATCCCAAGTTGTGGGGTTGTATTCTCAATCTCTATTCACTGATTCCTCAGACATAATGCTCTCAGGTTAAACTCAAAATATGCATTTTTTGTTTGTTTAATATAGTTGATTTCTGCTTTTCTTGTTTCTAAAAGGTTCTGAGGCAATTAGTAACAAGGACAACAAGGCTGATAAAATGGAAATAGAAAGTCAGTATACAGAAAAATAAGTGGAAATAATGTACTAATGTACTAATGATAGGACGGTACCAGCCTAGGTACAAGACCCAAACTCAAGTGCACATTTCCTGGAATCAAGGGATAAAAAACAAGCAGTATATACTACACCACTCATGATCAGAAAGAAGGAAGTATACCAGTTTCCTAATAGAGTCAAAAATCTTCTGGCCATAAATTCCAAAAGAAATTCTCCAAGCAGAGATTAAGGAGTAAAGTGTGACATTGTGAATAAATGGATTAATGCTAGTACTTTCCTCCTTAGGGATATGCAAAGACTAAGTTAAACAAAACATGCTAAGCCCTTAGAATTGTCAGTGGCACATAGTAAACTCAAACATTAACTGTGGTCCTCAACATGATTATATAAAAGTTATATACAAATTACACGGTAAAGAACCATTGATAATATTCACAGTAACTATGGCAAATGCAGAAGTGGATTCTATTTAGTTGTTCTTGAAACAGCCCTAGCCAAGAGCATGACATTACACAATTCAGTGAAGGTGGTTGACACAAACCAAAGCTAATGTAGTCCAAGTGTGGGGCTGTCTGGTGTCCTCATTGGATCAAAGGACAAAGCAGAGGGGAGCTATAGAAGTGGCTGGATTGTATACCTTCTAGACCAGTAATACTTGGACATGATTCTTAGTCATCTGGTAAGTCCTTAGGATCCTTTAAATGAGCAGGGAATGAATAAAAAAACCCCAAGTTCTTATAGGCAAATGGCAGGCAATTCCATAGACTTATAGTAAATTGCTTACTAATATCTAGTAGGTGTATTATTGAGGGTTACTAAAATTTGGTACTCAAAAAAACTCACATTAATACTATACTAGAATTTCCTGAGGATTCTAATTCAGCATTTTACCAATAAGTCTGGTTCCTCCACAGTTACTGCAAAGCCCAGAGAGTGAGATGGCTTGTTATCTGTTTATCATTAGCAGTATCCCAAGTTTACTGGGATAGCAATTAAATGGCAACTGTTATTGTTATTTAAAGTATTAATAAATTTTTCTGAGGGCTGCTTGGTTAATCCTACAATGTGTTATGATTTATATTTGCATCAAAATATTGCTAAAGTTAATGCCTGTATGATTGCCTCAAAATGTGCTTGTGTTATCCATATGGTTCTTTTTCTGTTGGAGTAGCTTTCTCTGACTAAGTGACAGTCACAAAGGTTTGAGAGCTACTGCCTTAGATTCTCTTGCCTGGATGTCACACTGTCAGCTAGACTCTCACTCATTGCATGTTGCTCTGGAAACCAGCAAGGATGAGGTAAGGTTGACTCCCTAATGTATTATTTATTCAATAGATATTTATTGATCTAATCTAATTAATCTAAAATCATTCCTTTGTATCAATGCTGTACTAGGAAATGGGTGTAGATTGGATCATAAAACTAACTTGGGCTCCTCGTAGGACTTACAGTCTAACAGGGATACAAAATTAAAAATATCATACAAATAATTTATTTTTTCAGGTTATGACAGTGCCATGAGGAAAAAGAACAAGGTGGGATGAGAGAAAATAATGTTGGGAATCTGTTTGGGTGTCTATTAATGTTAGGAGTGTGGAGAAACATTTCCAAAGAAGTAGCATTTGATCAGAGATTTGAAGGTAAATCAGAGATTTGTTGGCCAAGCAAAGAATGAAGAACAATTCATTAAGAAACCAGAAAAAAAGGCCTTTGTGGAATTCACTTATCCCTCCTTGGGCCTCAAATTCATAGACGGAAATGATTTATGTGGCAAGATTATCTTCTCATAGTTACCACGCTGTTTCAAAACTTGTACCATTATTCTTCCAAAATTTAACTTGATAAAGCTTTCTCTGAACCATCTTGCTTGAAATGTATTGTTAGGTATTATATTCGAAGTTTAGATTAATTGTGTACATATTCATATATGTACCTTTTGATGATGGTCAGACTTTGGAATTCTCATAAACCAGATAATGACTAATATTGTAACTTACAGTAATTCTAGGAATGGAGGGATTGAGTGGGGCATGGTATGGGATCAAAATACATATGATTATGTATTATCATATGGGTTATCATGTATTATCATATAATATGGGTTATTAGAACTAGGGCCTAAGGTCAGAATAAAAGACTAAGTTTGAGTTAATGTTGAGTTACCTCAGAACTGAATTAAGATTTATTCAATTTCATATAAGGTCAAGAATAGCTTCAGAGCTGCCTTAGTCAAATAACCCTCTGGGGAGACTGGAGTCATCTGGGAACATAGAATTATACAGATCATCATGTACACCAGTACTATCTTCTTAGAAATACTTATGTCCTCCATTCTTGATGGTGAGTTTTACATGGGGGCTTAAAAGGGTACATGTCACCAAATACTGGCTGGGTTTCTCAAAGCCTGGTGCCTGAACCACATGTTTCAGAATCAACTGTGTTGTTTGTTACAAGTGTAGATTTGGAGGCACTACTCCAAAATGGCTGAATCAGTTTCTGGACAATCTTCAGTGACTACTTGAAATCTATCATATGAATGCTTCCCTGACCTCTCTCTTGAAGCTCTGTGCCCCAACTCCTTGTCCCATTACCAGTGATGACCCTGCTTCCTGCTTCTTAGAGAAAATTGAAACAACCAGCTAGAGGAATTTTTCTGATATCCTGCTTTCAAATCTCCTAACCTACCCTCATCCTTTGTCTCTCATCTTTCAGCTGGGCTCTCTGCATACCACCCTCCTGCTTTCCCAGATATTGCTACCAATTTTCTTTTCTTCCTCCTATATATTCAAGTGCTCTTTCTCAAAAACAATCATTCTTTGTAAGTATTGAATTATGTCCAAGTGTCTTCTATTAAACAACAAATACAAAAAAAAAATAAACAACAAATACAAATTTAAAATACCTTCCGTGGTCCCACATTCCCTCTAGCTAACACCTTCTCTTCCACTTCTTCTAAATTAGCTTTTTGGGAAAAGATCTGTAGGTTTGGGTTTCTCTTTCTTCATCAGACATTTTTCTTCCTCAGCTCACTGAGATCTGCTTCCATCTCAGAACCCTACTCAAATAGCTCTTGCTAAGGCCACCACTGATCTTTTCACCATTAAACACACTGGGCCTTTTCCATGTCCCCTTCCTCAGTTTGCAGCATTCAACATCACAGAATCCTTTCCTCGAAGAATTCTCTTTCATTCTTGGCTTCTGAGACATGGTATTCCCTTGTTGTTGGTTGTTTTCTCTCTCTCTCGGCACAATCTGACTCCTCTTCTACCCAGCTATTAGGTGTTGCAGTTTATTACCCAATACTACCACACTTGGCGAGCTTCTTCATGCTCATGGCATCAACTGTCATCTATAATTGACTTGGAAATTGATGTCCTCAGCCCCGTCTGCTCCCTCAGCTCCAAATCTGCATGTTCATCTGCTTACTAGATATATCCTTTGCTGTCTCTAAGTTAGCTCATATTCAACTCATAATATTTCTGCCTCTCCTCTCTCCCCAAGCTGATATCCCAGTGTTCTGTGTTTCAGTAAATGGCTCTATCATTCAATTAATCACGTGAGTAAGAAACACGAAATTCACCCTTGAAACCTCCCCTTTCTCCATCACCAGTGAAGCCCATCAACAAATATTTCTCATATAGGCTATAGGCTTCTCAAATCCATCCCCTCGTGCCCATCTCCTCTTACCTAAATCTTAACAATAGCCTCCTAACTAGTCTTCGTGTAGCTAGAGTGGTCTTTTCCAAAGGCAGATCGATCCTATCACCTCCTAAGTCTTTTGCTGATTTTCTTTGCTCTAAGACTGAAGATCATAATGTTTATCGAGGCCCATAGGAGTCTCCAAGTTCCTCTGCCCCCTTCTCTTCCAGCCTTGCCTTCCACTATGGTTCCTCCTTCTTCCGGTCAGACACACTGGTCTTGTCTCCTCCCTCTTTCAGCCAGGTACACTGGGCTTGTGCTTTCAGTCTCTCAAATAAGCCATATTCTCTCCCATCACAGACCTTTCTCCGTGCCATTCACATGCTCAGGTTGCTCTTTCCCTCCTCTTTGTCTGGGTTACTCTCACCCCTCAGAGCCTCACTTTCTTGGAGAAGACCTCCCTACCCTTAGATGCTGGATGCAGTTCCTTTGTAATAGGACATTTTTTTCTCTCATAGCCCTTTTCTCAGTTTTTAATTGTGCCCTCCTTTGTGGGATTATTTGATCAGCATGTCATGTCTTTCCATTAGCCTAAAAACTGCCTGCCAGTGGGAGTCATGCCTGTTTTCACTCTCGTTGCCTCCCTGATGCCCAGCATAAGGCCTGGTGTGTTGTGGGTGTTCCAAGAAT
The DNA here is from genome assembly GCF_048164855.1 of Canis lupus baileyi. Classification (NCBI taxonomy): domain Eukaryota; kingdom Metazoa; phylum Chordata; class Mammalia; order Carnivora; family Canidae; genus Canis; species Canis lupus. The sequence goes on from NC_132849.1 coordinate 16,811,164, forward strand.
GAATGGATGAAGAACTAGGCATGCCCAGACCCGAAGGAAGTTTCGTATTATTTGTCACAAGGGTCCTTGGTGTATAAAAACACCAATGTTGCTTCTTTGGAAATTACTCATCATCTAGGAAGGAACATTTCTAGGAATATGATAAATGTTTGTTGAAAGGGTGAGTTTCGGGGAAGCTCACAATTAGTCCTGCTCTGATTATATAGCCAAGAAAGGGCATCCAGAGATCTATACCTTTGCCCTCAAGCACACACCAGGTGCTGCCTCTGCCTTCACAATGTGGCACATCACATTGTCTGTTATCTAAGAAGGGATAAAATTGGAGACAATTATGGTTTATAGTCTCTTGTTGTAAAAAGAAAATATATCCAACTTCTGCTGCTTTTGTCTTATAGATTAACTTTCTTTCCCCTCCTCTCTCACTGTACACATAAACAACAGAGCTCTGATATATAGACTTCTTCTTTCGCTTGGATATGAATCTGAGTTGAACATAAGGGGAAAGTTGTAAATAATTGAAAAAGTCATAAAATTGGAATGTGTGTGGGGACTGTATAAAAATAAAGTGCTTTTCCATAAAATGCTCTGGGAATTGGTTTAGAATTCAGCGAAAACAGTTCTATCCTGAGCTGGACACAGTTCAACACTGGGGCCTTCCAGAAGTTGGAAGCTATGGCACATCTCTAGAAATCTGGAAAGTAAAAATGCTGCACTTTAATTCTGATTTTGCAAACTTGCATGAAAGAAGACCAAAACAGGGGCAGGAGGTCGGTGGAGGATAGTAAGCTACTTTGTGTTGGAGGGACAGTTTTGGAATGCTAGAAGGAAACACTGGGAATGGGGGCTCAGAGCAAAGGTGAAGAGGGGATGGAGTTGTAACTCCCTCTTACATCTCCTCCACTGTCCTTCTCCTCTTTATGGTACTGACCCTGGGACCTTGCTCCCAACTATCTTCTTAAGCCCAGTTCTTTGAGAGTCTACCTTGATCAAGTGAGGCAAGACTATCTGTTAGGAACCCCCTCCATTCACCTATTTACAATTCATTCTTTTTGTCAAAACCCCTCTCCATCAACTTTCCAATCTGTTTTCTGTTTAGGTTTTGTGCTGCCCATTGGTTCCATGGGCTGCCTACATCATGATCACTGATATGCTTCTTAGCACGCAGATCTACTAAGTCAGGATCTCTGGGAATGAGGCTAGGAATCTGGCTCTTGATAAACTCCCTAAATGATTTTTTATACCCATTAGGTTTTAAAACAATTGAGTTGGCCCCTCCAGTTTTCAACTTCCTAATTTTTTTTCTTGGGTATTGAACTTGCCCTTCATGATCCAGGAATCTTATGGATAATGATGGATTCAGGCTGGCCCCAGGACACTCTCCTCTTGTGCACCATTTCCATGGCCAGTCCAGCGGTCCCCACCTTTACCTCCAATACCTAGGTAAATCTGGCCTTATAGATGGGACACAGATTTTTAAGTTGTTACCTGTAAATATAAGGTATTATCCTTCCCAGTGACATTTATCTTTCTAAAAGAAGGCTTTATCTTCCAGAGAAATGCATTTCTAGGGAATTCTGTGCATCCAGGGCTAAATGTGCCAAAATTAATTATAGCTGGAAAACCCTGATAAGCAGTCTTCAAATCAAAGTTAGAGCCTGGCCACATATCCTAACTGTAGGAATGAGTACAGAGACTACGAAGACAATTTACCGCTTGAAATGTTTAATGGAGCTATGGAAGTTGCTCCTGGAAACACCATCTCTTGCGTTAGCATTTTGGCAGTGTGGTTGGGGCAATCCTTCTAGCCTGGGCCTCGACACCTTTAAAAGGTGAGAGTCCTGGGGGCAGATGAAGGAAAGAGATGGCAGGGGGTTGTTCAAGACCCTGGGCTTTGAGATTGCCTGCTCTGAGACTTCTGGCGAGACCTGGAATGAATTACTCTCTCTGCCTCATTGTCCTCCTTATAAATTAAGGACAATAATAATATTGATTTCATGGCATGTGAAGATGAAACCTGATAAGGCCCATGAAATACTCGGCACAAGAGTTCCAGAGCATAATACTTGTTATCCCTCTTATCAACGTCTTTATTATTACATTTGTGGTGGGAGACAGAAGGAAGCAATTTTTCCATTCTTCTACTTTTCAAACCTTCAAACTTTCCTGGAGCACACACTGCTGCTTTCACTCACATGCTCTTTTCCTTATCAGACAAGGACCTGGGGGTGGGGGGTATCTTACTCTAAGCCCCATCTCCTGCACCATTTTGTAAACAGATGTGACCCAGGGAACATGAACACTCAAGACCCAAGGGTCTCCCGCATTAGGGGGATGTATAGAAAAGGGCAAGGGCTGTTCACTCATCCTGCCTAGATGATAGCTGGGGAGTCAGTTTGTGCTGGTGTAGAACCTCAATGCCATCTTCTTTTTGAAAAATTAGCTGACAGCGTCATGCCTCGTTCAGGCCGTGGGACCCTGAAGCCAGGGCAGTAAGAGAGGTCTCCCAGAACACACAGCTGAAGTGTGGGTGACCCTATTCTGTCTTCTCCAGTCACCTTTTGGGGATTCATGCCCAGTCCTGTAGGAGATATGGGAACTGAATTTTGCCCTGGAAATCTACAGAAAGATTCATGACTATCATCTGATAGGGGTAAAAAGCTGGGGTTGATGCCTCTGAGCCACAGTGTCCAGTTCCAAATCCAAGTCCAGTGTAGACTGAAGCCAAGAGTGGCCCTGATAAGCCTAAAGTATCTGATGCAAAATAATGCTTCTTGTTCCATAGGTATTGCCCTAGGTGGGCAACTGAGCCTGCCCAGCCACAGCTTGGCATCAGCGGCAGCAGAAAACCGTATTGTTTCTTAAAAAGGGGACCTTGTGCATCTCTAAGTGGGCTGCTGGGAGCCTGGGCCCTGTACTCTGCATACTCCTGGCTGGTGGGCGTAGCCATCCACTGCTCTTCACACTACCATTACGACAGCTTCCACTGGAGCGTTAGGACCATCGTGGGGCACCTGGGAGTTAGCAGAATGTACGCCATGATTAGGAATGTGGGACCTCAGGTCAGAGACGGGAGAAGGGGATGGGCATTAGGAGTCCATTGTGGAGTCTTACAATTGGCTCCCCGATCAGATCTGGAGTTCCACTGGTGGGAACAGAAACACAAGTGATAATGACAAATCCCTATTTCCAGACCCCGTGTATTCTAATATGTGTCTTCTTTTCCTCAGATATATAACTCAAATAATGCCCAGGTATAGGAAAATCATGCTCATGGCATTGACTCCTAGGCCACTTCAAAGCAAGCACCCTACCAGCTGGCAGAGCTTTTGTATAGAGCATTTTTAAAAGGTCCTCCAGAGGGCAGCAGAGAGCAGGCCTAGGCCAATGTGGGACTGGTGAGAGGTGGCGCCAGAGGTGGCCGTGGTCACATTCCCTGGGATTGCTGAGGGATGGGCTTTTGATTTAGGAGGATTTGAAATTAAGAGTAGAAAGGGGGATGCATTGGATAAGGGAGCTTCATGACCTTGAAAAATAAGAGTGTTCATTAGATACAAAAACACTTGGGAGACTTTGGACGTGAATGGTAACAGGCAACCATTTCCTGGGGGTGATTATGTGCATATTGCCACCCAGGAAAACACTGGGCTTAAGACCTCTTGATCTTTTAGTGACATTTGGTGAGGTGTGGCATCAAGTGTGCTTTCTAGCATCTCTGCTTTGACTTTCCTCCCACTAGGCTTTGGTGAACATCCGTCTACCCCTCTGGACTTGAGAGCAGAGACCATGTGCTCTTGAAACGTATACTTCCAAATCCCCAGCAGGGCACCTGCAGCATCATGACCGTCAGGCAGGGGTTTAGTGGATGATGTTGAATTATCAGCTGCCAAATCTTTATAGGTATAAAATAAACTTAAAAGATCTGCTTCCCTTTCTGGGGAAGTGTTTGGGTTGTCCCCAAATTTCTGAAGTCAAAACAAACGATGTTCACAATAGCCATCACAGCATCTTTTTTTTTGACCATCTGGACTAGTTCAGGTGGCTGCCATCTTTGAGACATAGTTCTTACCCCATGTAACTCTTCTGCAAAAACAAGTACTCCTCTGGGGGGTGGTTAAGGAATAAGAGGGCAATGGGCATGGATTGGGGAGGGGCAACCAAAGCCAAAAAGAACTTTGTGGACAGTGAGCATGCACTGCCATCCCCCTCCCCCTCCACTCTGTCTCTTCATGCATTAATGTTTTCTGCAAATCATACATGGGCATGGTTGGGAGATGATGGCACTGGCATTTGGTAGCCCTCTGGGGTTTGCTCTTCTCCCCTCCCAGCCTGGAGGTGGGATCTGCTATGGCAGCTGCTGCTTCTAAGTGTAGGGACTAACTCAGGAGTCCTGTTCTGAAAGCAGCTCAATTCAGGAAAGTGGGAGAGTGGGAGGTGGGGTTGGGGGATGAGGGGAAAGTGTGGGTGGACAGGTACATCGGACAGGCAAGGAGGGGGTTGGGGAGATGGGAAAGGGGATTTGTTAGGGATGGGCATTCTCGTTCTCGCACCAAATCCTCTCTTTAGTGATGAGCACACTGGGAAGGCTTCCAGAGTTGTGGCATTAAATCCTAGAGATTGCAGCAGGGAGAGTGTCCGGAGGGCTTCCAGGGACGGGAACAAAGTTGCACTGAAGAGTGGGGAACAAAAGGAAACTGGAAATAAAAAGAATCAGAAAGAGAGAAGGGACACATGTGCATGTAGTGCAGGGGACCTGGGTTTGAATCCGTCTGCATGAAAATCTTTGAAGCTGGGGGGACCCATGCTGCCAACACGCCATGGGAGAGGGAGAGTGACAGGCCAGGGCAGCCACCCAGCCAGCTCACGTCAGAGCTGATATCCATTAGGCTCTTGCTCCTAATCAGCAGCCTTTTCTCCTTGCTGTGCTGCTCTGCTCCAGAGGGAGTCCAGGATCAAAAGTTGCTACCACTTATTTTGGATTTGGTGCTTGCAAGATAGGCACCCCACCCCCTCAGTTCCCTTTCTTCTCCCCCTTCTTCCCCCATCTTCCTGAACTAGGTCCAGATAAATGGGGGTGTCTCAGAACACTCCCTGTGTGGGGCAGGAAAGCAGTTTCTTCAGCCAGATGCTCCCCTCACCTTTGAAGATGAATGAGAGGAACATGCGTGGTGTGTCCCCCACCTCACCCACCTCTGCTTGAGGTCTTGACTGAAATCCCCGCCTCAGGTTCCAGAGCTGAGATCTGCTGACTCACGTACACTCACATACACCAATTAATGTGTACCCTGTGGAGGAGACTGACACAGCTCCAGGGCCGTATCACCAAAGGCAGCTGTGGCCTCCAAAGCTAAGTACCTGCAGCGTGTCTGTAGGCCACACGTGCCCACACAGGACTAACGTGAAATGGCTTTGCCTTTCCACAGGAAAACCCATCCTCCATAGCTTGCCCACAACTCCAGCTAGCCTTTCCTCAATGAACAAATATTCATTTTTTCGTGGAGAAGGGTGAGCACATCCGTTAATCATGAATTCGGTGTTTTTACTGCCTCAAACATCTTTAACGATGCTCTACAGCTTTAACTCATCTGGGTGTCAGAGGTGAATCCTGATTTTGTTCTAAAGCAGTTTCCAGTTTCCCAGTTTCTCTGGGTTCTCCAGGGCAGCTTATACCTGTCACTGTATCTGAAGGTCTCAAGGCTGCTCGCTCCTGTCCTGGAAACAATTTCATTTCTCTCCTTCTCAGGAGAATGGAGGGTGAATGATTTCTTGGGGAAGGTTCAGGTTTTGTACCTCTTACTACACACCCCTGGGCACACGCACACGCATATGCAATGTCTCACATAGGACTTGTAGGAATCTTAAAGGGGTTTGTAGATCCCTTGAAGCTTATACAAGAATATCAGTTTAAGATGTGTTGGTTTACATGGAAACAGTTTTATTATTTGTATCTGATGTTGGGCAACTGTCCATATTCTCCTCAAAACTCCCTCTTTTAAATGCCTTTACAACCTTTGTCATTGCAAGTCCACTGACAGCTGCCTACTGCTCTTTGAGAGGTGAGGTGTCACAGGGTGGCCCCAGGAAGTAAAAGACAGGTTGCCAAGGCTCACAGACATTACTGTGAAGGTTTCAAATTCTGCCAATGGTTTCCTGACATGTGCTTTTAAACACAGGGGGCTGGACCAAAGCTCTGGTGGCAGTCATGGGGAGGGTCCCAGCTCTGATGTCCCTTCAAAGGAGAATTGGGGAGGGGGTCAGCTGCTGGCTTCCAGCTGCAGTGCCTCAGGACCTACTGCAGGGCTCAGTGGCAGCCCACTGCCTCCCCAGAGAGTTCCCAGCCAGTGACCATGTGTGGCAAAGGTGCCAGGCCTGGCCATTTCTGCCACTGTGGGGCTTCCCTAGGAGCAAACTTTGGTGTTGTTGGGCCAGCAGAGACTTTTCAGAGCAGCCCCAAAGTCTGAGGCTCTTCCTGCCCATCCTTCCCACCCCCTTTCAGCACAGGTGTCAGATCTGGGCAGTGCTATCAGCTTCCCTTGACTGCTCCTGCTTCCTCTCCCCTCTATCTTTTATCAGTATCCCCCCAATAAATCTCTTGCACTTCTAACTCTGTCTTGGTATCTGTTCTGGGAGGACCTGCAGGGGTGCAGCTTTGTTCACAGGTGACATTGTTGGTCACTTTGCACAATCCTTACCTCCCCAGATCCTCACCTGCAAAGAGCCCCTACAAGTTGTCAACCCATTTTGTCACAGAATTAAAAGTCTGTTGGGTGTGGGTTCCATCCTTCTGGCTATGCAAATTAGTAGGGTTCATGATACCACCCCATTCAGCATCCCGTAGGGTCCTGAGGTTCCCTGGAGATGAGATGGAGTCATGAGATAGTCAAACACATACTTTATTTATGAATGGAAGTTCTTTCCAGGATTCTAGGCTGGATAACAGAACTCTCAGGAATGGACCCTGTCCACTTCTAGGACTCTTCTTGAAAACCAGGACAATGAGGTCAGTTCCCCTTTTCTCAGGAGTCCTCTTAATCCTTCTAAGAGAAAGTACATTCTAGTGTGTCTTTGAATTCTGGTAGGGGTGAGGAGGACAAGGATTCCTGCCCTTCAGTTCCTCCCAGAAAGGTCTTCCAGCCAGCCCTCAATTGCTAGGACCTAACTTTGAGTCCATGATATGTATCAGCTCCTCTCTGTGACAGAATGAAGAGGAGGAGAGATTGGCACAATACAAATAACACATTGACAGCAACTGGATTCCACATTTTGGAAGTAACATAACAAAGATGGCCCCATGATAGCTTATAGTCTATTATTACTGAACAGTATACCAAGGAAAAACACTCAGGAGATAAACACAGGGTGATGCATTTCTATAAGAACGAGACCCATGCACGGTGTAAATCACGGTGTTTCGCACATGTGGGAGCTGACAACATTTTTCAATGGGCAGTGGACAGTGGGTCAGAGGAAGGCTTGCTGGGCCCCCAGCAGGGATGTTCTACTATATTTGAATGAGCCACAACCATCCAATCTTCTCCTTATTATGTGCAGTGACGATGCTCTCCAAACACATGCCTTCAGGTGCCCTGGACTGACTTATTGCAATAGGCCCTCTGAAGGTCCCAGCTTTTGGCTTGAGTACTCAGGTTGAGCGTGGGTCTTTAGAATCCTGGGGAGAATGTGCTTCTCGGGGCCTCTGTGCCTGGTGGGCAGTCTGGACCCCCTAGGACAGGTGAGTTAGCCACAGCCAGACTAGCAGCTTCCTCAAGAGTGGAAGGAGCATTGCATCCCCAGTTCAGGGATAAGCACAGAGAAGGTAATCAATAAATCCTTGTTGAATTCATCCCTTGCCTCTTTGATAAGAGAGGATGTATCCAATTCCTTGATACTTTCTTCTTAGGTATGTCTCATAATCATGCTGGTTCCTTATGTACCCCTCTGGAGTGAATAACCCACGCATGGTATGATTCTTCATTGGAAGTATGATGAATGCTTTGGGCATTGATTTTTTTTTTTTTGCCCCTAAATTATGTCTTTCATTCATATATCTGCATTGAGCTGGCTTTATTTAGTTTATTTATTTAATCCTCATGCTGCTTTGCAGAATATGGCTCTTGGGTTGTTCTGGCTTATGCTGTTGCTATACAACTTCCCCAGGCCTGCCAGTGTCCTGGTAGGGCTATAGCCCGCATAGCTGGTAAAGGCTGGGAAGCCCGGGGGCTGTGCTGGTCTCCCTCAACACTACAAATGCAGCCCATGTGCATCCATCCTTCAGACCACAAAGAGGACATTCATGGATGTCATATGAGACTTCTGCTTTCAGCCACATCTGGACAACACATAAATCTGAAGGGCAGAAAGAAACTGTGTGCTCACCTGCTGGAAACCTCATCTGAGCACATACCTTATGCTAGTATAAAGCTAAGACTGCATTAGTGTCCCTGCCCTAAGATACCTCAAAAGGCCAGGGCAGGGAGACCATGTGTCTATCTTCCTTGATGGCCTCTCTAGCCATGGGACTTGGCCTGTTAACACCTCATAGGGAGATTCAGGCTTTGACATGAAGTCCTCTGCTCTGTCAAAGACCAAAATGTTCCAGAAGCAGGAAAGTACTCATGGTTTTAGGATCAATCAGAGAATGTTTGATATGGATATTGACCCATTCTAGCAGTTGCTACTCTGTAGGAACTGGATAATAAGTCACTAGATTTGCTCTTCCTATTCTTCTTGAGACCACCAATTTTTGGTGAAATAAAAAAACCCTCATGCAATCCTCAAACCACTGCATGTTAAAAGGGATACTTAGGTTATCTAGTTCAGCCCACAGTTTTACAAATAAGTAAAGAGGCTCAGATAGATTAAGTATGGAGCAGGCCTCTCGACTCTTGGTCTGTAGCAGACACTAGCTGGCATTAGTGGACATAACCTGCCGTACTGGTGTTCACCACAGTCCCTCGGGACATAACGCAGATGAACCTGAGGTTCTCAACTTCAAGATGTTTCTGTGCACTGAAATGCTGAGGTGCCTAAAGGAAGGCATCCATGCTTCCTTTTCATAGATGCTTAGAAGACGGAGTTAAATCTTGCCTTCAGATTTTGTGCAGTTCCTTCTTTTGTTCACCCTGTCAAGTGAAGGTGGATGTGATGATGTGCTCCACCAGCTAAAAGAGGGTAATCTGAGCCTGACTGGGGACAGCTTCACTCAGGTCAGGCAGGGGATCTGGGCAAATCCAGGTGCTACAGGAATCATCCTAGAATGAACCCCCACATACAACCAAAGTTAATTTTAGAATATGGAATGGATTGCAGGGAATATTAAGCCCTACCTTGCCATTTTACAAGCTCAGGGAAGTTCAATGATTTGCCTTGGGTCACACAGCATGGGGGATGGCAAAGTCATAGAAGAATCCAGTTTTTTTTTGTTTGTTTGTTTTTGTTTTTTAACTCAGGGTGGGATGCTTTCCCTAAAACATTCTGACCTTTTTCACAAGCCTCAACGTGAGGATGTTTCTGATGGTTTCTAGATCAAGGCATTATCCATGCATGAAGAAGCAAGACACAGATGGTGGTGGCTGCCCCTGCTGAAGACCTGGGGTCTAGGAGAGCATGTTGGAAGACCTGGGGTCTAGGAGAGCATGTTGGAGTAGAAGCTGAAGCTCTCGGTCATGGTCTTGGAGTCACTGCGAGAGGAACCGTTGGAGGTGAGGTCCAGGGATGAGGGTGTGGTCTTGGGACCATCCTCTAGCTCCTCCTCATGGGCCCCCACCACGGTGGAGACAGTGGTCTCCAGGCGGCTGACTTTATACACGCTGCCCTGGGTTTGGAGGTACCGGGTGGATTTCATTTCGAGCCCCTCGTAGTCGCCGGCGCTGATAAAGGGGCAGCACCGGAAGGCATGTTTGAAGCCCAGACGGAACCTGGTGAGAGAGCACATGGAGAGGTGACCCTGGGGGACGGCTCCTTCACCCGCCAGAGTCCCCCAGCCTGACTCTCCGTTATTAGTCTTTACACTGACAGCTGAACACAGTAAGGCCAAAACGATCTGAATACCAGTCATCAAGGTACGATCCAGGACTAGACCCCAGAGTACCGCGAAATGCAGGTGTTGACTGAGGGCCACCCCTGGACTCCATGGCCTCTACTGGTGCCACCTCAGCCCACACAGGATCAGTTCACAGAAGCATTAGCCAAGTGTTTATTCCATGCACGGTACTGTGCTAGTCACCGGGCAGTAAACACACATGTCAGGACTCCTTTCCCTCAAGTAGCCTGATGACCAAGGTTGACTTCAGTCATGTCCTTTCAATGTGCCTCAGTGTCCCTGTTTGATAAACAGGGAGAATCAGCCTTTACCTAAAGGCATCCTGGGATATTTAGCCCAAGAGCATTTAGGCAGGTCATCAGGCTCTCTGAAGAAGCCTGATGCATCCGGGAATGTTTGGACACTTTCAAGAGAATGGCAGCCACTAAATTCACAGCACTTTATAGGCTGAAGACAGAAGGCTAGAAAGACTATGACAAGCACTTTATTTCTGCCCCCTTTCCCACAGAGAGGTGAGAAGGTGGGGAAGGTGCTCCAGCTGACAGACTGAGCTGCCACCCTGGCATCCCAGCTCCCTTTTGGGGACTCTGCACACTCACCTGAATTCCCTATTACTGACCACAGTTCCCTTCTCTCACTTGTCCAAGGTTGGCTTCTTCTGCCAGGATAGCTTTCCTGACCAATGAGGCCCAGATCAGGGCCCTTTTGCTTACCCTGACCTGCTGGAACTGCTAGGAGAAACTGGGTAAAGCTGCCTAGATGGTATGATGGGATGGGAAGCGGAAAGTGAGAGACCGGTGAAGGGAAACGATGGAGATTCTCCCGTGGAGAATAGTATTCTGGTGCCTTCAATCTGTGTATGTGTGTGTGTATATGTGTGTGACTCCCTCTGACTCCCCCTCTGTCTCCCTCCTTGCATGCGCAGCCCCCTGTGCGTGGATCCGTAGGGCAGAGTGAATCAATTCACAGTCTGTGAACTAGATCCAGCTTGCAGACCTATTTATATCCATCAGTGACAGAGATTATTTTTTTAATGTGCACTCCCACCCCTCCTACCTTAGTTGCCAGTGTTCAAAAGTCAGAAGACCTCACACAAAAATATGGATTTCTGGTTCTTCTTGGAAAAGAAAAAAAAAAAAAGTCTACTTTGGGTTCGTAATCCTGCCTGGCGATAACTAGTAAGGATTGAGTAGTGTAGTAATTTTTTGCTGCAGTCCTCGCCACTCCCTCTTGTATCACAGAGGTTTTGCTCATTTAGGTTGAATGGTTGGCTGCTCTAGAGACATATGATCTTGTTACCTCTGGAGAGAGTATGAGGGATGAGGTCCTCACCTGTCGTTGAGGCAGCAGTAGATGATGGGGTTGTACATGGTGGAGCTCATGGCCAGCCACATGATGGCCAGGTAGACCTGCTGAATAAACTTCTCCAGGTAGAGATCAGGGTTGATGTAAGGCAGGAGGAAGAAGATGTGGAAGGGCAGCCAGCAGATGGCAAAGGTGCATACCACGACAATCATCATCTTGACTACCTGGCAAGAGGGTGAGACAGGTGAGACCACCAGCACACCCACCTTTCCTCATGGTTACTTTCTCTCTTCTCCCATCACCTCACTGCACACAGTGCAGTATGGGGTGGGAAGTATTTATAATAACTCCTTTCCAGGAGGAGGAGGAAGGACCATTTATATGTGGTACCAAGGGACTTTGATTATGTCAGTAGTTCTCAGAGTGTGGTTCTAGGAACAGCTTTGTAACCATCATTTAGGAACTTGTCAGAAATGTGCATTCTGGGACCCCATCCCACACTTACAGAATCAGAAACGCAGGGAGTGAGATCCAGAATTCTGTGTCTGACAAGCCCTTCGATGATTCTGAGACATGTTCATGTTTGAGAACCTCTGTGTTATATATCCTTTTGGCAGTGACTGGAGAAGCCAAAGGAGGGTAGATCCAGGGGAATGGGAGAAATCCAGGAAGGGGGAGGAAGCAGCTGGGGTCGGGTGGGGGGACGAAGGGCCAGGGCAGTATCTGGGGAAGAAGGGGAAGGGAGGGGCCTGGACAGCTGCAGCTAGGGAGCACCAGATGGTTAAACGGGATTTAAAAGGTTCTTTGAACAGTGGGTGATGTAACCTGTTCCTTTTTATCTTCAAGAAATCTTCAGAGAAAAACTAACTAGCATTCACACAATGAAATACTATATGTAAAGAGGTACCAAAAGAGAAAAAAATAAGAAAGCTCTTGATACACTGTTTTTCAAAGATCTTGTGGATATTGTTAAGTGAAAAAAGTGAGGGGAAAACATATGTATCGTGTACAAAAGAAAAGAATATATATTTATTTGACTTATAAATGCATTGTAATGTCTAGATGGATTAATAACAAATAACAGTGGTCACAGTAGTCTGTGTGTCTGTGTGTGGGGGGAGGGGCGTGCGTACATGAGTTGGGAACTGGGTAGATGGGAGACCTAGAAAGGAGGGAGCCCTTTCATGGTAAGACTCAATATATCTTTGGACTTTTAATTTTGAAATAATTTGAGATTCCCACGAACTTGCAACAGTAGTACCGAGTTCCCAGGTACCTCCAGGGAGATCATCTTACATGACACTAGCAGGTGATTAAAACCAGGAAATCAACATTAGTACAGCACTATTAAAGCAACTTCAGACTGTATTTGGATTTTGCCAGCTTTTGCATGCACTCATTTTTGTGTGTGTGTATGTGTGTGTATGGTTCTATGAAATTGTGTCACATGGATAGATGGTGAAGACCTCACCACAATTAGGTTGCAGAATTGATCCATCACCACAAAGAAACTCACTCATGCTACACTTTTATAGGCAGACTCTCCCCTCAGTATAATTCCTGGCAACCCCTAGTCTGTTCTCCATCACTAGTTTTGTTCCTTTTAATATTTATTTATTCATGAGAGACACAGAGAGAAGCAGAGACACAGGCAGAAGGAGAAGCAGACTTCCCATGGGGAGCCCGATGCGGGACTCAATCCCAGGACCCCGGGATCACACCCTGGGCCGAAGGCAGATGCTCAACCACTGAGCCGCCCAGGTCCTGCCCCTCCTTTTAATACTTTTTGAAGTTTGAATCAAGTGACTGCATTATTTTGTCAAACTCTAATAATAAAAGAGGACTTACTAGCTCTTTAATGCTTTTGTAGTTAAGTGTGTGTGTGCGTGTGTGTATTGCAATTGCCCGTAAGGCAAGAACTAAGCGGCTGCTGCCTGTACGGGTAGGCCTAAGCTACAAATATGATGAAGAGAGATCTTCCCTCCCTGGCCTCACATTCCCTCTCCTCCCCTCCACTATCCCACAGACCCCAGGGATGTTTTGTGCCTGTGGCCTCTGGGCCTCCTGAGGCTCTGGGGCGCGTCTGCCTGCCAGCTTATTGCCTGCACCAGGGTGGGTCAGGTGCTGCTTGCTCTTTGCTTACCTTGCGCTTGGCGGAAACCTGCTCGTGGTAACGGTCAGAGGAGTCCCCAGGGATCTCGCTGGCCCACAGGGTGATTCCCACTACTGTGTATGCATAGCCAATCACCAGCAAGGGGAGGAAGTAGATCAGCACAGTTACGCAGATGTGGTACCTGCAACAAGGAGGATGGGAGAGGTCGGTCTAAGAAATAACAGGGGCGGTCAAGGCTTGACAACTACCTTTCTCAGCATTTGGATGATAAGGCACGCCCCAGGGAGGCTTGCTGCCCACATTGGATGGTTGGGTGATACATGAATGGATAAACTAAAGAAAGCAAATCTCTTCAAGTTATGTTTTTCTTGTGGACTCATTCTATAATAGAGATTCCTGTTGAGATTGGAAAGAAGAATAAACATTGACAAAAAGGAATTGAATCCATTGTATACCTATGACAATATTAGTTGAAAGTAAGGTCAATATTCCGTACATTCTCCCTCCAAAAAAAAAATGCAACCTTAGGCTGCATTAATAGAAGTATACTCTCTAGAATGCAGGAGGTGGTTGTACCATTGGGTTCATACTAGTCAGATTACATTTAGGCTCAGTTTTGGTATAGGAGTGCAGACCAACTTATACATCCAGATGAGAACCACTGGAGGGCTGGTGAGCTCTCATCCATTCTGCATGATAAGTGGATTCACAAGTATAAGAATAATTAGCTTGGAGGAGAGAGATTAAATTTATTTTACAACTAGGATCAGTGGATGAAAGCCACAAAGTATAAGCCGCTTCTAAGCCAGGCCCTTAAAAGTATATCTCCGGATGGAACCTTTCTGGGTCTGAGTTACAACTTGCAGGACAGATACCAACTGACTTGAGTTTGACTGAGACATAGGCAGAAAGAAACCTTTGCGATGTTAAATCACTGAGATTTTGAAGTTTGTTACAACAGCATACCTTATCCTATTCTGTTTAAGGCAAGGGTCTTCCTAAGTAGGGCACTCAAATCATTTTTTTTTTTTTTAATTTGAGAAAGGATGTTTTTCTCAGGGGGTCTGGTATGTCTGGCTAGTTATAGTTCTTTTCTCCTGATATGGGCTTAATGAAGAGGCTCAGTCTCTTAATATTAACTACTAATAATAGTGGGAATGGCTAATATTTTGGGGAGTTCACTCTAGATCACTGTGCTAATAATAATAATGCTAATGATGGTATTAATAGCAGAAATGGTAGTTAGATTTTATTTAGTGAAGAGTGAAATGCCAAGCACTTAACTACCATTATTCTTATTTGATACTTAAAACAAATGATTAAATAGATACCATCATAATCCCATTTTATAGATGAGGAAGCTGAAGTTTAGAATTTAATTAACTTTCCCCAAATCACAGCTGGTAAAAAGAGGAGCTGGGATAAGGCGGCAGGACTATAACCCCAGAACCAGCTTCTTGTCCCTGGAGAAAAGTCACCCAATGGTATTTTCTTCCACTCTGTTTATGCTTATTCTCTGAAATGATTTCTTTTCTCAATAAGGAAAACCCACTTATTCACTTAATTTCTCCTTTACCGATACTATGTTTTCAGTCACTTCTTTGCAAAGCCCCATAGTTTTACTACTTATTTAGCCTTCTCTGAATATTAAAATTTGCAACTTGAAGACATTTGAAGAGCTTTCAAGCAATGCACCACAGATTTGACAAAGCAGAGTGCTGAGCGCATCCATTTTGTGCAGATAGGCTGCTCCAATCTTGTTAGGTCCCCCCTCGATTGTCACCTCTGGGAGCCTCTGGGTTCTCCAGCCACCAGGGCAGTGAGTGCCTACTGAGGTTTCTACCTGACCTCAGCCTTTCCTCCTGCTTACCTTAGTTGCCATTTGAGATTTGAGGGCAGGGAGACCATGGGAACCTCGAGGTTACACCTGCTCCTCCTACCTGGAAGAACAGTCCTGCTTTATGCAGACTGATACTTGATTGGTGATCTAAGCACATTAGCTGAGCTTTGTGGGGCCAGTGCCTCAGAGTGCTGAGCATCCCTATGGGAGTCAGGGACATGACAGGAGGACCCTGCAGTTGTCACCTATGCTCCTTACCCTGGACCAGTGGTTCCCAAACTTGAGCCAGCTTCAGAGTCACCTGGGGTGCTTGTTCAAATGCAAAGGGCTGGACCGCACCTAGACTTTTCCATTTAGCAGGTCTGTGGGGAGCGCCTTAGAATCTGCATTTATTTTTTATTTATTATTTTTAAAAGATTTTATTTATTTATTTGAGAGGGAGAGAGTGCAAAAGTTAAGGGGGCAGAGAGAGGGAGTAGGGAGTCTGACTCAGGGCTTCATCCCAGGAACCTGAGAACATGACCTGAGCCAAAGTCCAACGCTTAACCAACTGAGCCACCCAGGTGTCCCCTGAGAATCTGCATTTATAACAAATTCCCAGGCCACGCTGCTGCTGTGGTCCAGGTTCAGATTTTGAGAAACACTGTCCTAAACCAATGGTTCTCAAGCCCAGAATCATATGAGAATCACCAGGAGAGCTTTTAAAATGATCAGTGCTCAGAGACGCACATTTAATTGGCCTTGGGTGTAGGAGCAGGAAACCACAGTTGAGAAAATTCTCCAAGTTATTCTGGCACATGGTTAGCACTGAGAAGTACTGTTTCAGGTCCAAGGTCTGCAAGCCCGTTGGAATCCCATTGTTTGAGATTTTATGACTTCACCAAAGTGCGTGTTAGCCATATTTTTAAATTTCTGTGTCTGACACTTTGAGGTCTGGGCCTTGCTGACTTGGAAAGGACCATCCCTCTTTGGGCTAGTTGATTCCTAGAGATAATTCCTGCTAGTGTGCCTTTCATATGCCAACTAACCAACCCAGGGCCCATACACCCCCACCCACCTGTTTTCTCAGGGGCTCTTACTGTGTGGGATCCTATCCAGCTGCCATAGTCACTCCAGGGCCACCTCAGTCAGGGGCGCGGAACCCAAGGAAATGATTCAAACTAGCCAATTCTAAGCCTGTTTACCCTGCCTCACCCATTCCTTCTCTGGAACACACAATAAAGGCTTTCCTGACGTCCCCCCATGCTCTCTCTCTGCCTGTGGCCCTGCATGGCTCGCCTGCTCCTTTGTCCTGGGAACTGTGAGTAGTAAACTATCTTTTCAATGGCAATCATGTCCTCATCTGTTGGCTTCACCATACCTGAATAGAAAATAAAACCTATACTTTAAAACAAAGTGCCCTTTAGAAAATCACAGATCAGATCAGACCATTAGGAAAATGCTAAGCTGAATCAATAAACATTAACTTATCAGCCTCTTTCTTTCCCCCAAGTAGGTTCCACGCTGGGCATGGAGCCCAGTTCGGGGCTTGAACTCACAACTCTGAGATGGAGAGTTGGACGCTTAACCAACTGAGCTACCCAGGAGCTCCTGGCCTCTTTTTTTCTTATTTTAAAGAAGGAAAAGTAATTTTCTTATTTATTTGTAAACAACAAAAAGTATGGACTTAATTCTAGTTAAAAAGTATTACAATCAGGTAGTGCATTAACTTGTCCATTGTAGAACAGGGATAATTAAGAATAACATAGGATTATGACTCAGCAATTTCACTTCTAGATATATACCCAGGAGTAGATACTTGTGCACCAGTGCTCATTGCAGCACTACTCACCATAACCAAAAGGTGGAAACAACTCAAATGGCCCTCAGAAGTTGAATAAATAAACCAAATGTGGTATACACTTAACGTTGGAATATTATTCATCCACAAAACAGGAATGAAGTTCTGATACCTGGGACAACATGGATGAACCTTGTAAACGTTATGTTAAGTGAATAAGCCAGACATAAGAGGACAAATGTTGTATAATTCCACTTATATGAAATATCTAGAGTAATCAAATTCATAGAGATAGAAAGTGGAATAAAGGTTGCCAGGGGCTGAGGAGAGGGAATAGGATAATAAGTACAGAATCTAGGATGATGGAAAAGTTCTGAGAATGGATCTTGGTAATGGTTGTGACAACACTGTGAATGTATAATGGTACATTTTCTCTTATATGTATTTTATTGCAATAAATTTATTTTAAAAATTCCATTAAGAGCATTCTAGTGGAGCTGGGGTCTTAAGTCTCCAGATGGACAGTTATTTGCTTCATCCAGGAACCCCTTGACAACCTCCCTTTCCAAAATCATAAAAGAACAAACCAACCTATAAGTTTGATTCTTGGATGGGATCAAAGGTTAAATGCATCCCCCTAAATCTTGCTCAGATAAATCCCCTTTACATAGAAATTGCAAATACTCAATCCAAACAATGTCTGAGTTATCAAAACTCCTAAATGGCTCTCAGCCAAATGAATGAATTCCATCAGCTGAGAATATGAAAATAAATACATTTCTTCCATCTTGACACCTTCTTGGAGAAATTTTACCATATCCTTGTGGTTAATTGGAGATAATCCTGTTTTGTAATTTTTTATGCCAAAATCATTATTTTAGAGAGTTGGCCGATGGAACCTTATGTAATCTTATTATGTGTGGCTCTATGCTATTTTTTGGTGTTCAATTCTGATATTCCCTAGGTTCCTGCCAAGCAGGGTTTTATCAGTTCTCAGAGTTAATATCAGCCTTAGGAGAAGAGAAGAGGGGTCAGGGATGCCTCAGACGTGAGTCAGAGAGAGAACCAGGAGTGACAGCAAGAGGCTGTGACAGCAGGGATGGCATGGCTCCCACTTGATGAGATGTGTGCATGGATTCTGATCATTAAATTCTGTCAGGGGACTTATCTGTACTCAGAAGGTAGGTGCACACAAAGAAATCATGTCTTTGTTCCCTCCCGGTCACTCCTCTAAGCAGCACATTTTACAGGATAAACTTGCTGAATACAGACTGTGCCACCCCAAATCCTGCAGATTTGCCTGTCCTTAATGCTCTCTAATCCAGGTTCACCAATGGTTCACTATCTGGAGTCATCTCATTGTTCAAGCACCAACAGTTCCGGTCTCTGAAAAAATCCCCAGCATTTGAAATCAGATACATGGGTTTATTCAACAGTATCCAGTACATCTTCTAATGCACTTCATGGAGGCTCTTGGTGCCCTGAGGTCTCCGGGGAGGAAGGGGGCTGAGAGGACAGGGCTTGGGAGTTTCTGCTTTACTGTAACAAGTGACTGCTTTGCTGGGTTTATGCGTGACTTTCTGTGGATGATGTTGTTTGGTGGTGGTGGCGGGAGATTTCAGCTGTAACAGAAAGGGTGATGAGCACCGATGTAATCCTAATCCTTATCCAATGCATTAAGCCTCTCCATGATTTCCATACCACGCAATCAGCTACTTGCTTCTTGAATACCCCGTGATGTGCTGCTCACTGGCCATAAAGGCAGCTCCAGGAGTGAGACCTGGAGCTTGTTAGAGATACAGACTTTCAGGCCCCACCCTGGATGGGCCAAATCAGAATGTGTGTTTTAACAAGACTACCTGGTGGTTCATGCACAAGTTCGAGTTTGAACATGGCTCTCAATCTTGGCTGCACCTGGGGAGTCCTGAAAAATTCCAATGTGTGGATCCCACCCTCAGCTTCTGACTTAAGACTGGCCTGCGGTGCTGCCTGGGCATCAGAGTTTCAGAAGCTCCCACGTAGTTCTCCTTGCATTGTCATCGAGCCTCCTGCTGCTGGCAACTGCAGACGGATGCAGTTCCTCCTTCAACCGAGAACCTGTGGCCTGTAGCTTTCCTTACTTCATCCTAGGTCATGGGCAACAAGCTACATCTGCCTCCGGGGACGAGGACCGTTTGCAGGACGCAAACTTGAGGTGACCAGGAGCACGCCTGTCCCCAGGGCCCTCTTTGCATCTCAGACTTGTGGGGCCACTCCTCATTGGCCAGGGTTTGAGTAGCCCTCCTCCTGCCCTTCCTCCAGCGGCCCTCAGGCTATTTCTTAGAACACAGTGCTGGCCACCTGCCTTTTTACTTTCTTTCAAAAAATTGTCTTCTTTGCAGATAAATGTGGTTTCTTTGTAGTAAAAGAAAGAAAAATTCATGTATTTAGCTTCTAGACATTAGACCAAATCCCAAAGCCCTTGCAGTCCTCTTGCAGGCAAATGGAAATTACAATCTACTGATTCAAGCATTTATTCTGCACCTACTCTATGCCTGGCCCTGTGTGAAGAGTCCAAGCCTCTGGTCTCATCACCAGGAGCTCAGTCTGCAGGGGACACGGCGAAGTACCAAAGAATGTGACAGACAGTGGTTACCACCTCAAGTGGAGACACTGAGAAAGGCATCAGAGGCCTTTACAAATATATATGAAATACAGAAAATGTATTCATATGTAAACAGTTTAAAAAATGACCCTGAATATAGTAGGCATTTTGTTACTAAGTGCGTGGAGAGTGATGGGAGTTCAGAAGTAAGACTCTCAACCAAGCCGATCGGGGATGCTCCCTGAGGAGGTGTGCTTGGCCAGGCCCTGATCTGCAGGAGGTGGGCAGCTCAGGGAGGGAAAAACAGAAAGTGCAAAGGCACCAATGGAGGATCTGGGCACGATGCGGTGCTGCACTGTGATCTGGACTGAATGCAACGCAGCTGTGCAAGGGCATACCAGGAGACTTGGTCAGAAAGGTAAACAGAGGCTAAATCATGAAGGGCATTTTATGACAAGCTGGAGAGTTTATAATGTATTCTGAAGTTGATGGAAAAGCATGAAATGGTTTTAAACAGGGAGCGACATAATCAGATGCTTGTGCTCTGGCCATGGCAGGGCTTCGATGGAGGCTGGCCAGGCTAGAGGCACCAGCCTTTGGGATGCTGTGCATGGATCCAGGCTGGAAGTGACAATGGCCTGATCTAGAGCCATGGCAGGACAGGGAGGAGGGGAAGGTTCTAAGTGGTGCTGTGGCTGGGGGGAAGATCTGGTGGGCTTGGCTGCCAAGGGGGCAATTTAGCTGGATTTCTGGCCAGTGTGAATGGGGGCGAGTGAGGCCAACTGTTGCTGGCATGGGGACCATGGAGGAGGGGCAGGCTTGTTGGGGAGGTCAGCAAGTTGATGTTTGGCCATGCTGGCCTTCAGATAGGCAGTTGGACGTCTGGATCTGGCTGGAGCTAGGACAAAAGGCCCAGATGGAGATTAGATTTGGAGCCCTGAGGTGTCTCCAAACACTGAGAAGATGAGAGAATGTGGGGAGAGAGGAGGGTGGGGGTGAGCCCAGGGCAGGAGGGAAGAAGAATGGCCATGGGTGGGAAGTGGGGAGGAGAGGGAGAGTACAGGGGCTGGAGGAGCCTGTCTGGTGTGAGGTAGGGAGATGGTGTTGGGAGAGCAGAAGATGAGGACTGGAACTTGCTCTGTGGTTTTGGAAATAGGAGATCAAGAGCAGATTTAGTTTTTGTGGGGTGGTCAGCAAAGGCTAGCACAGGTGGGGTGACCGATGGGGAGTGAGGAAGGGGGGCAGTAGGTGGAGACTCCATTCCTAAACTGTTAGGTCATGAAAGGGAGGAGAGGGCAGGGAAGGAAAGGCAAAGGAAGACATCTGTGTGTTTGACAGGGTAGGGGATGATGAAGCCCCCAAGTCTCCTGCCCCACTTGTGGCCAGTATGCCCTGGGTCACAGTCAAGTGAGTACATGTCCTTCTTCCTGTTCTTCAGAGAAGGGCTAGGATCAAATCTCCATCAACTGCATCTGGTCATAAACTCAGGGCAGAAATGTGCTTTGACCACTCAAGGCAGATGCTCAAGTGAATTCATTTAATTGGGGTCACAGAATTCCTATCCCGGAACAGTATTACCTCCTGGAAGTAGTCGCCCAGCTCCTACCAGTGAACAAGACAGGAAATAAAGCACATTCCTTCTCCAATCACTGTCCAAACCATACAAGTCAGAATTTTGATGTGTTCTTCTCCAGGCTACTTTTCACATTTTATCTGCTTTATTGGGTGCTATGGTCCTTGGAGGCAGAGCCCAGCGGTGTTCCTCTTTAATCACCCTTGCAGAACTGGCACCAAGGAAATGCTTCATAGAAAGATATCATCTCAGGCTTGGAAGGACATCAGAATTCTCACCTGCTCCATCCCCACACCTAGCAAGCAGTCCTCCCCAGGGCATCCTCTACAAGAATGTGCCCAGCATCTGCTTGAGTGCATGTCCTGCAGGCACAGAACCTGGAAGCCTGAGCTTTTCCTACTTCTTCATTTTTAATCAATAGTTTTCTTGTTGCAAGCACTAGATATTCGTTGTGGATTTGAAAATATAGGCAAGCGTTAAAAGAAAAGCTTTAGGGGGCACCTAGGTGGCTCAGGCAGTGAAGTGTCTAACTCCTGGTTTTGGCTCAGGTCACGATCTCATGGGTTGTGAGATGGGGCTGGCGTGGGGGTCTGTGCTCAGTGAGGAGTCGGCTTGAGATTCTCTCCCTCTGCCCCTCCCCAATTCATGTGAGCACATGCTCTCTCTCCATCTAAAATAAATAAATCTTAAAAAAAGAAAATCTTTAGAAGTTCCTATGATCCCATGACCTCGAAATAAATTCTAATAAAATTGGCTAACGTCTTCCTACAATTATATGCACACTCACACTCATATTTGTATATACATAAGTGTATGTCACATTACTTCAAAAATAACACGGTGTCACAACCATCTTTTTATGTCAATAAATATATTTCTATAAAGTTTCTAATGGGTGTGATGATGCCCCATTTATGGAGGTACATGTGTATTTGGCCCATCTTCTAAGTGGGACATATGAGTTATTTACTATGGTTTGATATTTAGCTGGTACTGTAATTAATATCTTCCAATACATGCCCTTTGCTTGCATTCTTATTTCCCAAGGATTAAATTAAGTGTTTAATTTCTAGAATTAAATTTAAAGTGTTTTTAAAAGTTTGGTATATATTGTAACTCTTCAGAAAATGTCGGCCAGTTTGTACCACTCTGGCCTCTGGGCTTTTCCTTTTTCCAAGAGGGCAGAACTGGGCTTTGGTAAGTCTTCTATTCTTTGACAACATGAAAGCTTACTTTTAATATTCTTGATTCATTATAAATTGAAATTTTATAATTATGCTTTTCATCATTGTCATTTCTTCTTTTCCCAATGGACTGCTTGTATAATTTTGCATTGGGGTATTTATATGGTCCTTACTAATCTGTAAGAACTCTTTATGGCTTCTAGCTATCATATTGTACTTAGAATTGCCTTTTCAATACCAAATCATGAAAATATTCACCTATACTTTCTCTCAGTTTATTTATTTGATTATTTGCATTGTGACTATTCAGTCCATTAAGGATTTGGGTGAGTATTATGACAAAAGGCTCCACACCATTTTTTTTCTTCAATAACTTTCCTAGTACCACTATTAGATATTCCATCTTTTCCTTGCCGATTTGAATTTGCACTTATACCTTATATCAACTCACATATATCCTTGGCTCAATTCGGGGCTTCTGTTCTGTTTCCTTGATCTGTATTTCTTTCTGGTGCCAGCTCCACACTCTCTCAATTTTTGTGGCTTTGTAGTATATCTTTTATCCATGTAGTATATTTTTTTATCTCATACTATTTTACTCAACTCTCCAAAATAAGAGATCTCCAGACCGTCACATTTCTTAAGAAGAGGGTCAGAGGATAGTTTCAGTTATTTGTAGCCAGGCTTTCAGCTTTCCAGAACATATCATATGGAAAATGCACTGGCACATCCCTGCACAGGCTTTCATGATGTCCTGATTTTAGAATTTGTCATGGTCAGCTCTCTCAGACGACGGAGAACAAAAGAGGACGTGTTGCTAGGAATGGCTCCAGAGTTTAGAAATATTCTAACATGAGATACGTAAACAATGGACTCCAGCAGAAAGAAACTAAGCTCCCTTACCCACACCCCTCCTCCTTCCAGTCTGCACAGGGGCAGAATGGGAAAGGGTAGAGATGCGAAGATAAGAGTTCTACCTGAAATTGGTTTTTACATTAAAGAGAAAAGTAAACCCCGAATTACAAAGCTTCTGTAGACTTCCTAATGCTGAGAGAAGAGAATAAATCAGATGGCCCCTGGTTTGGCTGAGGACCTTACTGTGTTTGAGGACAAGAAACGATAGGCCAGAAGCTTAATTTGAGGTAGAGAGAAAAATGCTAAACCTGTCTCTGCAGAGGAGAATATCAAAAGTACAAGGAACAAGAAAGAGAAAGATAAGAGAGTAAGGATGGGGGGGGGGGCAGTGAACGAGAGAGCGAGCGTTCTTGAGCCCCACCATCAGAAGCAGGGACTTGTAAGAGGGCACCGCCAGCAAGAACTTGCCCATACTGAGAACTGCTCTAAAGACTGCAAAGAATAGTCGTAGGGGAGGGTAAATCTACAAAGTGCAATCCTGTCCTCTGATTTCTAGAATCACTCCTCTAATGCTCTGTAAGATAGGCCCAGCCAACAGCTCCATGTCAGCGGGGCTGCGAGGAACTGAAGAGTGGGGCCAAGGGGCTGCTCAGAGAGAGTGATGGCTGCACAGTTCCCACGGGGGGTGAAGGCTGTTGCTCGGAGGCGGGGGGGTGGGGGGGGGTGTACTCTGTCTCAGGAGGCAGGGAGGCTGGGAGGGTGTCCCTGAGTCTGCACTCTGTCCCCTGGTCGGTCTTCTCAGTCTGGCAGATGATATCAAATCAGGTAGATATCCCTGGAATCCCCGTGGGGATGCTGGAAACCGCAGCCAAGCCGTGCGGCCCAGATGTTGACGTCCGAGCAGACACCCACCGCCAGGTGGCGCCAAACTGCAACCGGCGCCCGGGCCAGTCCGCACTTCGTTTAGGTCCCGGGCATTTCCCAGTAACACCGCGCTAAAGCAGCAGGCGTTTGATGTGCTTGCAGTCCTTGCACGCTGCGCACCTCATCCCCCAGCCCCTTCCCATGTCATGATTCCATTTTCCAGTATGTACCTTGGTCCAGTGTGTACCAATGTAGCATGAGCTTTGCAAGCCTCCTTGGTTGATGACAACCCCATTGAGAACAAGACTGCATTGTGCCTGTGACGTGTGTTTTCCTATCAGTGAGCACGGATACATGTTTTGCTGGTATTACTCACCTACTCTCAACCCCTCCAGGTAGTTAACTCTACTGTGCTATGCTCTGCTTGAGGCTGGCTGTCACTGTGGAACACTCCTTGCTGGATGAGTCGCTGGGGACAGATCTGGGATGAGCCTCTGCCCTGGCTGCCGAGCCTGTAATAAATGCTGAGTGAGGAGCACTCACTGGTACTTTATCATGCTGTTGAGCGTTGAAAATACAGCTATTTATTTATTTATTTTTCTGTGGGACATTGTTAAAAACTGCTTCAGTTGGTGCCAACCCGTATCAGTCAACATTTCCTGATATAAGTGAGTTGCACCATAAATGTGGGTGTTGGTTGGTTTTTACCCTCCCTCCAGTCTGTGGGATCTGAAGAACACTTAAAATAATCAAAACAATCCTAATCATAAAAGCCTTCTCCCCACCCTCCAGACTAAGTTCCCAGACTCATAGCCCTGGAGCTGAGCGCCCTCCCCTCTTGCAGTGCCTGCAATGTAGTTCCTCTTGACAGGGCAAATCTCAGCAACAACACCTCCTAACAAATGGCCAGTTAGTGGCCATTTTCCTTGTCTTTGGGCGAAATCTTCTGATGAAACCTAGCATCAATCGTGGTACCATGTAAACAGCTATTGGCTTGTAAAAGAAGAAGTTTCACATTTTCAGTGTGCATTAGTTTCATTGTAAAGGTATTTCTGCAAAGTGGATTTGACTTCATGTCATTACCTCTGGGGCTCAGGGTGAGAGACAGATATTGCTAACCGCATTTTAAATTGAAAAATTAAGGTACCAGGAAAGTAATTGCCTCGTTCAAGTCGCTCAGGGTTGAAGTGGGAATAGAAAACAGATCTGTCCTTCTCCCATTTCAAAACTTTGCGGTTTTGTTTTTGTTTTTGTTTTTTTTTTCTTTCTGCTCAGATGAGCTCAGAAGAATGGATAAATGTCACTCTGAGCAGAAAACCACAGTTTTCTAAAAACGAACGACACATACATCAAGCACAAAAATTATCCACAGTGATTCATAATGGCAGGTAATTAATTTATTGAAAAATAGCGGGGGATCCCTGGGTGGCTCTGCGGTTTAGCGCCGCCTTTGCCAGTCCCCCGTCGGGCTCCCTGCATGATGCCTGCTTCTCCCTCTGCCTGTGTCTCTGCCTCTCTCTCCCTCTCTGTGTGTCTCTCATGAATAAATAAAGAAAATCTTAAAAAAGAAAGAAAGAAAAATAGCATAGCTTAAAACATCAGACCCAGCATTTGGTTTTGTCTACGGGGTGACTTAGAATGTGGTCAAACCCTGCTTTCCAGTTTACCTCTGAATTCGTTCTTGCATTTCCACTGCCTTTTCCTGCCTTGAACCCTGAGCCAAAAGAGTCTCCCAGTTGGCTGAAATATGTGGGAAAGGCAAACACCCTACTTTTTATTTCTCAACTGAAAGTTTCTTAGGACAGACAATAGACCATTCCACTGTGAGCCGGGCAGGCCGTCAGTTTTGAGTTTCCATTAACAAATTGAGCAATGCAATTTATGGGTCTCACAAGAAATAGTCAAGGAGACTACATTAATCAATTTGAAGTCTGCTGTGAGTCGTATGTGAGAAGACAAATATTTTTAACGCAGAGTATTGATAGATTTTCATGCCTCTCCAAGCTGGCCAAAGAGAATCTAGCAATTTCTGCACCATCTTTTATGTAGTCTTTTCCTCTTACAAAAAAAGGGCTCTTTATTGCTGCCATAAAAGCTAAGCTGATCTGTCCAATAGAAACAGAAAGTCTTATGGACTGGATGTGGGAAGGAGGCTCCGGCTGGGGAGGGCATAGGGTGGGGACAGCAATGGGGTATGAGAGCAGGTGGTAAGAAAAGACAAAGAATTTTTTATAATTATTGCTGTGGACGACCGTTTTGGCTACTTCTTAATAGAGTTCCTACTTTTATTACTTTTACTTATTAAACGAGGCTTCCTAAGCTTGACTCTGCCTAACTCCTGGATCATGCCAATTTTGGCTTTATAAGGGTTGTGTGTATATTGTTAACAAAGTCACCTGTTCAGGTAGGAGGCCAGCCCTGTGTTGAGGCAGTACCTTCAGTTATGGGGGAGGAACGTGTGAAAAAAGGAGCTGTGTACTTGCTGCTGGGTCCCATTTATTCAACCATCTTAGTGTTAATGAACTCCCTACTTTGTGCTGGAATCTAGGGGTATAGTGGTGAATGAAACAGACATGGTCTCTGCCCACGAGAAGCTTAAAGTATAGTGTGGAAGACAAATTGTAAACAAACATATGAACACATAAATATAAAACCATCAATGTGTTGAGTGATTAAAGGAACCTATGGGGAGGACGATGGAGAATACCAGGCACTCACACTCAAAGGACTCTCTGATGAGGTGACCCGAAGGGTGAGGCAAGCACATGGGGTGCAGGATGGAGGGCCCACGCAGAGACAAGAGCAGACACAAGACCCCATGCTCCAGGGCGGCCTGGGTGGCTCAGCGGTTTAGCACCTGCCTTTGGCCCAGGGTGTGATCCTGGAGACCCCGGATCGAGTCCCATGTCGGGCTTCCTGCATGGAGCCTGCTTCTCCCTCTGCCTGTGTCTCTGCCTCTCTCTCTTTCTCTCTCTCTCTGTGTCTTTCATGAATGGATAAATAAAATCTTAAAAAAAAAAAAAGAAAAGACCCCGAGCTCCACATGAGCTGGGCATGCTGGAGGAGCCGAAAGACGGCTTCTGCAGCTGGAATGAAAGGGACCAAGGGCTGTGAGACTGGGGCAGGGCCGAGGTGTATCACTGAAGGGGTTAAGCAGGATGGGATGTGATCCAGCTTTAATTTGCAAGGGGCGGGGGGGCAGTGCTCACCCAGTGGTGAGGGCTGGGGAATGTGAAGCCTGTCAGGCAGGACTTGGGCTGGAAAAGCAAGTAAGAGTTGATGCTGCAGGCTTGAAGCAGAATTGCTCCCTCTCCAGCAAACCTCGGCTTTTGCTCTGAAGGCCTGCACCTGGCGGTTGAAGCTCACCCACATCATGGGGATAATCTGCTTTTCTGAAAGCCTTCTCGTTGTACGTGTTCATCACATCTTCAAGAACACCTTTCCAGCAACGTCTAAACTAGTGATTGATTAGTAGCCCGGCCAGCTGACACATACAACCAGCCGTCAGGAGGCACAGCTTGGATGGAGAGAGCCAGGCCCAGGGGGGCTGCGGTCTGGAAACAGAAGAGTGGGAGACCTGGCAGGGAGGGGAGAGGGGCAGGGGGCGGGGGGTGTCCCCAGGCACAGCCTCCAGCCCAATCCCACAGCCCCAGACATTCATTGTGTTTGGGAAGGAAAGAGGCTTAGGAGAGATGGCATTTTGGTTAAAATGGTATTCCAACCTGTGATCCTCCTGGTTGAAGGGGCCTGGGTGGAACATGGCATGAGGAGTGCATGTGTAACTAAATAGTCCCTTACAGTACTTACAGGGGCAGATAGTTCCCTATTACAGATGGGCCTCCAGATAATAATAATAATAATAATAATAATAATAATAATAATAACAACAACAACAACAATAATAGCAACTCTAACCTCAACTCTAACCCCCGGACATGGAGACAGTGTTTGCCGGGCACTGTTCTAAATACTTCATGCATATTGCCCCATTCATAACTCCCAACAGTAATCTTTGTTTTACAGATAATAACACTGAGGCACAAAGATCGCAAAGCACTTATGTGCCATGGCACTTGGAACAACCCCGGGACACCATTCACAGAGACAGTTGTGTGAATAGCACCCCCTGGCATTGTGCAGTGCAGCTCACTCTGACAGAGTTTAAGGAACTGGCCCAGGAGCTCTATGTCGTAGAGATCAGCGTTGCCTTGGGTGAAAGGATGGAGCCATTCTCACCACGTAATATCAAGGGCACATGCTATCAACATGGCTTATTGCTGTTGATGCTGCCTTGGGGTCACCTAGGGCAGCATTTGTCAGGTTCATCCACCCTACAGCTACTGCCCTGCCCCCTTCCACACTGTACTCTCAGGAAGAAAGTCACTATGTATAGCCCACACTTAAGGAGTAGGGAGTTATGCTTCCACCCTTGACAGTGGAGTCGCTACATAAATTATTTGGATTTTTTTTCTGCACTGGGTAATATCAGACAAATATTTGTTTATTCTTTCATGTTTACTTATTTATTCAATCATTTTGGACCAATCCAATATGGACCCACGTATATGTATTATATATTTTGAGTTATAATCCAATACTACTTTATTTAAAAATTTTTTTTACTAATTGCTCCAGCTTCAGCCATTGGGAGCTCTTCTGATTGACCCCATAGCTCTTGACTTCCAACATTGTGTGTGTGTGTGTGTGTGTTGGTTCCTTTTGTTGGAGAACAAAATTAGAAACTGAGATCTGGGTACTGGGTGATACAAAGCTTTCTTGCTTTTTCCAAGTACAATATTTATTATGTCATTTTCTCCCCCAACCTCTTATCTTCTTGCTCCCCAACCAATCCCCTGTTAAGTGGGGTTTGGTTCCAACTCTACATAAAACTAAGGAACTGCCCTCCAAAGATCATGCAACAGATCTCAAACTAGACCCTAAATCTCATGACTGAGTCTCAAGTTTTTTCCAATCATGCCTGTGCTCTGCACACTGGTGCTCCTCTGTGCGTTGGAGAAGTTTCATGGGTTCCAGACTTTCTGCTTATTTCATCTTCCCTAGCTTTATGGCTATTCTGCATGTGAGAAGCTGAGACACAGAGAGGCAGCTCCTGCATAGCTGGGCATCTGGGGAGTAGTGGGGGTGGGGGTGGGGGACTAGTGAGCTGTGGACCTGGGTCTTCTGATGCTGCGGGCCACAAGCTACTGGCCACAGGTCAAGTCAGGTTGCCACCTGTTTTCATAGGGTTCGTGATGGAAAAGTCATTTTTACATTTACAAATGGTTAAAAACATCAAATAATTATTTCATGTCATGTGTAAATTATATGAAATTCAAATTTCAGAGACCATAAATAACATTTTCTTGGAACACCGCCATGCCCATTCCTTTGAGTATGTCAGCAACTGTTTTTTTGCAGTGGCCAAGGGGAAGAGTTGTGGCAGAGACCTCAGGTTCTGCAAAGCCTGAAATATTTACTACTTGGCCTCTTAAAATCTGCCGACCTCCCCCCCCCAAAAAAGAAAAATCTGCCGACCCCTTCTTTGTTGTACTGCGAAGAAAAGGGGCTGAGTTACAACCATCGCAGAGGAAAGCAGTACAGGCCAGCGCTGTGCCTTGGTCTTGTTTATGCTGCTGGGATGCTCTCCCTTGTGGCACCAACCCTAACCCTACCCTTCTCCTCGGTCCATCTCCTCCTGCTGGGAGCTTCTCTGGTCTTTGTAACCCCTCCCATTCCTCCTATCTCCCACACCACCTACCAATGACTTAGTTTTTGATTATTTGATGTCTTGTATGGTTCCTTTCATGCACGTGAGCTTTATCTTCCAAGTTATCTGCAAGCCCCTGAAAGCAGGAACAGTATCTTTCTTCTTCCCTCCCTAAATTACCAGCTCGGATCATTGATAAGAATGACCTCCTTATTCAGGCTTCCAGCTGCCTACCAGATTAAGCATGAACTTCTTAGCAGGATGCTTAGAGCTCTTTGCAACATGATCTGCAACCCCCATTCTTACTCATTAACCAGCGTCCAGATTAGTGCTTGGAACCTAGTGCATGCTCAGGAAATGTTCCCTCCTGCTCTCACCCACCTTGTTTTCTCTTACGCTCTTCCCACATTGGAAAAAAATTGAGAACAGACCTCTGGCTTTGGAAATGATGAGGTCACTCAAGAACAATTTGTGTCAGGATGGGGACAATGGCAGGAACAAGGGAATATGCCAGTGAAAAACACAGCTGCAGCAAGTATCGCATAGATGTTTGTGTGCTGGGAGGAGGGTGTTCTGCAGCAGCCAAGAGGCCAATGTTTAGTCTTGAGGGGAGCACTGCATAGATTTGTGAGTGAAGACAAGGAGTCCATTGTAATATGAGGAGGGGGTTAGCTAGGGATTGCTCAGAAGGAGCTGGACGATGGCTCAGGTGTAGAGGAGGAGAGAGGGAAGGGAGGAAGGAAGGGTCTAGTTCTGTCTTCTTCATGGGTTGACATGAGTCATCTGCTGAGTCAAAGATGCAAGGAAGGATTAGAGACCTGAGGGAATCAGCCATGGGAAGGCAGCTCATGACTTTAATAATGGAAGTGGTGGAAGGTTGCCGGTAGGATGAATGAATACAGCCACACATGAATGTATATGGTCACACTTAGCTTGGTTTCCTGACTTTCATTAGCATTTATGGGAGTTCCCAGATGTGTGAGGGGAGAAAATGTAAGAATATGAGGTCAGAATGCTGAGGCTGGGGATAGGCCATGGAGGCTGGGAAACGTTGGGAGCAATGCCTTGGTGAACACGTTTTTTGAGCTACTCTTGATTTAGCACCAACTGCAGGTCAACGGGTTAGCATGTGTTACCTTGTTCAATGCTCACACCAATTCTGTTAAGGTGGGGTTTGATCGGTTTGATTTTGCAATTAAATTTGACATTGACTGATGTCATAGTATTAATGTGTGGTGTGAGCTAGGATTTTAATCAATCTTTTTCTCTTTTTCCAGTCTATCATTCTGCCTTCACACTGTGGAAATGTGGTCCCAAGAGGCCCCAGGCTACCACAGATTAGGGGAGTAAGTGAAGCCTTGAAAGGTTGAGACCCTTTAGCATGCTCATTTCTATCCCATCCTCATGTCCTTCCTCACTGTGATGCCATTCACGTAACCCCTCTTGGCTGGCCCTGTCACAAGGGTGGTGCTTGTGTTCTGCTGAATCTGTTGGTGAAAAGCAGAACCCTGAGGGTACCACTGTCCACATGGGGGAACCACGAGGAAATGGGTGGAAGAGGCCACCCCTTGTTTTCCTCTCTCTCCAGTTCCAGAATATCAGGACGGGATGGGGACTAGCAAGGGTCCAACCTCAAAACCTCTTTGCTTTTCATTATGACTCTCCAACAAGACCCTTGCTATGGACTGAATGTTCATGTCCCTCAAATTCACAAGTTAAAACTATGTAAATCTTAATTTAAGTCCAGTTTAGGGACGTCGTACAAATTCCTCCCCAGAGACAGATACGCCAGTGACCTTTGCCGCAGTTTGAAAGAAAATGGGTGTCTGTGGTACATAAAGGTGTCTCCGGGGACAGCTAGCTGGCTAGCTGCAAGAGACCCCCAAAGGGCATTCGCCTTGGTGAGCTCTCTCTAGTGCAGGGGCTGGCCCCAGGCTTTGGGCTCCAGGACCCTCATTTGTCAGCATGCATAGCCTCAGAGGCACGGACATGCCAACCATGTTCTCAGGAATCTGATTTGTAAGCCATTTTCTGGAAGAAATATGGTGCTAGGCAGACTGGATGCTAGTGCTGCCAAATCAACAGGCTGCAGATCACGTAATCAGATGGGGCACGGGGATGCTCGCTGGCATCAGACTCTGGGAGGCTGAAAGGCAGGTGTACCCCCCTCTACAGTGAGGATGTGTCCGGGGCATGGACTTGCCTGCCATGAGGGGACACCCGCAGCGTGCCTATAAGAGCCTGGCACACTGCTGGTGCCCTGAAGATGGCTTAGCAAGGTGAGGTCAACCTCAGGACACTTTTGTCCAAGTCCTCAAGACTGTGGTTCACAGACTTCTACATTTCAGGGAAAAAGTTTAAACAAAACTTGGGGACTGATGTAGGTTTTTTTCCCCCACTCTCTTATTGTATCAGATAAGGACATTATAAATACTAACCTAGGGTAAGCTAACCTAAGCTAAACCAAAGGAAACTAAGCTAGGCTAGTGACTACTGTCAACATTACTATATTCAGGAAATTATATTTTAAAAACAGAAAGAAGTAAGGGCACAATTTCAGCATAGAAGGCAGACCTTTAAATAAAAAAAAAAACCCTCATGACATTAAAAGAGAAAACTTCACTAGGTGCTGGCATTCAGACAGGGTGTCTGGAAACCACTGAGAATCTGGCATTGTTCAAGGGCTGTTATTCTGTATCCCTGCCTACAGTCACCATCCCGATGAACTACTGCCCTTGTATTTCTTTTCCACTTCCTGGCTCCCGAGGGACTGCAGTGCCACCCTGCTCCCAGATGACCTTGACCGGCCGTTGAGGTGTTCCCGGCTTACATACACAAGCAGCTCCTGCGTCCCCTGTGTGTGGAAGCTCCCAGGGAATGTCTCAGAGGGTGATTTTATTTCTGAGAGGAAGAAAAGGAGGGGTGAGAGGGGTAGTGACTGGCTGACATTGGTCACCAGGCCTGGTGGATGCATCCTCTGTCTGACCACCGCCGAGGGGGTGTGTGTGATGGGGGGGGGGGTGGCAACTGGCGTGAGCTCAGTTACTAAAGGGGACGAAGGCCAAAGAGAGAAAGAAACAAGAAGAACTGAAGGATGGGGGCATGGTGGGTGCTCACAGGTGAGGGTGCTCCAGGGGCTGTCCTTGCCCAGGGTCAGGTGAATGCCCATGGAACTAGTCTGGAAGGAGGGAGATGGTAGCCTTTGGGGAGGGTGGGCTGACAGGAGACCACTCTCGGGGGAAGTAGGAGGACAGAGAAGGGAATCCCCCTGCCACTTCCTGAGACACTCTTCTGGTTATTTAATGGGATTCTGGGCAGATTCCCTTTTCAAAGCCTCATATAGGTCGAAGAGACAAAGGCCAAGTAAAGCAAGGCTCCCAAACCCACCTGAAGGACTGTTCCTGCCAGGCTGGGTGAGACAATAGCAGAATAGTTTTTTTTCCGGCCCAGCTGGGAAGCCCTTTCCTACCCAAGGTTTTTCAACTGCATGCAACACCACAGTCCCTGAGGTAAATAAAGGACACCTGCTGTGGCCTCTCTCATTCCTCTGAGTGCAGACTAGTTTCATATTGAGATGCAGACACCTTTGAGAGGGGTGACTCATTAAACCATTACAGCTGGAAACAGCATTCTACACAGCTGACCACTCCCTCCTTTTGAAATAACTCTCTCCTTTCTCAGGGAAATGCAAATTAAAACCACAACAAGATAGCTCCTCACATTTACGAGAGAGGCAAAACTAAAAATGTCTGACAACTTGAAGTGTTAGCAAGGACATGGAACAATAGGAACTCTTATTCACTGCTGGTAGGTATATACACTGATACACTCACTTTAGAAAACAATTATTTTATGGACATTATCTTACAAAGTTGAACATGTACAAACCCAAGTTAATTTCACTTAAAGATATGTGTTCTATGTGATGAGATGAGCACTGGGTGTTATACTATATGTTGGCAAATTGAATTAAAAAAAAGAAAAGGATATGTGCCCTAGAGAAAATCTTCTGCTTGGAACTCAGAAATCATACATAAAAAGGTTTACAGCAGCAAAAAATGAGTAACCATCCAAGTGATGACAAGTAAGAGAATGGATAAATAAATTACGGAGTACTTACCCATGGCATAATATGCAACATTTAAAAATACTGAACCACAGCTACAAGCAATGATAGATGAATCTCAGAAACAAAATGTTAAGCAAAAATTTTAAACTAATCATGAAAACCACATGAAGTAGGACACCATTTCTATAAAGGTGAAAATCAAGCAAAACTAAGCAGACTACTGTTCAGGAATGCAGTACTGTTCAGGAATGGACCACCCATGAGAGGGAAGCAGAAAGGGTTTCTGTGGCTTAATAATGTTCTAGTTCATAAGACAAGTGCTAGATTCTCATGTTCAAATTATTATGTCCTATTATTTCTATGTGTGTTATATACATTCATTTATAAAAACAAAAAAAATATATAATAAATGTTCTAGAAAAATAAAAAGGTAGAAATAAATCAAAATATGTCAACGACCATGATAAATGTAAAGAGATGGAGTTTGCTGGTTAAAAGGCTGGGATGGTAGAATTATATTTTAAAAACAACAACAACAACGAATGCAGCTAAATGCTCTTTGTAAAAGGTATACATAAAACATAGGACACAGAAAAATTGAAAGTAAAAGGACAGAAGAAAACATTCCAAGTAAGAGGCACTATGTTAACATCAGACAAACAGACATAAGGCATGCATTAGGAATATCTAATATCCTAATGTCCAAAGTTAGGAATCAAGAGAGTCTCTATAGAACTACACCGAGAGCGATAACTTATTTGAATCTGTACAACACAGCTTCACTATGTTATACTATGCATATAAAACGAAACAAAAATAATTACCAGGAGAAAAGGATAAATGCACAACCATGGTGGGCAGGAGGTTTTAACCCAGCAAGTGAGTGGCAGATGCAGATTTGTGCTTGGATCTGCTTCTGCTATTCTGTCCCTCCTAATTTCCTATGTGACCTTGAACAAGTCTCTCTTCCTCTTGCTACACCTCAGTTTCTCATATCTGACTAGACCATATGGGTAGGATTCCATGAACTCTCCGTACTCTCCATACTCCCTTGCCGGGCAGTATCTGGGAAAAGACCCTGTCACATGACAAATACTTTTGACCCCAGTGGCAGCTGGTGCTTTTTGCTCATTAGGTCTCAGGAGAATCTATCACCTGCTGTTTTCCCTGACTGTTTCACCTCCCAAATCCCCTCTACCCCCATCCCAGGCAGCTTTTCACATACAGAAGTTCATAAAGCTCTTTGTCAGCTGAAGGGCTAATGGGAGTAAAAGCACAACCCGGTCGATCCAGCTTCTGGGAGCTCCATGTCTGGTTTGCTTCTTGAAGTCAATTAGGAGGTGATAGAGTGAGGAAGGCCATCCAAGCTGATTCTGCTGCAGGGCTGGCATTAATACAGAGCAAATGCCCTTCCAAACATGGAAGAGGCCATCTGTGAAATCTGGCAGTCCAGCCTCCTTAAGTAGCAATTCCAAGTGCAGCATAAAGGGACCAACAGGGCATGGCTAATGTGGTCATAGGGACTGGCTTTGCTGGCCTTGATGATCCCTGGTACAACACTGAACTACCTGTGGCTTGTCTTTGTAGGTTTTCCTCATCTCTACAGTAAGATGGGGGCCAGGTTCTTACCTCTGTGGCCTCTGTGCTCATAGATCTGGCAACTGTAAGTCGTGGAGAGGTAACTATTTTGTTAATTGACTATTTTCCTCAGTCGGAAGAAGGGAGGGAACTAGCATATACCAGATGCCTGTAAGATTCTAGATGCTTTGTACAAGTAATTTCACAAGGTACTCAACACACACCATTATTACTTTAATTTTACTAATGGATTGAGACTCTGGGAGGGAAGACTTTGGACAGTAGTACTAACAGGATTCAAAGTTGGGTCTTTTGATAACAGAGTCTGGGTTTTTTCTGCCAACCAACCTACAGTGACTGGGACATCTCCCCTAAGAGGTCAGATGGTTCTGCTATGAATTTTCCTTCCTATAAGATGGAACTCTTCCAAATAGGGCAAGAAGGAAGAAGAGATTGTTGGTAAATGGCTGACACGGCACTGCAAAAATCCACAAATATCTGATGATTGACATGGCAACAATATAAATACACAAACATCCTGGCAAGGGGTCT
The DNA here is from genome assembly GCF_048164855.1 of Canis lupus baileyi. Taxonomy (NCBI): domain Eukaryota; kingdom Metazoa; phylum Chordata; class Mammalia; order Carnivora; family Canidae; genus Canis; species Canis lupus. The sequence continues at coordinate 16,847,207 of NC_132849.1, forward strand.
TAGAAGATCATTCCCAGATAGAGCCCTGTAGTCAACAGGTGAGCACGTGCATTCATTCCTTCACCCATTTACCACTTTCTGAGCATTTACTGTGAAACAGGTCTGGGAAGCTAAGAGTATCACGATGAGCAAACACAGACCCAGTCCTTGGTCTCTTTGTTCTGTTAAATTCTCAGCGGTTTGAGTCTACTGAGAATTCAGACGATTCATGGAGGGAACAGTGGCTCAGAGCTGTCAAGTTGTGATGATCATGAATACCAAACTCAATAATTAAATTAGGTACTAAATTCAGCGCTAAATTCAGTGTCCCTGTCCAGATTCCATTTGGATTTTCAGATATCGTCTCATTTGAGTTGGGAGTAATGGATATTGCATGAATTTGCAAGTTGTATGACCTTGAGTGATTTTCTAAACTTGCTGAATCCCAGTTTACGTATCTAGAAAGTGGGGATTATGTTATTGTTCTCCTCACAGGAGTTTCTGAGAGGCAAATGAGATTGCTTATTTACAGTGCCTACCATAGTAACTGGCCTATGTCAGAGCTTGACAAAAACCTAGTATTATTTAAAATAGTAAGAATTTAATTTCTGTTAGTTCCTCCTTGCATCTGTTTTATTATTTCTCCTTTTTATTAAGATCCTCTTCTATGCAAAATATCCAATGGCATCTTAGTTTGCTTTCTCATGTTCCACCTCAACCTGCTCCAATGGCACCATCCATTACCACTTCCAGCATGGTGGAGTAGCACAGAGATGTAACCAGTGTCCTGGTAGGGACGCATTCAGGGGGAACTAAAGATCTTCTTTGGGCATCAAGAAAGCAAATTGTATCTCATTTGCTCCCTTTCTGATAATCATGCTGTGTGCAAAATGCTTAGCACCATGACTTGCCATCTTGTAGATTTACCCCTCTGGGTAAGTGAGAGCTCTTTATCCCTAGTTCTTCTTCTCCTCTCACCATCTTTTTATCTATTTCATCATAAATCCTGAAAATTATCAGAAGTATAAGGGAAAAAATGTGACAAGAAAATTCTAAAGTTCACATGAAGTGAATACAGATGTTAAACCTTGTATCTACAAGCTCCCTGGCAAACCTATCAAAGCATCAAAATCCTCTGTGCCTGAGGCCTCTCCAGTGACAGAGAGCTCACTGAGTTAAAAGGCAGCCTATGCCATTGCTTCTCAGTAGTAATTATTCCTGAACTTGTCTTTACATGGAAGCCACATGGCATGTCTTCATATAACTTGCATTCATTTGTCCTAATTTTGCTCTCTGGAGTGACCCAAAGTCAGTCCCACACCTCCTCCATGTGATAGCTTTTTACTCTCTTTCTCCTGTACATCCCTTTTATCTCAACACAAGACCACTGCTGTAGTGTTGTCCATCATAGTCGGACATAGTTGTAATACATCTCCTTAACATGTCTGTATCTAGTCTCTCCCCTCTGAACTTTCTTTCCCATTTTTGCTACATTTCTCTCCCCCAAACTGGATTACTTTCTCCTGGTTAAAGTTGAAATGTTAAACTTGGCACTTGAGCCAGTGCTACCACCTCCTCTGTCCTTCCTGCCCTCCACTGCTGGTCCCCAGCTGTCCAACCTGCCTTTCTTGCCTCGTCTCTCACTGAGACTTTTCACCAGTGGTACCAGTAGTATCTCTAGACAACTAGAGTGGACAACTCATTGCTAAGAATGACTTGTGATTTTCTACTTCTTTGTTTTTACTTATTCCATATTCATTCTTTCTCTGGAATACTCCCCCCACTTCAGCCTCTATGCTCAAATGAGATTTATTTGTATTTCAGGAGAAGTCTAGACTGTGCTTCTAGACCTAATACATTTATGTCTCAGTATAGAGTAAATCATTTCCATCAATCCCCAGAGAGATTATTCTTCAGGGAGATGCCCCAGTTGTAGCAGTTTTCTGGAAGATTGATCCCATGGTGGTCTTTGGGTTGTCTAGAGGGAAGAAGACTGAAAGTGGAGAAACTGCTACATTTCCTAAGCAGATGTGTCATCTCAGTATAGAGTAAATCATTTCCATCAATCCCCAGAGAGATTATTCTTCAGGGAGATGCCCCAGTTGTAGCAGTTTTCTGGAAGATTGATCCCATGGTGGTCTTTGGGTTGTCTAGAGGGAAGAAGACTGAAAGTGGAGAAACTGCTACATTTCCTAAGCAGATGTGTCATCTCAGGCAGACTGCTACCATCACAAGGTGTAGAGAAGGTTGCCAGAAGCTGGGTTTGAAGTAATTAAGCTAATGCTGACAGTTCACAGCACAGAAGGAAGTAGTTACTCTCCTATCTTGCCAAAGATTGCTACATGTCTATTACTTACACTTCAGGATATTAAGATTGGGACAGAGATAATTCATACTGAAATTAGAAATCGAAATGCAATTAGAACTTCCTAATTAAGTTGTTATAAATATTTATAAGAGTATAATGCACATTTCAAATGGCTGGAACACTGAATGTCTCTTTGAATGTTCTGAGGGAGAAAAATGTAGTGCTCAGTCACTTCACCCTGGGAAAAAGGTTGGATCTCCCAAAAGCTGAATAGACACATGCATGAAAACACACTGCCATAAACACAACCATCATCTCTCCCCTTGAGCACCTGTCACCATTGGTATGCTCAGAAATAGCTATTCATTTGGACTTTGAATATTCATGATTTAGCATTGAGCCAGTTATGCCTATATTTTATAGTATTTCTACCTCAGAATTTTGGAAATATGTTTCATTATCCACCATACAAGAGCATTGTTAGGTGGCTCAGGAAGCCAATGTGGTGTCTAGAGCCATCAGTTGGTTTATGGAGGAAAACACTTTACCCTAGAGGACAGAAGATCAGAACTTCAATTCTATTTTGGCTATTTTGGTCACCAATTCTATGAGCTTGAATTAAGTGTTTTATCCTTTCATACTTCCAGACAGGCTAATAGAAGCATCTCTACCTTTGAGGCCTTGGAGGATATGTAGAAATAACCAATGTGAAGTATTTAGGAAAGTTCAAAAGAATGAAGCACCTGGATATTATTGTGTTAATGTAATTATTACTTAACCGAGGTGGCTGATGAATTAGTACACACAGAAGAAATACTTCCCTAACATGTAATACCTGAATGGGGAAAATTGGAGGAAGCAAGCCATGGGCAGGGGCTGGATGAGAAAAGGGGATGTGCCATGAGCATGGACGGATTAGTCAGGAGGAGTCAGGGAGGAATCATCTTCCCAAAGCCAAATGGGAAAGTGCCCAGATTCCAGGCCACTGGCAGGCTGCTTGAGAGAACAATGGCATGTCAATCAATGTCCCAGTCCCTCAGTCCATCACATCACAGGTGCTAGGAGGAATACAAAAGAAGCACCAAGCTTTCCCTGGGGGAAATTACAATTGATTGGAGAAACATTATGTACACTCAGGAAACAGAATAAGACTGGATAATAAATGATGTGAAATTGTGTAAAGGGAAAGCACATTAGTGCTGCCAGCCCCACCCTTCTACCTGGGTAAGAGGGACTCACTCTCCTGTGTCCTAGGCTTTAAGAGCTCCACTTAGGCCCTTGTATGAGCAGGCCACCCACAGACTGAGGATTCTATGAGGGGTCAAGGAGACAGACCCACAGGGGTGACCCCTTCACTCTTCATGTTTTTGTACTTAGGACCCTGGAACTCCCTAGAGCCTACTTCTAGGGCCTGTGTGGACCTCTTTGTTTGGGACAGTCTCTCCAAGAGTGGAAAATGCTGCTTTTGTTGCTTGTGGGGTGGCCAAGCAACAGCTGCTCATAAGGCCTAGATGTGGATAGAGCTTGGATACAGAGATCGGGGTGTCCCATGGGTAGAGGGCAGAGGCAGGGATGTGAAGGGAACTGGGCCAGGCAAAGAGCTAGAGGTTGAGTTGTCCTGTGAGGCCATGTTCCCACAAAGAACTCTAAGGAGTAAAAGGTTCAAACCTGGCCTCCAGGTCAATACTGAGGTATAATTTTTCAAGATAAGCAGACAGAATTTTTAATTAATGTTTTATTAGCTTGATTTATCACTTTTTAGTATTTAGACATGATACACAGGCTGTACTCTTGTTTTTGGCCTGCAAATGTTTGTTAGTGGCAGATATGAGGGCTACAGCAGTTTTGAGAAGGAAGAGACCAGCATTTCCTAAGCAGCTGCATCACCTCGGGCAGGCTGCTGCATCACAAGGGGCAGAGAAGATTACTGGAAGCTGGGGTTGAAGTAATTAAGCCGATGCCCGCAGATCACAGCATCGGAGGAAGTCACTACTCTCCAATCTTGCAAAAAAGGTTGTAACATGTCTATTACTTACACTTCAGGATACTAAGATTGAGAACAAGCTATTTCTTATTGGAATTAACTGCTAAGCATCTGGGAGGACTTCCTCTAGGATATGGGATTTGAATTTTGTCTTGAAGTATCTGTCAAGGTTGGGAAAGAATTTGAAGGCACCGAATGACTGAGGCAAGTCTTGGAGGTAATGAGGTGACCTGACTGGAATAGGTCATTGATGATTCCTTCCAGCCTGGACCATTCTCGCTACTCCTCCATGCAGCTAAATTCCTGACCTTTTCTTTATATCTTACCGAAGCCCCACCTCCTCCATGAAGCCTTCTGGGATTTTGTCATTCCATAGAATCACTTCTCTTTTCTGATCCCCCTGGAATACTTTATCTACACCATCAACAGGCACAACATTTTTTGAGAGAACATACTGTGTACATGGGTATTACTAGTTGGCACTACCCAGTTGAAGATTTAATTGGAACTAATAGTTTCAGCTTTTTCAGTTTTTGTCTCCCCAAAACTCAAACTTCTGGAGATCAAGAGCCCTTCAGTTAAACACAGAGTGATTTCAGAACTGGTCTGTGGCAAGTTCATTCTGACAGTTTTGTGTTGTTTGGGTTGAGGCGAGGACAAATGGAGAAAGAGGAACAGTTACTGGTGTTAGACTTTTTGATCAAAGTTGCTTCTTTTGGTACAGGAACTGGGAACATGTATCCCCCAAGGAATCTGAGGGCATAGCCCAAAGCTACGCATGTCAAGCTGAGACATTTATGTGAAGCCTCTTGTTTTATCTCAAAACTTCATGCAAATTTTATATTCTACTCCATGATACATTTTTGTATCAGTTAAAATAAAGTTTTAAATTATTTATCACTGAGTAAAACTGCCTCTCGTAAGATTCATCATGCCAATTTTAGAAAGTGTGAATTATTCTCAGGCCAAGCACAGCACTTGGCACACGGTGGACATCCAACAAATATTTGCTGAATGACTAAATGAACAAACCACACTGGGGAGTCTCATGTCCCTAGTCAGTGTCACTATATTCCCAGAAGGATTTAGGCCAAGTTTGGGCAGCTAAGAATTATATTGCTATTTCAATTGTCCACATGTGAGGGAAAGGGCCCAGTTGGAGTGTTGGAAACATAGGAGAAGGACAGAGATGAGAGATCCTTCAAAGGAAAAATAAGTAGGACCAACACACTGACTGCAAAAGGAAGCTAAAAAAAAAAAAAAAAAAAAAAAGGAAGGTAATCAGAAATGGAGAAGTTTCAAAAGGGAGGGGATGTTTAATTCAACTTTGTCGTTTGAGTTTGTGATGACCAAGGTGGATTCAGATACTCTTGGGACATCTTTTTCAGGCAGAAGGAATCATCAATTCAATATGCTACAGGTGGAGTTATTGTCTTTGTAAAGTATAAAATATGAAAATCTTCAATCTGATAGAAGAAACCATCACTATCTAGACTCATCCTGTCCAATATTGAGGTCTCTGGCCACATGGGACCAGTTGGAATTGAGCTATGCTGTAACGTGTAAAATACACACTGGATTTTGAGGCGTACATACACATACATACATATACCCACATTCAAAGAATGTAAAATAGCCCATCAATAATTTTTATATTGATTCTATGTTGAAATGGTAATACTATGGATACATTAGGTTTGATAAGATACACTATTAAAATTAATGTCACCTGTTTGTTTTCTTTTTTTTAAGATTTTATTTATTTATTCATGAGAGACAGAGAAAGAGAGAGGCAGAGACATAGGCAGAGGGAGAAGCAGGCTCCATGCAGGGAGCCCAACGTGGGACTCGATCCCGGGTCTCCAGGATCAGGCCCTGGGCTGAAGGCAGGTGCTAAAACGCTGAGCCACCAAGGCTGCCCTGTTTGTTTTACTTTAAAAATTATGGCCACTAGAAAATTTTAAAGGACATATGTGTCTTCCATTTAATGTTCACATCATATTTCTATTGGGCAGTGCTGGTCTGGATGGATGAAATAAGACAACTTGGTCATAGATCCAGGAAAAGAGATCCCAGTAGCTCTTCCCGAAGGACTACCAAGGACAAGCCTTTGCAAACCTCCCTCTGCAAAACAATGTTTATCTCTCTGGTGTATTTGGAAGACACTGTTAATAGATGGTTGCAGAGAATGATCATCATTTACCACACACATGTGATAGGGTTTACTGTTGAGAAAAGCCACAGAAGTGTAAATTTGAATCAAAACAAAAAAACCTTTGCCTAAAGAAGCCCCATCAGTCCCAACCAACTTCAAGCAGAAGTGTGTGATTAAACTTGCTTTTGTGTGAGTTATCACTTCCCCAGCTGTATCTCTAGGTTGTCACGGATTCGTCCACCTCTTGCCATTTTAAACAGTAAATAATTGGAACTTCTGCTCATCTCCTTGCGATTCCTTATCTTCCCTGCTGAGACTTGATTCTTTAACTAGTCTCATCTCCCTTGAGGATATTACTTAAACATCTGTCATAATTCTAGCAGGTTCAGGATTCAACTTGCCTAGTAGTTATTTGTGGTACTTTCATGTAGCAGAGCATGGAGGTACATAGAGACCTATAAGGAACTTGATGCCCAGTGGCAGGCACTCAGGAATGGCTTTTCGGATCCTTCTGAGGGAAACAATTCTGTGGTGGAATGAGCTTCTCTCATCTGGAGTTCTGCCTTGCATGGGTCCTTGCTTCTCTGCCTTGTAGTTTGGTCCTGTGGTGCGTGGCTCTAATCTACCTCTTTGGTGACAGGTGGGTAAAAACCCAAACTCTCAATGTGGCCAGCAATGGTTTGTCTGACATACTCCTTGCTGTAGCCACATCTCAGGCCATTCTTCCCACACACCACTCCAGTCACCCTGGCTGGCACTGCTTCTTGTCCCTGTCCTACTGCTTCCAGCCTTAGGGCCTGTCCTTAAAGAGCCCCTGGCTTGGAATGAAGCTCTCTTCCCTCTCTCTTCAGGCACTACCTCCTTCCCAAAACAGCCCCTCTGGGCATCTTTCTGGAAACCTTCAGTATTTTTATTTGCTCTCATGGAGGCCTGGGGTTGTCTTTTAAAATGCTCATCACAGTAGATGATCTATGGCTTATGTGGTTATGTGATTCTTTCATTTCTTTGCCACTGGATTTTAAGTACCTGGAGGAAGGGGATAATCTTTGTTTTGTTCACTGTTGTATCTTCAGGGTAGAGACTTAATATATATTTGTTGAATGAATTTATAAACATGTTTGTTCTGTTCTTCCCACAGACTGCCTGGAACAGCCCTGGTGGAAGTACTGACCATGAGGAGGGGATGCAGCAGTAGAGGGGCTGGGCGGGGGAAGGGTGGGGGTGGCGGTTGGAAGGACACCTGTCCCTTCCTTCTTCCTCAGGTGGAAAGGCCCGTGCTTTAGACTTAGTTGTCATGTGTGGCCAAATGGTGGGGTAGCTGGGTCAGTTCCAAGCAGGCACATGGAAAAGGTATGATGTATGGTGTAACCTCCATCCCCCAAACCTCCAATCACTACCTCCTTCTTTCAATCCCTTGGTTGGAACTACTTCTCTTCACTCCCTGGGATTTCCTTCTCTTTGCATTTCAAATATTCTCCCTTTTCCCTGTAGCTTTTCTGCTCCAGCTGCTTTCAGCTTTTTCCTTCCCTTTCCATATGCTGCCCCCATCTTCCTGCTAGTCTGGCAGTTTCCCAAAGAGAGCATCAAGCTCTAAGGGCACGTGGAAGCAATTTTCCTTCTGATTATAGTGGTTTCTAGTTTTAATATACCCACAAAAGGCAGCATGGCTCAGGGATCTATCCTGAAGGTTCACCACATGGTCCTCTCTTTGGCCCAGCACACAGGCTTGGGGGCCTGGTACCGAGTCTCAGATGAGGCAACTGGTTAGAGCTCTTCATGGCCCAGAGATCACATCTGCGACCACTTTACATAGCAGGTACATCATGGCTTGCCTTTTGCATAGAAGCAAGATTTTTTCATGTGCTAGTTCTCCCTTCAAAGATATATCAGGAATCAGATCACTTCTCACTATTTCCAAAGGCAGCACCATGGTCCAAGCCACTGCCATTTTTGTCCGGAACGATTACCACAATCTCCTTGCTTCTGCTCTTGAGTCCCTCGTTCAGCACTGCATTCTGCATCATCTTATCGAAATGTGATTCAACCATGCCATTTCTCTGCTAAGATCCTCCAACAGAGGTAAATATAGTCATTTGAAACAATGTGGATGGGTCATGAGGACATTGTGAAATAAATCAGACAGAGACAAAACTGTATGATCTTACTTATATGTGGAATCTAAACAAACTGAACTCACAGAAACAGACTATAGACCAGTGATTGCCAGAGGCGGGGTACTGGGAATAGGGGAAATGAATGAAGGTGACCAAAATATACAAGCTTTCTGTTATAAGATAAATTAGTCCTGGGGATGTTATGTTTAGCATTTTGACTATAGGTGACATAGATAATAATACTGTTTTGTATATGTTTTGCATATGTGAAAGTTGCTAAGAGAGTAGATCTTAAATGTTCTCACTACAAGAAGAAAAATTTGTAACTGTGAGGCAATAGTATTAATTAAACTTACTGTGGTGGTGATCATTTGGCAATATAAGCATAACATACATCAAACCACTTTATGTTGTACATCTTAAACTAATACAATGTTACATGTTAATTGTATCTCAATAAAACTGGGAGAAAAACAGATCCTTCAATGGATTACTCACTCAGAGTGAAGGTGAAGTCCATGCAATTGCTCCCTCTAGCCTTGCCTCTTACTAGTCTCCTATTGTTCATTCTACTCCAGCAACACTGACTTCCTTCTGGACTGTGCCAAAGTGGTCCTGCCTCTGCACTATGCACTTGCTGTGTCCTCTGCCTGGAATGCCAGCTCTTCAGTGTGCACACAGCTTATTCTTACCTCTTCCAGGAGACTCTGCTCAGATGTGATCATTTCAATGTGTGGACCCTGGGTCTTTGCCTTAACCATTTATTCGTCTCCCTTCGTCTTACCTTTCTGAAAATAAACAGGCACATCACTGAGGTTATGGTGAAACACTGGCTGGTTCAGAGATGCCTTTAGAAAATCTGTGCTTGCTTGAGGGCATCTGAGGATTTATAAGAGACCATAGACCCTAGGGCAATGGTTTCCAACTTCAAAACATAAATTGAACCCTTTTATCAAATGAAATCATATGTAGAAGATCTCACTTTGGCAAGTTTTAGAGAAATGAGTTGTATGACCACATGAACACATTGCTAGGAGCAGAGGTTGTTACTGTCTTAGCTGACAGATTAAGAAAAAGAGGTTAAATTCTTAATGTAGGAGTTAGAAGCAGTGAGGGGAGACAGGATATAGGCTTTGTTACTACTACTCCAACCACCCTTTCCCCCAACCACAGTACATAAGAAATACATTTCTGCCTGACTTCAGATGAACTCACCAAATATGGCAGCTCATCACCACCATCACTTCCATCAAATCTTTACCAGTACCATTCAGCTAATTGCCTCTATTGCATCATTTTATCCATAAGGACAGTGAGGGACTCATCATATGCATTTGCTAAAACAAATATATTCTCCACCTCCTTCAGTTCTGCCCAAAGTTCACCTCTCAATGGTACAGCCACTCTACTGCAAAATGGGCCCTTTCTTTCCTTTCCCCTGAACCCCCATTCCACCCATTCCACTCTGCTCTGTTTTTCCCATAGCATTTGTCACCTCTAACGTGTTTTAAAATCCACTTATTTATTGTTATTATTATTATTTTGTTGTTTGCCTCTGCTGGAATGTAATCTTATCATGGATTGAAATGTGAACTCATCTGTCCGCATTCCACTCTCCCTTCAAGTTCCAATCAAGGGCCAACTGTCTTTCCTGGCTCTGGTTTACACCGACTCTGCCTCCTCCTGAGTTCTCACACATTTCAGTGTTAGGTTAGAATAACTTCCTGGAATCTTCCATTTCTTTTGTGCTTGGAGGTGGGAAAATAATTTCCCACTGGGCTTCTACTCCTAACTCTGCCATAACTCAATGGCGACCTTAGGAAATTATCCAGCGACTCTGAACCTCAGTCTCTCCATTTTATAAGAAGGATCTGAATTACATGATATTCCAGTCCTCAGATTTCACCTTGTAAGAGATCATGAACAATTTGATAGGAGGATCCATGAACAACAACAACAATAATGATAACAGTTTTTGTTCACAAATGTCTGCTGTACCCATTTCCAATCCTCTCAATGATCTGATAAAGGAACTACTACTATACTCACTTTACAGACGAGGAAAGTAATACTCAGAACTTAAAAAAAAAAAACAAAACAACCAAACTTGTTGAAGTGATTAATGAGACAGGGTATGGAGTCTTTCTTGAGTCTGTCTAATTTCTAAGCCTCTGTCCATGTCCTACTTCTACATAGTCTTTTGTCATATATTTCTTTTATATTATTTTTATTACATGATTGAAAGACCTGGGCACAATAAATGGTCTGCGGTGAACTCTGTGTTGTATTCCAAAACTCAAGGAGAAGAATCTATTTGCATTTTCTTGCTTGGTTGTGACACATGACTGCTGCAAGGGCTGGGCTGTACCCTCTAGGGATTCCTTGATGCTGGCAGTTGGGCGGAAGGCAGCCACATGGGAAAGAAGTCATTCTTCCACTCATTAATGTGTTCAACTGTGGACAGGTTACATAAGTTCTATAAGACTCAATTTATAAATTATTTTCACCTATTAAATAAGGACAATAGCATCTACCTCCAAGGATTATTAGAAGAAATTTGAAGAAGGAGAGGAGCGTAGCATCAGTGTATAGTGTTTTAAATTTTTTTTTAAATTGTGGTAAAATATATACAGATGATATTTATCATCTTAACCATTTTTAAGCCCACAGTTCAGTGGTAATAAATACATTCATTTTGTTATGCAACCACCACCATCATCTACCTCCAGAACTCTTCTGATCTTGCAAAACCAAAACTCTATATGGGGTGTCTGTTCTTGTTCCATTTCAACCTAGGTGCACAACTTAACAGACTTTCCAGTTCTCTCAAAAGAACACACACACACACACACACACACACACACACACGGAGGTGAAGACCTCCCTGATGATCTTACAAAGTGGCAGAAGAGTGTTTAAATCACACACACTGTAGCAAACCACTACATTCTACATTACCTTTCTCCAAGCCTCACTGGTTCCTGTCTCTTCCTTCCCTCCTCCAACTTCAGAAACTACCCCCCAACCTTTGGTCATGCAGGATGTAATACCACCAGCTTTAATCTCCAAACTCATGTTTCCAGCTCATCATGGTGCCCAGAAAACAAGGCTCCTGCCAGTTTACAGGAGTCACTCTCTGTGGACAGTTGGGGTTATAAATAAAAAAGATTATTATCCTTATACATTACCGTTATTATCTTCATCATCAAAAACTTTTGTTGGTTACTTGGAAGAATGATGCAGAAAGAGAGAGGTGCTAGAAAATGGACCGTTCAATCAATTTAATCAACTCAAAGAGAGTTACAGATCAACAGATCAAGCGAATCCAATGCTGGATAAAGTAGCTCTGGGACTCAGCCTCCTAAGTGCAGAAAAATTGAACCAACTACATCCAGCAACTGAGGCTCCTCTATCACTACACATGGTTGGGTATGGCCTGGAGACCCACAGCCCCACCCAATTCCCATACCTATCCCATCTGTAATAGCTCCTGGGTGGGAGTCAGGAGGTCTTCAAAGACCATTTAGAACTAGCAGGGAGGATCAGAGCCTTCCTCCCTGGGCTGACACATGGGGTTCTCCATTACCTAGTTCTCTATTACCTGGTTACCTCCTCCCTATCTGACTGTCTGCCAGAAACTACCATGTCAGTATGATTACCTCTGTCTGGCAGGTTCCTTCCAAGAATTAAGTGGAAATCAAATTTATCTGGAAGAGGTAACATGAAAGCTATCTGCAGTTGCTGAGGAACAGAGAAATGGAATTAAAGCTATCAAAATAAGAAAATTCCTGATCAGGAGTCTTCAATTAGTCCTTGTCATCTACAGGTTAAGTTATTTTTTTGGGTAGTAAGCAAAATTTGTTTCTAATACCTTAGTAAGCAATAAATCACACCACTGATGGGTTGCATGCAACAGAAGGCAGATGGTGTATCTGGACATGGGGTCCTTTAAAGTGCAAAGGAGAGGACAGGAGAAAGGGTGAATGTGTTACAGGTTCATATTTTCAATTTATAAAAACCTGGGGATGTTTAATTCTGACTTTCTTCTTCCTCTCACATTATCTCCATTTCCTCCTGTGTGATTGTCCACAAAGTAGAAAAAGGATTTACCTGAATATTGAAGATTTTCATTTTCCATCTTTGCACAGTATCTATGCAGCATAGATCTCACAGATTTTAGGAGTTAGACATTAGGCAATGGAAGGGACCAGAAGGTTTGTCAGTGACAGTGGTAAGCTTTGCTCTTGTAGCTAGATTTTCTCCGTCATTAAACTTGGAGCAGAATGAATCTGATCTACTCTTAATCCCCCTGTGGAATTCTCAACAAACTCAAGAAGGAGGTGGTTAAGGGCACTGACAAAGGGTTATGGGGCAGCCATTGGAGATGAAAGGCCTCAGTGTCTGGGAAGAATAGACAAGAGTCATGCAGCATTCAGTCTGCCCATCTGTAGCACTTGCAGAATCTGTCTCTGCCTTGCATTTGGTAGGGCGGTAATTCTTTGTGCAGTTATGGCTGCCACGTTTTCTGACAGCAGCATACTATACAGGCTGTTTGAGCAGAGAGCTTACTGAAAAGTGGGGAGTCAGATAACTTCACGGATGAGGTGATATCTGATCTGAGTTTTGAGAGAGGATAGGGTTTGAATAAACAGGGAGGGAGGGAGTTTCATGGGGGAAGAAAACAGGGACTGAGATTTAGGCATTGGAATGAGTGGATCAGTTTTGCAGAAATGGAGGCCCATGAGGTCTGTTGGATAGACTCGCTCTGGTCACACTGGGAGAGGCTTGAATGCTTAGGCAAAAAAGTTGGGCTCCTTCTTAGGGCAGGGCTTCTGAGTCGGAGCAATTGGTGCTCATCCAATATCTGTGTGATCCCCTTCATGTTGACCTCCCTTGTAGTCAGTCACTTGGGGCCCTGTGAGTGAGGTCTGGCAAACAGGAACATGAGCAGAAGTGACACACCACTTCCACTCAGTGCAACTCACCCATCTCCCTCTTCTTTGGTGCCTTTGGAAATGCTCCAGTGATGCAGCTACAAGACAAGAACCCAGGACCCAGAACCCAGTATTGTAGGGAGGACCCAGGACATATGCTGTCTATGAGAAATACTATTTTATGATAAGGTCCTCAAGTTTGGGGTTAATTTGTTAGGGCAGCTACCTTAACAGCTTCTAAGGTTTGGAGTCAAGCAGAATTGGGAGTTAGGGGTGGGTGGAAGCGTATGTATAAGGTTACATCCTCTTTATTTGTGAAGCTTTCTGTCACATGCAATCATAGTACAGTACTCTTCTAGGCTCTGGGGAGAGCAGTTGCTTATAAAATCTGTGAATGCCTCTCATTTTCAGTAGGCACCATCCCTTTCCCTGTGCTGCTCTTTGAACACCTTGGAGCAGCAGGGCTGACATGGAGAGTGAGATGGCTTGAAAGGATGGACATGTGATACTCCAGTTGAAGTTGGGTATTAGGAAGCAAGACCCTTTAGTTCTCTCCAAACATCAGCTAGCCAATGGAGCCTCTTCAGAACTCCTGATGCATCTCAGAATCCAGATTGAAAATACCTTGGTAGCATGAAAGTGCACAGGAATTGGATTTAGAAGATCTCAATTTGACTCCTGGCTCCACCAGTTCCTAACTGAGCAAATATGGGTAAATTTCTTAATCTCTCTGGGTTGTGTTCTTCATGTGAAGTCCCATTCTAGCACATCTCTTTCAAAACTGCTTCTTCCATCAACAACCATCTCTTATCTTACAATATTTCTGTCCTCTCAGTTAGATAATGTGTTCAGGTCTTGTATCCTAAAAAAATTTCCTTACCCTATTGCCTGGTAAGACTGTCTTTTCTTCTCTCCTTTACCACACATACTTCTGAAAGAATAGCCCAAGTTCTCCACTTCTACTCCCACGCTCACTTGGTTTGGGATGAATGGAAGTAGATATTTTCTGACCACAATTAAAGAACACCTGGGGGGCTCAGTGGTTGAGCATCTGACTTTGGCTCAGGTTGTGATCCTGGGATTTGGGGATTGAATCTCCCATCAGGCTCTCCACAGGGAGCCTGCTTCTCCCTCTACCTATGTCTCTGCCTCTCAAGAATAGATAAATAAAATCTTAAAAAAAAAGAGCCAGCTAACTTTTCATGGGTGTGATGAATGTGGGCAAGAAAGGGAGGTGGTATCAGGATCTTTTGTTCTGAGTTAAGTACACAATATCAACAATAAGAAAAGCTTCATTACCAGAGAACTAGATGAAATAACTCAGTAACTTGTCTTTGATCTTTTCACATTTTGGGTTTTCAGCAACACTACTGCTTCACTGATTTTTTTTTTTTATTGTAGGTTATGAAACTATGTCTGTTATTTGAAGTGTATGAGTATATGAGTATTTGGAGACTTGAAACAAATGTCCCTTCACCTAACAAATAGCACATTCAGTATAGGAGCTAACCTAGATCCTTTAAAATAAATGACAAAACCATGGAACTCAACATGGGAAAAAGCAATGACAATGATAGATCATTACACGAGAGCAACCACTGGCACTGGCACGAGCAGGCAACCACTGTCTATGCCCTGGGGGACCACCTGCAATGGAGGCAGCCATTATTTACCCACTAAATCTCACATTCATTCCCCTCAGAATAAATGATGGGCAAGGATCCTTCTGCTTCTAATTGCCACTTCCAGACCACTCCCCACTCTGTCCTCCAGCCACAAACCTCTCTTGCTCATTGCTGTCACCCTCCAACTCTAGGTCACCCTTTCCTCATCACTGAGGACTTTGGCTCTGGCTGGAAGTTTTCTCCTCCATCCGGCCTCTGTCTTATCCTAGTGACTTTTTTTTTTCTCCTGAAAAAAGCTAGCTAGCACTCTGGCATCTCAGCTCTCAGACTCCTCATCTGTCTCTTAATTTCATTTATCTGTTTCCTGGTCATACCTGGACTATGCACCACTTTTGAGATGTGGCTTTTAAATATCCCCTCCACACATACCTTGTCCATCCTCCTGGATCACTTGCCAAAGTACCTTCACTGTCACAGTTCTGTCTCAATGGGAACTCAAATCAACTGAGCCTATCACTTTCTTCTATCCATCTCTTCAGGTTTTACTTCCCTCCTTGTCCATAAATATAATCACTCCTTTGTAGCTGCCATCAATTCCCTTACCCTTTCCACTCTGTGTTATATTCACTGGATAACATCTCAGTCCTAGATGAACCCAACCACTCATATTCTTGTTTGTTGCTGCTCCAGAAGCTGAACACTAGAAGAAGTTAGCAGAACCAAATTGACTTGATTTTCAATTCTCAAGTCCCTTTCATTCCATGATTCCATGACCCTACACCCCTGGTTCTTTCCCTTCCTGCTGGTCATTGATTCACCATCCCCTTGCCTGAGTCCTCCTATTCTACTGACTTTCTTTGACTTTTGTCCAGACCTTCTTCTCTGATTATCTCTCCCCAGATGAATCATCTGTCCCAAAGGTTGTAGATTCATCTATGAGCTCATGGGTCACATTTTTATGTCTCTAACTCAGATCTCACTCATGAGCTGGACTCATATGTTCACCAGAATGCAGGTCATAAAGTGCCTCATAACCACCTCTTGCTTCAGCTTTCTGGTTCCAGCATTTATTCTCCACCATTGTCAGGGTAAAGTTTAAACTTCTTAGTGGGTCTATGTGATTTCTAGCCTGCTATTTCTTCACTTATTCCCCATCCTGCCCCACCCACTACAACATGCAGGCACACACACCACACACACACACCACCACTGTACACCACACACACACACACACACTCAAATACACTGAATTTCTCCAGAGAGGTAGGATGATACATAGTAGCTAATAAGTGGGCTCCACAGCTAGAATTCCTTGGTTCAAATTCTAGTTATGCTACTCACTACCTGGCAAATCTTGGATATTTTACCTACCTTATTGAGCTGCTGTGAGGATGAAATGAGAGGAGGCATATAAAGTTCTTGGCAGAGTGCCCAGAACACCATAGATGCTTAATGGATGTTAGCAATTATCATTTTTAAAACTCAATTTCTTAGGCATAACATATGATCTCTCTTTTATGGTATGCTATTGCCTGGACCTGGAATTCTTTCTTCCACTAAACCCTGCATACTCCCATTCCCACTCATTCCCACTGCAAGCCATCTAACTCAAACTCAACCTCAAACTGCAGGACTCAGCCCATTACCTACTTGGTCTGTTGGACATTTCATGATTACAGGTTAAAGACACCCTTCTTTGTGGTGTTCTGGCACTGTAGACTTTTTATCCTGTAATACCTACCATCCACCACTGTATTTACATGAGGTATATATCCTTTACCTCTCTGATTGCCCAGTAGTCTCTAAGAGCATGGAGGGTGGGGAGTGTCTTGGCCACTGCTATATTTCCAGAATAGTACCTGCCATAAAGTAAGTGTTCATAAATATTTGCTAAGTGAATGAATGAAATGATAAACCATACTGAGCAACCGTAGCTCTCCTCTTTTAAGAAGAATAAATAAAAAAAGAACATTTATGGGAAATATGAAGTAATTTTGTGATTCAGAGATGCAACCCCCCCCAAGTCACTAAACATCCTTAGAGGCATGAATAAGTATTCCTTGAAATAGACATCTATAAGAAAAAAGAACACTGGTGAGAGAGCTAATTTATATACTCAGAAATAATGAGATGCTGTCTTTAAGAAACAAAAGGAAACTTCCATTAAATGAGTTCCAACATCTCTATCCAGCCAACCATGATGAAAATCATGGTTGCTGAATTAAAAAAAAAGAACAAGTAAATAGCATATTGGACAGGCAGAAAATTAAATTAGGCAGAGGACAACTTGACTATGCTCTGAGAATAACTTAGAAAAAGGAAAACAAGGTAAAGGAAAGGTATGCCATATAATAGGAATAGAGGTGAGATTATAAGTCTTCCCTGCAATGATGGTATAAGATCTATTATATTCGTAATAATAATTAAATAAAACAACTTAAGAGTTAGTGAGCATCTGCATTTATTGGATGAATATTATGTACCAGACACTGTGCTAAAGACTTTACATGCACTATGTCATCTAATCCTCCAATAACTCATGATGTAGGTATTATTATTATTATCTCCAATTTTCAGATGACAGAAATGAGGCTCAGAAGCATGGGTAAGCAATTTTCCCTAAAGTCACATAGCTGGTGAATGGCAGTCTTACTGTGGATTACTTTGGGAGTGAGCTCTTAACCCATGTTGGGTAAATCATCGTCTTAATTCTAGAAATTTATGGAAATAAATGCCAGGCTCTGTTCAGTAACTGAAAGTAAAGACATGAACATATTTTCTGCCATATCGTTATATGTCATAGTCTTTGTTTTTTTTTTTTTTATGAGAAAGGAAGAAAGAGAGGGGAACAGCTCCATATATCTTGGACTTAAAAAAAATAAAATAAAAACTTTTCTAAATACCGACTAGGTCAAGGAAAAAAGATCCAATGGTAGATTATTTAAAAAATAAAGAGTATGATACAACTATGTATCAGTGCTACTGGAATGGAGACAAAGTGGATCTATGGGGCAGATAGTTTTACTATTTGAAAAATGAAAATATGTGGACTAAGTATCAGAAATTCAGAAAATGTACATTTATATAAACTTTAAAAAGCAGGAGGAAAATCGAACTCCAATAAAAACATATACAAAAAAAAAGCGGGAAGAAGGAAATAAAAATAAAAACAAAAGTTAATAAATGAAAGCAAAATGGATAAACAATCTCTTTTGGTAAGAATTTTGGAATGAAAATAAAGGAAGTAGAAATAAAAATTTTAAGATGGCGTATAATTATATATTATTAAATTGAAAGTCACTATGAATAGATTTTTTCCATAAAAATATAGGTTAACTAATTTAAAAGCAAAAATCCTCAAAGTAGCAGTGATGGAATTAATGTACTATAGAATCCTCCCATAAAGAACTCCAGAGCTAGCTGATTTTATGGGTGAGTTCCTTTGCTAATTCCAATGCTGTCTCAGAAAACAAGTATAGTTTTCAAAAGCTATCCCTAACATGGGTACCAAGACCTAAGATTTATCTAAGAGACAGGAATAGAATTACAATGATTTATATTCTTAGGGTACATTAAAAAATACTTTTCTCAACACATGCTGATATAGTTTGATAAAAATCTTCAACAAACTAGGAATAAAAGGGTAGTTCTTAAAATAATAAAATGTATGAATATTGAGAAAGAATCTTCTCAACTAAATTCCCAATTTTAAACTGATAAGAACAGATACTACACTTGATCTTAGCCAAAAGGCCGAGAAGCGATAAATTCCCAATTTTAAACCTAATTGTGAAACCAATAACTCACACCTTATTTAATAGTAAAGTTTTGGAGGCATTCTCAGAAAAATAAGAAAGTTAACAAAGTCCTTGTTATTTAATGCTGTAAAAATTCTGGTCATTACAATACAACACGAAGCAGAAATAAGAGATGTAGCCACTAGAAAGCTGGAGGAAAAAAATTATTTACCCATAATAAGTTTGCACTCTTAGAAAAAAAAAATCCGCTTAAACACCATTAGAATCAGTAAAGATGAAAGATGAGCATATAAAAACAAATGACTCTGCTATGCTTCCAGTTGAAAAATATAAAGGGAATCATTACAAAATTTGAATGTAATACTCTAGTTTAAGCCCAATGTAGGTAAGTATTTCTCCTTCTGGAAAACTCATTAAAATTGTCAAAGAAATGGAAAAAACCTATTTCAGCTGTGGAAATTAGTGCAGGGTGTCACCCACTGGACAGGGCAGAGTTTTTCAGGTTGCTGAACACCTGAGACCCGACAGAGGGAGGGTGCAGCCAGATGGAGGAAGAATGACCCACTTGGGAAAACAAGTGTCAGGAAGCTGCCCCAGTGCAGAAGACTGCAAGGTGATGCTAGAGAGGGCTTGAAGGGATGGGTAAGGCTATATCTTGAAACTGCTTTCAGTTCTAGAATGCACAGTAGGCCTCAGGGTAAGAAACTGCCATCTCAGGGGCCAGTGTCCCACTTCCCAAAGGCTTTAACAGTTGGGGACATGAACTCTGAATGACTAGAGAAGGGGGACAGAGCTCTGAGGATCTCTGGGCTGTCCCTTACAATGAAGAGGGAGAAGGGAAGAGGAAAATTATAGCAAACCTATGCTTCTTTCCCTTTCATTTGTCATTGAAAGAGTCAGGAGGGATCCATATAATTCCAAATCCATTTTAATTCCCCACACTGGGCTACATTTTCTAAGGATGATTAAAAAGAGAAAATTATTTGCTATTTGATACAACCAACAATGGGAACTAACCTGGGAGGGAAGAAAATATTTCTTTGTGAAATATCTTGCTTCAGGAACAGTTAGAAACTTGAGGTACCAGTATCTTCTGTTTTATGAAAGACCTTTTATGAAAACAAGTACATCAGTACTTGTTTCAGTAACTGGAAGAAATTTGAAGAGGATGTTCACTTTTATGAAAAAAGGCAAAAAGCAAAATAGCTTCCAGTGCTTGTTTTGCAGTGAGCTGGTATGCAGCAGCACCCACTCTGAGCAGCAAGAGCAGGTGTACCAATCTGCTTCCCTAGGAACTACATTCAGCAGCTCAGCATTAAGTCTCCATAGCTTAGAAATTTGTCTGTGAGCATGTGTGCTGTATCTCAATCTATTTTGTGCATCAGTTGGGAAGATGTGTCCTAAGCTATCGGAAAAGTCTAGGAGAAGTTATTTTGGGGTCTGGAGATGCTCAAAAAGTTTCCATGTAAATTAATGGTAATTGCTTCTTTGCTTTATGCCATTTCAGTTTACAAAGGATTTCATAGAAATGCTCTACTTTTGGGTAGCAGGGGAAACCATAATCCCTTATTTTTCAAACAAGATTTCTGAGGCTGTTGCACCTGTGAAAAGGGCAGGAAATACTTCTTTCAAAGGAAAACATGATTATAGAATTACAAATGCAAAATCTGAGGAAGGTGGCCAAGTAGGAGGATCCTAAGCTCATCTCACTGATACAATTAGATATCACTCACATTAGTGTAAATAAACCAGAAAATTACAAGAAGACTGGCAGGACATACTTTCGATGGCTAACTGCAGAGAAGAGGCCATATCAAAGAGGGTGGGGAGGGCAGAGATGTGGTTGGGAGCCAAATGACCTGCAGGACTGTCTGCAGGAGGGAGGAAGGCTATAGACATGAAGAGGGTAGAGGAGAAGACTCCCATACCAGGCACCCCGGCACAGGAGACCCACACTGGGAAGACAAATTCCCATAACATTTGATGTTGAAACCAGAGGGGCTGATTGATTTTGTGAATTCTTACAATCAGCAAGGCTCAACACCTGGAACTTTAAAAATCACTGGGCTTGGCTCTGAAAGAGCCAAGAAGGTGATAGGAAACTGAATCCTCACCCTTAGAGACAGCACAACAAAGAGCCCTATGGAGATACAAGCATAGGAGCAGCAGTTTGAAAAACACGTGGGATATATGGGAGAGAGATTTGTTTATTAACTTCAGAGTGTGTGCATTGGGAGACGTCTCTAAGAACAAAGAACCTAGTGGGCACCATTTCCCTCCCCTGCTCCTTACCCCAGAATAGGTACACAGACACCTGCAGGAACCAGCACAGTGTCAACACTCTCTACCTAGCTTGCTAATAATGTACCCTGCTCCCTCCAATATGCCCTTGGCCAGAGCCCATCCAATATGGTGCCGCAAGCCTGGTAGTGTGCAAGCAGTCCTGACAGGGGCTAGCAAACTCCAAAGTGACTCCTGACCCAGGGAGAGGGGGAGATGACCATACACACCCAGTCCAACTGTAGCCTTAGTAGTGGGCTGGGCTAGATGTCTGGTACAACTGCATGCCCCCCCCCCCCCAACAAAAGCTTCTCAGGGTACAACACAGGAAAAGCATGCTGCAGGTCAGTGCTACTCCACCTCTGGCAAATGCCTGGTCTGACTCAAAGCCCAAGGTGACCTCAGACTGGCCTACCAACAACATAGGGACCAAACTCTGCCCACAATAGACAAAGAGAGCCATTGCAGATGACTGGACTGAAGGCAAAAGCAGCTCAGCTGCAATGGTGGGGCACATGAAACCCACATGGGAGACAGGGTCTCCTGAAGGGCCTGAAGGGCCAGGTTCTAGTGAACAGGGACATTGCACTGCAGAGCACTCCTGGTCCTCTTCTTCATAAAGAAGGTCTTTTCTCTCAAGAGCAGAAGATGTAGCTGGCCTCCCTAACACATAGAAACAGACACAGAGAGACAAAATAAGCAGGGGAGGAGGGGCAAGATGGCAGAAGAGTAGGGTCCCCAAGTCACCTGTCCCCACCAAATTACCTAGAAAACCTTCAAATCATCCTGAAAATCTATGAATTCGGCCTGAGATTTAAAGAGAGAACAGCTGGAATGCTACAGTGAGAAGAGTTCCCGCTTCTATCAAGGTAGGAAGACGGGGGAAAAGAAATAAAGAAACAAAAGGCCTCCAAGGGGGAGGGGCCCCGCGAGGGGCCGGGCTGAGGCCAGGGCAAGAGTCCCCAGGACAGGAGAGCCCCGTCCCGGAGGAGCAGGAGCTGCACTGACCTTCCCGGGCGGAAAGGGGCTCGCAGGGAGTTGGAGCAGGACCCAGGAGGGCGGGGATGCCCTCGGGCTCCCTGGGACACTAACTGACACCTGCGCCCCGGGACAGTGCGCCGAGCTCCCTAAGGGCTGCAGCGCGCACTGCGGGACCCGGAGCTGCTCGGGGGGGCTCGGGCTGCGGCTCCGCGGAGGGGGCTGCGGGGCGGGAGCGCGAATCCAACAGCACAGGCCCCAGAGCACAGGGCGCCGGGACACAGCCCAGGATCCGGCCTCCCCTGGGACAGGCAGAGGCCGGGAGGGCCCAGGACAGCAAGGACGCTCCTGCCCCCAGCTGAGCAGATCAGCGGCCCCGCCCCGGAGCCTCCAGGCCCTGCAGACGGAGAGCTCTGGAGCTACTGCGGGAGCTGACTCCAGGGCTCCAGAGCTGGCCCCGCCACTGCGGTTGTTCTTCCTGGGGCCTCACGGGGTAAACAACCCCCACTGAGCCCTGCACCAGGCAGGGGCACAGCAGCTCCCCCAAGTGCTAACACCTGAAAATCAGCACAACAGGCCCCTCCCCCAGAAGACCAGCTAGACGGACAAGATCCAGGGGAAGTCAAGGGACTTAAAGTATAAAGAATCAGAAGATAAAAAAAAAAAAAAAAAAAAAAAAAAAAGAATCAGAAGATACTCCCCCGTGGTTTTTTTTTGTTGTTGTTGTTGTTGCTGTTTTTTTTTCTTTTGATTTGTTTCCTTCCCCACCCTTTTTTTCCTTTTTCTTTCTCTTTTTTCTTTTTTTCTTCCTTTTTCTCTTTTTTCTTTTTCTCTTTTCTTTCCTTCTTTCTCTCCTCTCTTTTTCTCCTTTTCTCAGTACAACTTGCTTTTGGCCACTCTGCACTGAGCAAAATGACTAGAAGGAAAACTTCACCTCAAAAGAAAGAATCAGAAACAGTCCTCTCTCCCACAGAGTTACAAAATCTGGATTACAATTCAGTGTCAGAAAGCCAATTCAGAAGCACTATTATATAGCTACTGGTGGCTCTAGAAAAAAGCATAAAGGACTCAAGAGACTTCATGACTGCAGAATTTAGAGCTAATCAGGCAGAAATTAAAAATCAATTGAATGAGATGCAATCCATACTAGAAGTCCCAACGATGAGGGTTAACGAATGGAAGAACGAGTGAGTGACATAGAAGACAAGTTGATGGCAAAGAGGGAAACTGAGGAAAAAAGAGACAAACAATTAAAAGACCATGAAGATAGATTAAGGGAAATAAACGACAGCCTGAGGAAGAAAAACCTATGTTTAATTGGGGATCCTGAGGGTGCCGAAAGGGACAGAGGTCCAGAATATGTATTTGAACAAATCCTAGGTGAAAACTTTCCTAATCTGGGAAGGGAAACAGGCATTCAGATCCAGGAAATAGAGAGATCCCCCATAAAATGAATAAAAACCGTTCAACATCTCGACATTTAATAGTGAAGCTTGAGAATTCCAAAGATAAAGAGAAGATCCTTAAAGCAGCAAGAGACAAGAAATCCCTGACTTTTATGGGGAGGAGTATTAGGGTAACAGCAGACCTCTCCACAGAGACCTGGCAGGCCAGAAAGGGCTGGCAGGATATATGCAGGGTCCTAAATGAGAAGAACATGCAACCAAGGATACTTTATCCAGCAAGGCTCTCATTCAAAATGGAAGGAGAGATAAAGAGCTTCCAAGACAGGCAGCAACTGAAAGAATATGGACCACCAAACCAGCTCTGCAAGAAATTTTAAGGGGGACTCTTAAAATTCCCCTTTAAGAAGAAGTTCAGTGGAACAATCCACAAAAACAAGGACTGAATAGATATCATGGTGACACTAAACTCATATCTCTCAATAGTAACTCTGAACGTGAACGGGCTTAATGACCCCATCAAAAGGCGCAGGGTTTCAGACTGGATAAAAAAGCAGGACCCATCTATTTGCTGTCTACAAGAGACTCATTTTAGACAGAAAGACACCTACAGCCTGAAAATAAAAGGTTGGAGAACCATTTACCATTTGAATGGTCCTCAAAAGAAAGCAGGGGTAGCCATCCTTATATCAGATAAACTAAAATTTACCCCGAAGACTGTAGTGAGAGATGAAGAGGGACACTATATCATACTTAAAGGATCTATCCAACAAGAGGACTTAGCAATCCTCAATATATATGTCCCGAATGTGGGAGCTGCCAAATATATAAATCAATTAATAACCAAAGTGAAGAAATACTTAGATAATAATACACTTATACTTGGTGACTTCAATCTAGCTCTTTCTATACTAGATAGGTCATCTAAGCACAACGTCTCCAAAGAAACGAGAGCTTTAAATGATACACTGGACCAGATGGATTTCACAGATATCTACAGAACTTTACATCCAAACTCAGCTGAATACACATTCTTCTCAAGTGCACATGGAACTTTCTCCAGAATAGACGAATAGACCACATACTGGGTCACAAATCGGGTCTGAACCGATACCAAAAGATTGGGATTGTCCCCTGCATATTCTCAGACAATAATGCCTTGAAATTAGAACTAAATCACAACAAGAAGTTTGGAAGGACCTCAAACACGTGGAGGTTAAGGACCATCCTGCTAAAAGATGAAAGGGTCAACTAGGAAATTAAGGAAGAATTAAAAAGATTCATGGAAACTAATGAGAATGAAGATACAACCGTTCAAAATCTTTGGGACGCAGCAAAAGCAGTCCTAAGGGGGAAATACATCGCAATACAAGCATCCATTCAAAAACTAGAAAGAACTCAAATACAAAAGCTAACCTTACACATAAAGGAGCTAGAGAAAAAACAGCAAATAGATCCTACACCCAGCAGAAGAAGAGAGTTAATAAAGATTCGAGCAGAACTCAACAAAATCAAGACCAGAAGAACTGTGGAACAGATCAACAGAACCAGGAGTTGGTTCTTTGAAAGAATTAATAAGATAGATAAACCATTAGCCAGCCTTATTAAAAAGAAGAGAGAGAAGACTCAAATTAATAAAATCATGAATGAGAAAGGAGACATCACTACCAACACCAAGGAAATACAAACGATTTTAAAAGCATATTATGAACAGCTATACGCCAATAAATTAGGCAATCTAGAAGAAATGGACGCTTTCCTGGAAAGCCACAAACTACCAAAACTGGAACAGGAAGAAATAGAAAACCTGAACAGGCCAATAACCAGGGAGGAAATTGAAGCAGTCATCAAAAACCACCCAAGACACAAAAGTCCAGAGCCAGATGGCTTTCCAGGGGAATTCTATCAAATGTTTAAAGAAGAAACGATACCTATTCTACTAAAGCTGTTTGGAAAGATAGAAAGAGATGGCGTACTTCCAAATTAGTTCTTTGAGGCCAGCATCACCTTAATTCCAAAACCAGACAAAGACCCCACCAAAAAGGAGAATTATAGACCAATATCCCTGATGAACATGGATGCAAAAATTCTCAACAAGATACTGGCCAATAGGGTCCAACAGTACATTAAGAAAATTATTCACCATGACCAAGTAGGATCGATCCCCGGGACACAAGGCTGGTTCAACACCCGTAAAACAATCAATGTGATTCATCATATCAGCAAGAGAAAAACCAAGAACCATATGATCCTCTCATTAGATGCAGAGAAAGCATTTGACAAAATACAGCATCCATTCCTGATCAAAACTCTTGAGAGTGTAGGGATACAGGGAACATTCCTCAACCTCTTAAAAGCCATCTACGAAAGCCCACAGCAAATATCATACTCAATGGGGAAACACTGGGAGCCTTTCCCCTAAGATCAGGAATAAGAGAGGGATGTCCACTCTCACCACTGCTATTCAACATAGTATTGGAAGTCCTAGCCTCAGCAATCAGACAACAAAAAGACATTAAAGGCATTCAAATTGGCAAAGAAATCAAACTCTCCCTCTTCGCCGATGACATGATACTCTACATAGAAAACCCAAAAGTCTCCACCCCAAGATTGCTAGAACTCATACAGCAATTTGGTAGAGTGGCAGGATACAAAATCAATACCCAGAAATCAGTGGCATTTCTATACACTAACAATGAGACTGAAGAAAGAGAAATTAAGGAGTCAATCCCATTTACAATTGCACCCAAAAGCATAAGATACCTAGGAATAAACCTAACCAAAGAGGTAAAGGATCTATACCCTAAAAACTATAGAACACTTCTGAAAGAAATTGAGGAAGACACAAAGAGATGGAAAAATATTCCATGCTCATGGATTGGCAGAATTAATATTGTGAAAATGTCAATGTTACCCAGGGCAATATACACATTTAACGCAATCCCTATCAAAATACCATGGACTTTCTTCAGAGAGTTGGAACAAATTATTTTAAGATTTGTGTGGAATCAGAAAAGACCCCGAATAGCCAGGGGAATTTTAAAAATGAAAACCATATCTGAGGGCATCACAATGCCAGATTTCAGGTTGTACTACAAAGCTGTGGTCATCAAGACAGTGTGGTACTGGCACAAAAACAGACACATAGATCAATGGAACAGAATAGAGAACCCAGAAGTGGACCCTCAACTTTATGGTCAACTAATATTCAATAAAGGAGGAAAGACTATCCATTGGAAGAAAGACAGTCTCTTCAATAAATGGTGCTGGGAAAATTGGACATCCACATGCAGAAGAATGAAACTAGACCACTCTCTTTCACCATACACAAAGATAAACTCAAAATGGATGAAAGATCTAAATGTGAGACAAGATTCCATCAAAATCCTAGAGGAGAACACAGGCAACACCCTTTTTGAACTCGGCCACAGTAACTTCTTGCAAGATACATCCACGAAGGCAAAAGAAACAAAAGCAAAAATGAACTATTGGGACTTCATCAAGATAAGAAGCTTTTGCACAGCAAAGGATACAGTCAACAAAACTAAAAGACAACCTACAGAATGGGAGAAGATATTTGCAAATGACATATCAGATAAAGGGCTAGTTTCCAAGATCTATAAAGAACTTCTTAAACTCAACACCAAAGAAACAAACAATCCAACCATGAAATGGGCAAAAGACATGAAGAGAAATCTCACAGAGGAAGACATAGACATGGCCAACATGCACATGAGAAACTGCTCTGCATCACTTGCCATCAGGGAAATACAAATCAAAACCACAATGAGATACCACCTCACACCAGTGAGAATGAGAAAAATTAACAAGGCAGGAAACCACAAATGTTGGAGAGGATGTGGAGAAAAGGGAACCCTCTTGCACTGTTGGTGGGAATGTGAACTGGTGCAGCCACTCTGGAAAACTGTGTGGAGGTTCCTCAAAGAGTTAAAAATAGGCCTGTCCTACGACCCAGCAATGGCACTGTTGGGGATTTACCCCAAAGATACAGATGCAATGAAACGCCAGGACACCTGCACCCCGATGTTTCTAGCAGCAATGTCCACAATAGCCAAACTGTGGAAGGAGCCTCGGTGTCCATCGAAAGATGAGTGGATAAAGAAGATGTGGTTTATGTATATAATGGAATATTACATTAGAAATGACAAATACCCACCATTTGCTTCAACGTGGATGGAACTGGAGGGTATTATGCTGAGTGAAGTAAGTCAGTCGGAGAAGGACAAACATTATATGTTCTCATTCATTTGGGGAATATAAATAATAGTGAAAGGGAATAGAAGGGAAGGGAGAAGAAGTGTGTGGGAAATATCAGAAAGGGAGACAGAACATAAAGACTCCTAACTCTGGGAAACGAACTAGGGGTGGTGGAAGGGGAGGAAGGCGGGGGGTGGGGGTGAATGGGTGACGGCACTGAGGGGGGCACTTGATGGATGAGCACTGGGTGTTATTTTGTAAGTTGGCAAATTGAACACCAATAAAAAATAAATTAAAAAAATAAGGAGACACAGGAATATACCCAAATGAAAGAAAGAACAAGACAAAATCATAGCAAGGGACCTATGTGCAGTGGAGATAAGTGATATGCTTGATGGAGAATTTAAAGTAATACTCATAAAGATATTCACTGGATTTGAAAAAGAGAGAGGAGGACCTCAGTGATGCCCTTAATTAAGATATAGAAAACATAAAAAAGAACCAATCAGAGATGATAAACTCAGTAACTGAAATTAAAAGTACACTAGACAGACTAGAGAATGCAGTAGAATGGATCAGTGACTGGGAGAATAGAGTCATGGAAAACAAGCTGATCAGAATAAGAAAAAAATTATAATAAAAAATGAAAATAGACCGAGGGAACTCAGTGATACAACCAAACATAATAACACTAGCATTATAGGTATCCCACAGGAGTGGAGAGAAAAGGGGGCAGAAAATAACAGTTGAAAACATCCGAAATCTGAGGAAGGAAACAGAAATCCAGATCCAGGAGGCACAGAGATCCACCAACAAAATTAACACAAGGAGGTCCACATCAAGACACATAGTAATTAAAGTGGCAAAAAGGAATGATAAAGAATTGTAAAAGTATCAAGATAAAAGAAAAGAGTTACATACAAGGGAAACCCCATAAGCCATAAGGCTATCGGCTGATGTTTCAGCAGAAACTTTACAGGCCAGAAGAAAGTGGCATGATATACTCAAAGAGAAAAACCCTGCAACCCAAAATACTTTATCCAGCAAAGGTATCCTTCAGTATATAAGAAGAGATAGTTTCCAGACAAACAAAAATTAAGGGAATTTATGACTCCTAAACCAGCCTTACAAAAAATATTAAAGGGGACTCTTTGAGTGGAAAGGAAAGACTATAGTAGGAGTGAGAAAAGTAGGAAGCACAAAAACAGTAAGATTATGCAAGTCCATAAAAACCAGTCAAAGGATTCACACACAAAAAAAGATAAAAATTATGACACCATATACCTAACATGTGGGGGAGGAGTAAGAATAGGTTAAAACTTATGTGACTTTCAACTTAATGTAACCTAGTATATGCATAAGATGTTATATACAAACCTAATGGTAACCACAAATAAAAATCAGTGATATATGCAAAAAATAAAGAGAAAGGAATCCAAGTATACCACTAATGAGAGCAAGAGAAGAAAGAACAGAGAAGAACTACAAAAACAACAATAAAAAAGTAACAAAATGGCAATAAGAACACACTTACCAAGAGTTACTTTGAATGTAAATGGACTAAATATTCCAATCAAAAGACATAGGGTGATGGAATAGGTAGGAATGCAAGACCCATCTTGCTACCTACAAGAGACTCATTTAAAACCTAAACACAGGGGATCCCTGGGTGGCTCAGCAGTTTAGCGCCTGCCTTTGGCCCGGGGCGTGATCCTGGAGTCCGGGGATGAGTCCCACATCAGGCTCCCGGCATGGAGCCTGCTTCTCCCTCCTCCTGTGTCTCTGCCTCTCTCTGTCTCTCTGTCTCTGTCTCTCTCTCTGTCTGTCTATCATAAATAGATAAAATAAATAAATCTTAAAAAAAAACCTAAACACACATGCAGATTGAAAATGAAGGGATGGAAAAGCTTTTATTATGCAAATGGAAGTGAAAAGAAAGCCTAGGTACTAATGTTTATATTGAATGAAATAGATTTTAAAACAAAAACTTTAACAAGAGACAAAAAAAGGACACTATACAATTGTAAAGGGAATAATTCAACAAGAAGATATAAAAGTTATAAACACTTAGGAACCCAATATGGGAGCACCCAAATACAAAGAGCAGCTAATAACAAACATAAAGGAAGTAATTGACAATAATACAATAACAGTCTTTAACACTCAACTTACATCAAGGAATAGATAATCCAAACATAAAATCATCAAGGGAACAGTGCCTTTAAATGACATATTGCACCAGTTGGATCTAACATATATATTCAGAACATTCCATCTGAAACAGCAGAATACACATTCTGTTCAAGTGCACATGGAATATTCTCCAGAATAGATCACATATTAGGCTACAAAACAAGTGTTAACAAATTTAAAAAGACTGAAGTCACACCAGGCACCTTTTCTAACTACAGCACTATGAAACTGGAAATCAACCACTAGAAAAAATCTGGAAAGAACACAAGGAAATCTGAAAATACATGGAGGCTAAATAACATGCCACTAAACAATGAATAGCTCAACTAAAAATCAAAGAGGAAATAAAAAAATGCATGGAGACAAATGCAAATGAAAATACAAAAGGTCCAAAATCTTTGGGATGCAGCAAAAGCTGTTCTGAGAAGGAAGTTTATGGCAATATGGGCCTACCTCTAGAAAAAAAAAGAATCAAATAAACAACCTAAATTTATACCTAAAGGAACTAGAAAAATAACAAACAAAACCCAAAAGTAGTATAGAAGGAAGGAAATAATAAATATAAGAGCAGAAATAAATGAAATAGAAACTAAAAAACAGAACAAAACAAAACAAAACAAAACAAAGAACAGATCAATGAAACCAAAGATTTGGTTCTTTGAAAAGATCAATAAAATAGATAAATGTTTAGCTAGACTCATCAAGATAAAAAAAAAAGAGAGAGCAAAATAAACAAATTCAGAAATGAAAGAAGATAAATAACAGCCAACACTATAGAAATACAAAGGATTGTAAGATAATATTATGAAAAATTATATGCCAAGAAATTGAACAACCTAGAAATGGATAAGTTCAGTTCCAAAACTGAACCAGGAAGAAATAGAAAATTTGAACAGACTGATTATCAGCAATGAAATTGCATCTGTAATAAAAAAACTCCCAAAAAAATAAAGTCAAAGACCAGATGGCTCCACCAGTAAATTCTACCAATGTTTAAAGAAGAATTAATACCTATGTTTCTCAAAATATTTTTAAAAATAGAAGAAAAAGGAAAGCTTCTAAATTCATTCTATGAGGCCAGCATTTCCCTGATACCAAAACCAAGTAAAGACACTACAAAAAAAGAGAACGACATGCCGATATCTCTGATGAACATAGATGCAAGAATCTTCAACAAATACTAACAAACTGAGTCAACGATACATCAAAAAAATCATTCACCATGATCAAGTAGGAATTATTCCCAGGATGCAAGAGTTGTTCAGTATTCATAAATCAATCCATATTACAACAATAAGAGAAAGGATAAAAACCATATGAGCATCTCCATAGGTACAGAAAAAGCATTTGACAAAGGACAACATCCATTCATTATAAAAGCCCTCAACAAAGTAGGTTTAGAGAGAACATACCTCAATATTATAAAAGTCATATATGAAAAACCCAGAACTATCATCACACTCAATGGTGAAAAACTGAGAGTTTTTCCCTTAAGGTCAGGAACAAGACAAGGATGTCTACTCTCACCACTTTTATTCAACATAGTAGTAGAAGTCCTAGTCAAAGCAATCAGACAAGAAAAAATATAAAAGGCATTCAAATTGGTAAGGAGGACGTAAAACTTTCATTATTGCAGATAGCATGATTCTACATATAGAAAACCCTAAAGACTCCACCAAAAAACTACTAGAACTGATAATTGAATTCAGTAACATCACAGGATATAAAATCAATGTACAGAAATCCATTGCTTTTCTATACAGTAATAATGAAGTAGCAGAAAGAGAAATTAAGAAAACAATCTCATTTACAACTGCATCAAAAATAATAAAATACTTAGGAATAAACTTAACCAAAAGGTGAAAGACCTTTACTCTGAAAACTGTAAAACATTGATGAAAGAAACAAACAAATGGAAAAATATTCCATGCTCATGGATAGGAAAAACAAATATTGTTAAGATGGCCATACAGCCGAAAGTAATCTACAGATTTAATGCAATCTTTATGAAAATACCCCCAGCATTTTTCACAGAACTGGAACAAATAATCTTAAAATTTGTATGGAGTCACAAAAAACTCAAATAGCCAAAGCAATCTTGAAAAAGAGGAACAAAACTGGAGGTATCACAATCCCAGATTTTAAGATATACTATAAAGCTGTAGTAATCAAAACAGTATGGTACTGGCACAAAAATAGACATATAGATCCCTAGAACACAATAGAGACCCCAGAAATAAACCCGTGATTATATGGTCTATTAATCTTTGAAGAGGCAAGAATATGCAGTGGGAAAAAGATAGTCTTTTCAATAAACAAAGTTGGGAAAACTGGACAGCTACATGCGAAAGAATGAAATTGTACCTCTTTCTTACACCATCCACAAAAATAAACTCAAAATAGATTAAAGATCTAAAGGTGAGACTTGAAACCATAAAAATCCTAGAAGAGAGCACAGTTAATAATGTCTCTGATATAGGCCATAGCAACATTTGTCTAGATATGTCTCCTGAGGCAAGGGAAACAAAAGCAAAAATAAACTATTGGGACCACATCAAAACAAAAAGCTTCTGCACAGCAGAGGAACAATCAACAAAACTAAAAGACAAGTGAATGAGAAATACTGACATATCTGATAAAGGGTTAGTAGTATCCAAAATATATAAGGAACTTACACAACTCATCACTGAGGAAACAAATAACACATTGAAAAATGGGCAGAAGACATGAATAGACATTTCCCCAAGAAAAACATGCAGATGGCCAACAGACACATGAAAAGATGCTCAATATGACTCAGCAACAGGGAAATGCAAATCAAAACCACAATGAGATATCACCTCATACCTGTCATAATGGCTAGGATCAAAAACACAAAAACAAGTGTTGGTGAGGGTGTGGAGAAAAAGGAACGCTCTTGCATTGTTGGTGGGAAGGTGAACTGGTGCAGTCACTGTGGAAAACAGTTTTGGGGTTCCTCAAAAAATTAAAAATAGAATTACCATAAGATCCAGTAATTCCACTACCAGGTATTTACCCGAAGAATAGAAAAACACTATGTTCATCGCAGCATTATTTATAATAGCCAAAATGTCGAAGTAACTAAAGTGTCAATTGATAGATCAATGGATAAAGAAGAGGAGATATATTGAAACAATATATATATATTATATATATATGATGAAATATTACTGAACCACATAAAAGAATGAAATCTTGCCACATGTAACAACATGGATGGAGCTAGAGAGTATAATGCTAAGTGAAATAAGTCAGTCAGAAAAAGACGAATACCACATGATTTCACTCACATGTGGAATTTAAGAAACAAAACAAGTGTATATTTAAAAACCTTGATTGATGTCAAACTGTCTTCCTGAAAACAGTGCCCATCTTCCCCATAACCTTGTTCATGCTTAATATTTTCATTAAGTTTAACCTGGGCCAATCAAATAAAGAGAAAGTTGTATCCCTTAC
This sequence comes from Canis lupus baileyi, assembly GCF_048164855.1. Classification (NCBI taxonomy): domain Eukaryota; kingdom Metazoa; phylum Chordata; class Mammalia; order Carnivora; family Canidae; genus Canis; species Canis lupus. The sequence continues at coordinate 16,880,613 of NC_132849.1, forward strand.
TGGAATACAGTTTTTCATATTCTTTTATGCACTGTTAGTTTTTTGATTAAAAAATAACCTCTTATTCTTATTGATTAGTCAAAGTTCTCTATGCTAATTATATTGATGGTTTGTCTCATATATTGTATTTTCATGGAGTTTCTTTGATAAACAGAATTAAGAAATACATCTGTATCTTTATATGTTTCTTCAAACCAGCAATCTCTTTCATTTTGGATTTGCCTTTGGTTGATGTTACAGAAAGCTCTTTTCTATCCCAACTTACACGGAATTTGTATTGGTCTTAAGTTGTGAGAAAGGAATACAGCTTTATGATTAGCCTGGAGTTTCCACAGAATATGTTTTATGGACAATGGTTCTGTGGAATGTTAATGGGATTAACCAAAAGAAGGATTTTATGATCAAATATGCTTGGGAAATATAAGGTTTAAGTAAAACTGTCAGGTTTCTTTACTGCAATGCTTAATCAGGGTGGATCCTATTCACTGCAATATAATTTGAAGTAGCTAAACACTAGGAACAATTCAAACATACATCAAAATCATACCAGATAAATAAATGATTTTTTTCCAAAAGGAGAAATACTATGTATCTGTAAAATGAGAATGCTTGCCCATATGGTGAGAAAGGACATCTGAGATACATTGTTAATGGATAGAGCAAGAATAGGGTGTATTATATATTTTGTGTAAGAAAGAAGACAGTAAGATCATATATATATATATATATATATATATATATATATATATATATATAAACTTTTTAAGATAAGCATAAAGAAACTTTAGAAATCTTCCAAGAAAGTAAGAACTGTGGCTAGAGGGAGAAATCTTTTCCTGATTTTATCCTTTTACAATAACTGTTGTTTTAAACCACATAAACATATTTACTATAAAAATAAATTTAAACATTTTTGAATAGAAAGACTCTCAGAGGCTTTAATATACTAATATATATATTGTGAGTCTCCGAGTTGCAGGCAGTGGTGGCTTATGCAGTTGCCTATAAAATCATTTGAGTTAGAGAATTATACAAAATTTTGGCTGATCAGGTTTCCTTCCAAATTTAGCATATACTAAATACAATATTTTACAGTCTTTGGTTTCTGTGTGTGTATATGGGTGTGTGATTTCTGTTGTTTTTTTAATTGATTAATTCTATCCCCAGAAATGATTATTTTCATATCTGGAAGAGCAAGTCACCTCTTATCATTGTTTTTCATTATTTTGCTGATATCAGAATTAATTCTTCTTGTCCAATCTTTTCTGGAACTATTTTTATCCATTTATTCTTTCAAGTGTTTTGTTTTATCAGTGACCTAAACATACTTGTGGAAAGTTTGTGGAGAACTGATAGCTTTATGGGATTATATAAAGATAGAAGGGTATTTCCACCTTTTGATTATTGTGAATCATGCTGCTACGAGTACTGGTGTACAAATAGGAGAAAAAAGATAGGAGACTGTTTCCTATATGCCTTTAGGTATTTTCAAGCATTTGAATCAGGTGAAATGATTTCTCAAATATTCTCTTATGCCATTCAGTAAAGTCTAAAATAGCATGATGTTTTCATTCATATAACTCCTATTTCTTAAATATTCAAAGTGTTTTAATTTTGTTTCTGCTATAAAGGAGATCTCTTATACATTTATTTTCTCAAGGATTATTGCTGATATAAGCTTTAATAGTTATTATATTTTAACAAATTTATTTTGAAATTTATTGAAACAAATATATGATGTTTTCATTTGACCAATTAATTTAATGAAATATAATAGATTTCCTGATAAATCACTAACCTTATTTGCTGGAAAAAGCTGAAAAATAAACCATTGTTATTTCAGTATAATTTTGAATTTTTTAATGACTTTTAATTAGGATGTTTGCATATATGTTTATAAATGGAATTGGCCCGAAGGTTTGTTTTTGGAGTTCCCTTTGTTAGTTTTTTATGATTATGTAGTGCCAAATGTGTATAATAAATTAGCAAGTACTCCATATGGTTCTGAATTCTTGAAGAGCTTATAGGGTATTTAAAAGAATTTCTCTGCACACATTTTGGTCCCAGTAACTTTTGTAAATGTAATTCTTTTTTTTTTTTTAAAGATTTTATTTATTTATTCATGAGAGACACAGGAAGAGAGGCAGAGACACAGGCAGAGGAAGAAAGGAAGAAGCAGGCTCCATGTAAGGAGCCCAAAGTGGGATTCAATCCCGGGAATCTGGGATCACACCCTGAGCCAAAGGCAGATGCTCAACCGCTGAGCCACCCAGGTGTCCTGTAAATGTAATTTTTGAACAGTATTTTCATTCCTCTTCCCTCAAGCTGCGTCAATTCGACATTTACGATTTTGTACGAAATTGTCCATTTTTATCTTACTGTCAATTATGCTCTCTGGCCTGGGTGCACCTTGTCCCCAGTCTAAGAGCAGCTGCCTCTGGAAGCTGATCAGGGAAGCCCCAAGGAATCTCAAATTAGAGTGTTCCACCTTTCTCAGGCTTACACTTTCCCCTCCAACTTAAGGGTCGATATTTTATGTCTTGCCTGTGACAGTCCTTGGTGGCAGCTGCCTTTTCTTTGGCTCTATCTGCACAGTATCTACCAGAAACTGAGTGAAATTTCTGGCATTTGTATGGCAACCTTCTTAGTTTCTGCATTCATGTAAACTTTTTTTTTTTTTTAGTTTCTTCCTCTTCTTCTTTACTTTGCTCACTCTAATTTCTTTCTGGAAGTCAAGGTTAAGGGATTATTTTTAGGCAACCATCTTTCCCTGAAGTGTCAATGTACTTTTCATTCTTGGCTTAACTGCTTTTCATCAACGGCTGAGACAATACCAGGGGCCCTGGGCTGTATCTATAAATGTAGCAGGTGTCAGGGGAGGAGATTAATCATAACAGCTAGCATAAACAATCAGTCCTGGAAACACAAATATGTTGACACCCCTTTGGCTAAGGCCTGGAGCAGCTTGGCAAAGGATCCACAGTTCTTTTCTTTTGTTTTATTTGTGAAATAATCAAGAAGGTGGAAAATTTGAGAAGTAATGCCGCAGGTACATTTTCTGATATTCCCTTCTCCCCTCATAACTGTCAATTAGTTGATTTTCAATTTTCACTATTATTAATGAAAGAAAAGATATGTGTAAACATAAAAATTTCAGCTACTTTCTGTAGCTGTAACATACAAAAGACGAAATGCTGCAAAAAATAACCACACATATTTTTACAATCTTTTTTTTTTTAAAGATTTTATTTATTTATTCATGAGGGAGAGAGAGACAGAGACATAGGCAGAGGGAGAAGCAGGCTCCTTGCAGGGAGCCTGATGTGGGATTCAATCCCAGAACTCCAGGATTGCACCTTGAGCTGAAGGCAGATGCTCAACCGCTGAGCCACCCAGGCATCCCTACAGTCTTTTTTACAATTAGTACTCACAGAGAATTATATTAGAGTTAATATATACCCATTCATGTACATGTTCACAAAATTTCCAGGTAATTAAAAGTCATAAATGATGCTGTTTTCTGGCATAACCTTTCCCAGTATTACTGGTAATATGTGGAATTCAGAATAGTTGCAACTTACTTCTTGCTATAGCTTTACTGCCTAGTTAGCTACATAGAAGTTTAATTAATAGACAATGATATATGACCAATATTAATAAGTTATTCAGGAAAACTGAAATCCTCCAACTGTCTAAATATCATTCATTTGGCTGTCTTTCTCATTTTCCATCCTCATTACAGACTTTTTCTTGGCCTTAATAGTGGGCCCTCTGATGAAGAAATGTTGGCTCATTCATCTTACTTGTCCTCAGAGGCACTGCCTTGGAACCTTCTGGGACCACTGCAACCTGATAGCCTGTACAGCATCCTCAAGAGTGGGCCTGACCCTGAATAACTTTGAAAGCTATGACACATTCCTCCTCATTTTAGCAGAACAGGGAGGTTGATGCACTTCTCAAAGCCAAATGTTTCTTTTTCATAAGTTCCTCCTTGCATGTGTACTTTTCTCCACCCGGAAGAGTCACTTGTAGTCACCCATGAAACCAGTCAATCCACTCTCCCTTCATAGGACTTCCTGAGCAGTGTCACAGTTCACCAGAGCAGCCTCAGCAAAGCCACCAGCTTTCAAATTGTGGCAGGACTCAATACAGATGATGATATTATTGTATAAACAATGAGTCCACATCTTCATTTTCATGAGTGTTACAACAATAAGATATTTTCTATAACCCTGCACTATAAATACAAACAGAGGAAAGCAGAGGACACTGAAGCAGTCCCCAAAAGGATCTAAGGATGTAGATAGAAGCAGCTTGTTTTAAAGCTTAGTGTTTTAACTTAGGTCAGCTAAAAGAACCCACTGGAGTAATTGATTTTCAAAGAGCAGATTAATTAACAAAATTATCATTAGTTTTTAAAAGATTTATTTATTTGAGAGAGAGAGAGTAGGTGCAGAAAGAGAAGGAAATAATCTTAAGCATACCCTGCGCTGAGCATGGAGCCTGACAAGGCGTTGGATCTCAGAACCTGAAGACCATAACCTAGCCAAAATCAAGAGTCAGACATTCAACCGATTGATCCACCCATATGCCCCCCAAATTATTTATGTACACATATAAACATATCTGTATATATATTCATAGAAGTTTATAAAACATGTTTAATGACATAGGAAATCATTTATGAGATGGTAAATGAAATAATCAGGTAATAAGATGTATATACAAATTACTCATTTTATGAAAAGACATTTAACTCTGCTTGTAGAAGGAGAAATGCATATTTTAACTATAATGGGCAAAAATCCAAACTCTCTGTTGGGAAGTTTGTAGAGAAACAGGGACTCTCATGTACTGCTGGTGATAATGTAAATTAGTACAATCTCATACAGAGGGCAAATATCAAACTTAAAAAGTTATAGATCTTTGACTTAGCAATTTCATTTTTGGAATTTTTTTTTGCTATAGATAGCCTTACATGATACATGTAAAGGCTGTCCATGGCTGCACTTTGTAATAGCAAAAGGCTGGAGATAATCCAAAGTCCATCAAAAGTGATTGGTTAAATAACATTGCACACTGTAGTTGTGAAAAAGAGTAGAGAAGCTCTTCACGAACTTGATATAGGAATATCTCTAAGATATATTAAATTTAAAAAATGGGATATAGAATGATGTGCATGCATAAAAAAGCTAAATTTTGTGTTACAGGGAGGGAACAATCTATATTTGTGTTGACCTGTATGTATATAAGATATTTAAAGGAAACTAAGAATTGTATTTTCCTAGAGATGGAGTAAGTGACTGGAAGAATTTTTTTTTTAAATTTTTTATTTATTTATGATAGTCACAGAGAGAGAGAGAGAGAGGCAGAGACACAGGCAGAGGGAGAAGCAGGCTCCATGCACCGGGAGCCCGACGTGGGATTCGATCCCGGGTCTCCAGGATCGCGCCCTGGGCCAAAGGCAGGCGCCAAACCGCTGCGCCACCCAGGGATCCCACTGGAAGAATATTTATCAAAATGTTACAGCCTTTCATAAATGATGGGTATATTGGGGTTATACCAATAAGAGCAGTTTCTTAAGAGCTTGTAAAAGTAAAAATCCTTTGAATAGCATTTAATTTTAAGTTAAAAAATATGAAGCATATATTCTAGAAAAAGTGGATGAAAAAATTACCTGGTATTATGAATGATTTTTAAGCAAACACTCATGCTACTACCATCGAACTCAAGAAAAATAATGGTGCCCGCTCCTCCAAAGCAACTCTCAGTGCCTCTTCTCGACCATACACTTTTCCCTTCCCATGAGAGATAATCATGTCTTTACTTTCATGGTGACTACTACTTTGTTTGCACTTATAGTTTTGCCACCTATTGATGTGCTCCTAAAGATGTATTTTCATTTTATTTTAAAACTTTTTGTCACTGAGGAAGGCACTTGTGATGAGCACTGGGTGCTATACTATATGTTGGCAAATCGAACTTCAATAAAAAATAAAAAAATAAAACTTTTTGTAAGAGACATCCATGTTACATGGAGCTACATTTTGTGCATTGTATTAATTACATAGTATTCTGTTACCTGCTTGTGTCACAGTTTTGTACCCATCCTACTGATGATGGATATTTGGAATATCTCCAATTTGGGGTATTAAGAACAATGCTGATATGATCCATATGGATTTGGGTGCATACATGCATGAATTTTTCTAGGGCAATTACCCTAGAGCACAACTGTGGGATTATAGTGTATGGATAGCTTCTGCTTTTCTGGATACTACAAAATGTTTTCCCATATGGTTTTATCTATGTATACTTCTAGCAGTCTACAAAGGTTCTAATTGTTTCCTAGTTTCACCAAAGGTTCTTAATACTTAGTTGAGTCAGACTTCTTAACATTTGCTAGTCTAACGGGTGTGCAGTAAGATGTCATTATGGTTTTAATTTGTATTTCATTGGTGACGAATGAAGTTTTGTGCCTCCTCACATATTAATTGGTCATTTGGACATTTCCTTTTGTGAAGTGCATGTTCAAAACTTTTGCCTACTCTTTTATTGGATTGCCTTTCTTTAATAGTGCTTAATTTAACCTATGTATTAATAAAGAGTTTGAATGATGAATGATCAGGGCTGGAGGTTCACCATGCAGACAGAAGGCAAATGCAGCAATCTAAGATTTTTCACAAAACCTTTTTATGTAATTAGCTGGCACAAATTATTCATCAGGCAAATTGTGCCTACGCATCTGCCCACCACAGTCTGCTGCCAGTCATCTACCCATGCATCCAGATCAATGAATGATGCTGATGGCAGTAGTTAACATTCACCAAACTCTTCCCATGTGCCTGGTACTGGGCTAAGCGTGTGCCTTATTTACGTCTCTCAATACCACTATGTGTAATGTTCCATTCAGCTTCAATAACTTGACCATGATGACTCAACTAGAGAGTGATGTGGCTGGGAGTTGTCCCTCATTTAACTCCAGAGGCTGTGTTCTTATCCTAATTATCATACTGCCTTAAACAAAGTTTCCTTCTGGTTTCAGATTTGGGATTATTGTGTGCTGTGGAAATGGCAATCAGTTCTAGCAGAAGAGAATATAATGAAGTACTTAATGTAGAGCTTGTAAAACTTAAATTCCCTAAAATATACCATAATGCATTATGAAGGATATTGACAATAAGAAAATAGGCTTACATAAAGCTTACTACGCACTTATGTTTGTTTCACAGCCTGTACGTGGATGTCAAATATGGATTCTTTCAGCTTACTACTGCATCTCTAAACATTTCACACATCTTAAGTAGCTAAATCATATGCTCTTCTCCAGAATAATTTTTTTAAGGTTAAAATCATGAAATAAACACATGGCATTTGTCTTTCTCTGATTGACTTATTTCGCTTAGTATTATACTCTTTAGCTCCATCCATGTTGTGCAAATGGCAAGATTTCCTTCTTTTTTTATGGACAAATAATATCCCTATGTGTGTGTGTGTGTGTGTGTGTGTGTGTGTATTTCACATCTTCTTTACCATTCATCTTCACTCATGTGGAATTTAAGAAATGAAACAAATGAACAAAGAGAAAAAAGAGAGAGACAAACCAAGGAACAGACTCTTAACTATAGCAAACAAACTGATGGCCACCAGAGGAGAAGGAGTGGGAGGGTGGGTGAAATAGATGAACACTTAGCATAGTGAGCACTGAGTAATGAACAGAATTGTTGAGTCACTATATTGTATACCTGAAACTAATATAAGACTGTATGTTAACTATACTGGAATTAAAGTTAAAAACAATAAAAATTTAAAAATTTTAAAAACAAACATAGAAAGAAAGAAAAAGAGGGAGTGAAAAAAAATAATGAAATGAATAATGATGGCAAATATAACCATGCATCCAGTACAGCTACCTTAAATCCTCATAGCAAGGAAATAAGACAATCTGGCACACCGTATTGAGTCTCAAAGGGCTTTGCAGTCATTAACAAGCGTAAGACAGCAAAATGCTCAAGAGTAAAACTTTAAAAACTACTATTTCTTGAGCAAGACTACAGAGGTCTGTGGAAAAATAAACCCTTTTTTTTCCATGTTAAACTTTAAATTTGTTGGAAGATAAACGAACTCTATTTTGAAATAAAACTTTTCAAACTTGGAAAAGATCATGAAAATCAAGAGCTGAGCTACAGTCGAAGACAGTTTCTAAGCAGTTTATATAATGGGTTTTAGTTCAGAGGGCTTTCATTTTTCCCTTTTGAGGGAACTTTCTGGCTCAAACATGTTCACAGGCCCCGTACAGCTTGCAAAACTATGTTCTTTCTCCCGCTGAGACCCCGCTCAGGCTTGTACTTTTATTTGGAAAAATAATTTTCAATGCCTTCTCCTAGGCTGAGCATTAATCCCCCCACTGCTTGATCGATTAAATCTCACTGCCTGTGTCTGGAAGGCAAAGTCTGGGCTTTATGTATTGCTTTCTGGCAAGCCACATTTCCATGCTCCACGGAACAGGTGCAGCAGTGTAACTCTCTGCAGCAGGCTTTCGGACCCTCAGATCTTGGGGTCCAAGAGGTAGTGTCTCGTGTTACCATCTAATGAGCTTAAAAGCCTGTGAGGATTCTACTTCTATCGATGGATGTGGTTCGATAACAATATCTTACCTTTGGTATGGCATTTAATAGCTTACAAGGTGAGACTACATGATCTCGTTTGCACATCACAGCAGTTGTTTATGGGAAGCAGTGCTTTATCGCCTTCAATTTTAACAATGAGGGGGTACTGTGATCCTTGCCCAGAGTCACGTGTAACTAGTAATGGCAATCTTGTTATTAAAACATAGGTCATCTGATTATTGACATACCAGTGTTCTTTTATGATTCACAAAATAAACCCAAGAATTGAGATTTAATAGAGAACTTTCAAAAGGACCCACATCATCAATGTGCTCTGAATCTAGAAAACTAATGGTAATATAAATGTCACATTGCCACTTACCTGAGCGGAACAGAACAAAGAATGAGCTCTTTCAGTGTTACCTCTAGGAGAAGTCCTGGAGAAAATTGTCAGGATTTCTTTGAAAAACCTTAAATGTGATCAATCAAGTCCCCAAAGATAAGCAGGCCTGCTTGGTAGGGAAACTTGTAATTCATAAAGTCTCATTGTCCTGGCCTTGCCTTCCTACACTTTTTGAATGTGTATCTTGTTTCTTCACCTAGAAAACCCTAGAAGATAGGTGCTGTGGCTTGGTTTTCCCCAGATGCACATCCTGAGATAAAGATTAAGTACAAGTGACTTAGAAGGAGAAAGAAACACAGGTAGGGAGGAGGGCAGCAGTACAGGGAGGGGTGTGTCATTGAGCCAACTGCCACTGGGGTGACTGGAGCTTCACCCCAAGACAAAACCTTGGACACAGTGTAAGTTACACACCTCAGAGACACCCCACCTGGGGGTATGGGAGCTGGGTGTTCATACAGCGACTCCTATCAGTTGTTGAGAGCTGCAGGGAGCAGAGGATAACTTCCCCACCTTCTGGTACACTGAACACGAGGGCAGAGCAGCATTCTATTGGTGAGGATCAAGCTCCCAGGAAAAGCAATGCAGACAGTGGCAGGGCAGAGTCACTAGTAACTGGCAGGAGGATAACGAAGAACATTGGAATGGTAAGCTACCATAGGATCAAGGTCTTACATTTTTCTAATTTTCATTTGAAGTCCAGAGGGGTATTTGAGACATAATAGTCCCTTGATAATTATGAACACATCAACCTGACATCAGAGTGGTTATGAGAAATGCTTATGGATAGACACTGAATCCTAGGCAACAGAAGAACATGGAAAGAAAGAGGAAACAAGAAAAGACAAAGGAGGCATCAGGGAGTCATCCCTACTCACACTTTCTCATAAATCTTGTTGGGATGCTCTGGCCATTCAATCATGCACACCACTCTGTTGGGCATGGTCTCTGTGGTTGAGTAGTAGCCCTGGGGGAAGGCCAGTAGAAGAGCCAGGACCCAGATGACACAGATGACCACCTTGGTGGCCGTGGCCGACAGCCGGGGCTGGAGGGGGTGGATGATGGCCATGTACCTGGAACAGAGAAGAAAGGACAAATTTCTGATTTGGTCACCAAAATTTGTATTGGCAATTAGCATTGTTCCTACAAATGAAGAATTCCAGGGAAATCTTTGACTTCTGATGATTGTTTCTTTTATTGAAAATCTTATTAAAATTCAATTAATTAACATATAGTGTATCATTAGTTTCAGACGTGGAGTTCAGTTATTCATCAGTTGCATATAATACCCAGTGCTCATCATATCAAGTGCCCTTCTTAATGCGCATCACCCAGTTACCGTATCCCCCACAACCACTTCCCCTCCGGCCACCCTCTGTCTCCCATAATTAAGAGTCTCTTATGGTTTCTCTTCCTCTCCAATTTCATCTTATTTTATTTTTCCCTCCCTTCCACTATGATCCTGCTTGGTAGGGAAACTTGTAATTCATAAAGTCTCATTGTCCTGGCCTTGCCTTCTTACACTTTTTGAATGTGTGAAACCATATGATAATTCTTTCTCTGATTGATTTATTTCACTTAGCATAAAAGCCTCCATTCTATCCATGTTGTTGCACATCTTCTTTATCCATATACAACTATGTTCTGATCCTTTTTGCATACCTCATCCTCAAATTTGATGACTCTTATGACATAAAACCCTAAGATCCATAAGAAAAGACAACCAGGTTTTTAAATATTTTAGAACCCATCTAACAACATGCTAGGAGTGAAGTTTTCATCAATAGAATGCTCATGCTGGGGACATGATGGCCAAGTATAGATCAGTGGCATACAGGAGAAGTGGAAGGGCAAGAACAATGTTGTAAATTTATTCAATGTAAAGACTATCTTTATCCTTTTTGGATTAAGGAATAATGTTGATAGAAGTAGTGATTTTTAAAGTCCTTATGTGGCAATTTAAAAGGCTGGGAATTGTATATCGTCTCTACAATATGAGGGGAAATGAATGTGTGTGAGAGAAAGGAGTTAGTCTAACAGCAAATTGTCAGCTCCTGGCAAAATCTTCATCAGTTCTTTGAACATCTAGAAGTCAGTGTGTGGCTAATAATGCATGTCTCATGAGGAGAAAGACAGTTTCCACTTTTTGAGACAGATACACTTGGGTATATTAAAGTCCCAGGGTGGATGAAACCTCATTTGCAGGAAGAGGTAAGTAAAGTGAATGATGACTCAGGACTTGGAGCCACTCCTCCATGTCCTCTCACCTGGGATGGGGCACTGCATAAGTGTGTCCACACATTTGAATTTGTGCTGCCTCTGAAATGTAGCAGAGACCTTAGGAATAATAAACATTCCAATCAGCATTTCATATCAGTTATAATCACATCAATTCTGCATCCTCCATTTTAAAAGACATTTTGCTTTGTGTATTTTTCTTGCAAAGTTCACGGGTCTGTCCCTTAAAATATGCATTCTTTGTCATAGTAGAAAATCTGTCTAGTGCTGCCTTTAGGGTTTAAATATTATTGGACAAAACCTCACGTTTGATTCTCTGATAGGCAGGTATTTCTGGCTTCTAGAGGACAGAATGGCCAATGGAGACTTCAGAAATGAGCAGACAAATAACAGCCCAGCTGTCAGCTGGCTGCACATAATTCCACATAATTCTTTTTCTACACACTTTGGACTCCTAGGATCTGTAGGCCACAACTGGGGCCACAGTTACAAGTAAAGCAATTTCATTCAGTATGTGCTCTACAAATTCGCACTGGGCACCTGCTACATGCAGAACGCAGCTTTTCCTTCTCAGCTCCAAGCTCCTAATTTCTCTGGGGAGAGTAGGCACATAAATAAGCAACTACAAAACACAACAGTAGGATATGTGACCTCAAGTGGTAATCCAATAAATACCTTAGAGCTGTACGGAGGCGGCAGAGATAATGAAGTCTTGGTATGGCAGGGGGACTTATGGCAGCGTTCAGAGCTTTCCTCCCTTCCTCATGTCATGATTAGATCTGACTCCATCTGGGAAGCTTGATGGCTCAGTTTTCATGAAGGCTTCTTTGAGTGTCCTTTTATAATCGTAAACTTTATTTTATTTTATTTAAATATTTTATTTATTTATTCATGAGAGACAGAGAGAGAGAGAGAGAGAGAGAGAGGCAGAGACACAGGCAGAGGGAGAAGCAGGCTCCATGCAGGGAGCCTGACGTGGGACTTGATCCCAGGACCCAGGATCACGCCCTGGGCTGAAGGCAGGCACTAAGCCACTGAGCCAACCAGGGATCCCCATAATCGTAAACTTTAAAACTCCTTTCTCCACATTGTCTTGCTAGGAACCTAGGCTTTCTAGTAGTTTCTTCTGGAGATGCCACTCAAGGAGTTCAGTGTCTGGAGGTTGGATATTAGGGTACCTCAGGTCAGTTACTACATATATGAACAGAGTGATAAACTTCAGAAAGAAACACCCCCAGAATCTCTTCCTTCTGCCTCTTGTGGATAGTGGGCAGGTGGTATAGAAGTCAGGAGAGAGTGAATTAGGAAGAGACTTGGAGCAGATATTTTAGTAGAGGTGAGCAATAAGCTATACATCTTTGGGCAAGTTTCCTCAGTTGAGTTGGTTGGTGGCTATAAAGCCTATCATCCAGCTGTTGTCTTAGAGCACCAAAAAGACAAAGACAACCCTCAAGATGCTATGAATCAAGCACCATCTGTCTTCTTTAGGTTATTCCAAGGGAGGTCCACTGAACCATAGACCTGATGACCTTCTATCCTTGGCGTGGTCTCCTGAAAAGAACCCTGAGAAGTCTTGATTTCCCTCCTGGATCTGCCTCTTTCATGCTGCCTGATGCCAATGAAGCACTGGTTTCCTCTGTAGTCATGGAATGCAGAATCAGAGCCAACAGAGGTGAACTGTATAAACACTATTGTCCTTTCCTATTTGATGAAGGCCTAGACCTGGATGGTCATGGCCACAATGTCTTTGAGTGCTTGCATTGATTGTAGGATTGTAGGATGGCTTATCGTATCATTTCCCAGAGGTGAAATCTTTCCTAGCCATGCCTTTCATTTCCAGCACCATCCAGGCTTCTGCTGTCACTGTAGCTGTGCATTCTCAAGCTTCACAGGAATGTGAGGAGACTGCACAGAGGAGAATATGCTAATTACATTGTCCCCTTTTAATATTATCTCAAATGCAAGATTTTAATTTGCTTTTAACTCAGAATAAGCATTCAATCTTAAATAAACGTAACTGAACACCCACACCCATGCCCAAATTGGTAATACAATCATTCAGAATCTAATGTGACTGAGGCTTAAGGGAAACTGCATCAGGATATCAGTGCTATAGTTCCAAATGGTTTGCAGAAAGTCATATTTTATCTTTATTGCAAAAATTACAATTTGAGAGCCCATTTCAGTTTACTCTGCTGTTTTTTGAGTATAGGAGCATTTCAGTGACAAAAGAAAGTATTACCAACATAAAGCCATAGAGAATACAAAATATTGGCCCTAAAAAATGTATGTATTTTCATTTGTTCAAAATAGAGCCATTTATAAATCTCTATTTTTTTAACCTTCCTTCTTTCTTTGACAATCCTCACTTCTAGAGCTTATAAGATATGCTTCTTTCTTATGTACCCCAAGTCTTGGATAGCTTGTCCACTTGTCCATGGATGGATGCATATTTCCTGTTCTGCTGACCATTCATAGCTTGGATTCCATTAACATACATTTATATATTTATTTGTAACCACTCTGAACAATTCTTGCTTATTCAGTTATGACTTATCATTGAGCAAATGCTGCAAGCCTTAGGAAAGTGCATTCAATAAATATTTATTGACTACACTGTGCTCAAGAGACCAGAAGGCAGTCAATGAAATATCTTTCTGGTTTACGCATTAATCATCAGGCTGCCAGAGACAGGGATCTGTGTGGGATGTGGATTATGTTCTCCACTTCAGGTTGTCCCAGTCCCATAGAGGGCGGGCAACTCTGATTTGAATTGTATGTGGCCTCCCAGCTGAAACACCTGAGGTGCTATCTTCATTTTGCATGATCATGCTTTATAAAAAGAACCCTCCATACAGCCTCTGAAATCTGGCAAAATATAAAAATGCACATTTTTTTTTAAAGACAGAGTGAAACAATAGTATTGTGAAAAAGAATTCCAATCTTCTGACAAGCCCCAGTGTCCTCAGAATGTCCTCCTACCAGCCTGAAATCACCTGGAAGAGAGGATGTGTTTCTTCTACCAAGAGGTCTGACTTCCGAGGCCCTGCCTCCCGTTCCAGTCCCCGCCCTCCCTTATCCCTACTCACTTCCTCCCAGGATGGTTTCTGTCAAGGGACTACATCTTGTTGGGTTCAAATGATTAGGAATAATGACAGCTGAGAGCATGGCTGCTCTAGCCCAGTTCAAAGGTTGGTGAACTTTTTCTGTAAAGGGCCAGATGGTAAATATTCTAAGTTTTGCGGCCCACACAGTTTCTGCCATAACTATTCAACTCTTGCCTTGGTAGTATGGAACTGCAGACAAGGCAACTACAGTGTGACTGTGTGCCAATAAGACAATTTACCAAACTGGTGGGGGCTGGGCTTGGCCCAGGGCCGTAGTTTGTTGATCCTTGGTCTATTTGATAGGAAATGAAGAGTAGGAGGAATTAGAACCATTGGAGAACATGGTGTACTCTTCAGAAACACTCTTTACCTTTGGCAGACTAAGGACTCTAAGATGAAAGCGCATTGGGTGGAAATATCTTGTAGCCCACAAGGAGTTAATAAAGTGTTAAGGTGCCATTCATGACCCCAGAATCTAGCCCCTTGTCTGAGTACAGTGGTCTCTAACCCATGATGTTTTTACTGCTTAATCTCTTTCTGGCTTGCTCCTACTATTTGCATGGCTTGGCCCATTTATCATGTTCTGTGACTGGGCTTAGGTGCCCTGCCTTTCCTGTTGTGAAGATCTCTAACCCTGTGTGGATCACATTTCAGTTTACTTGCCAATCTACCTTGTCTTAATTCACCCTTGACAAATTCTTTGCAGATGGCAGTTGCTGTGACTTACTCAAGCTGGTTTCCCTCAGTGCCCAGGACATAGTAAATACTTAATGAAGGCTTAATTGAATAAATGAATATGCAAGTGTCTCAGTACATAGCAGGAGCTCCATAAATGGTTGTTGAATAAAAATAAATGCAGTAGGAGAACTAAGTACTTACTATACCCTTCATTCTTTCCAGTCTGAACATATGTAGGACTATTATGTGGGAATAATTATTGCCCAGTGTTTTCTGTCATACAGATAACCAGGATCATCCTGCAGGAAGGACTTCACCAGACCTGGGTCTTCAGAATTTCCTATCTCTTGACATTAAACCTTTATGTAAATTCTCAGTAAGTATTTATTGACTAACTTCCACATTGACCACTATGTAGAGAAGTCAATCTTGCTACATGATATTGCCCTCCAGCTCTTCCTCTGAACAACAGATTGTTCCATCCTTTCTTCTCCTACTCCCCACCCCATTCCATCTCAGACAGCACCTGTTGGGGGCATTGGGTGAGGTTCTCTTCTAGAGAATCATCAAAATCCTCATTTAGCCAGATCACTTGACCAATAACTTTGTCCATTCAACTAAGCTCAAGTGTCATGTAACTATAACCAAAGAGGCATTTGAGCAGACAACAGAGGTGACGTGAAGTTCACATACTACCAAAACATTTTTGTTAACAGCAAAGACCCTTGAGTTCTCATTGCTATGTTATGCACAATTCTAAGATGCATGAGTTTTTGGCCTCTGAGCCTAACATAGATTCATAGCATTGTCAATGGACTCATTTTAAAAAGCTGACAGCAATGGTAGTCAATAAAACCATAAGAAATAGATGCAAAGACAGATGGAATGGAGAGCCTGGGACAATTTAGAGTTAACTGAAGGAAAGAATGTAGCTAACTGATGGCTTAGCCATCCTGCCTCATATATGATCAAAGGATCCACATGGATCCTTCAAAGGTGATTTAGATACCGGCCAGGGCTACCATAAAAGTACACATGACTAAGGCCTGAAATTAACTATGGGGGGAAAGCAGTAAAAATCCAAACCAAATACATTATCCTAAAGGCTTCTACCTGTAGAAGTGGGCTAGATTTGCATGAAAACTTAAAACAGGGGCAGATGGGACAGAAGGGTGGGGTGAGGGGGGATTCCGAGAATGGCATGTTCCTACCTCCTCCTCCTCCAGCCTCTCTTCTCCCACAGACCCCCTTTATTCACCAGATAAAGGAAGGATCCTGTGAGTGAGGCACTCACTGTCAGGGTTGTACAAGTGCAGAGTTAGATTCTGTCTTCACTGAAAATTTTGATATTTTGCTCAGCATAGATTTTTTTTGTTAGTTTTTTATATTTTAAAATATCTATTAAAATATTTTTAATTTTTATTGCTGAAATATTTGTGTGTGCCACCTTAAATTTTGCACCCAAGGTGAGCGCCTCACTTGCCCCACCCTAATCCCAGCCCTGATAATATTGCCCACTCAAGTACATCAGGTAGGACAATCACTGATGAAATTAAGTGTACTTGGACTTAGCTAGTGGTGAGGCTATTGTTCAATGCTGCTGGTCCTGTCCACCACCTGACAGTTATGCTCTGTCCTCTGCCTGTAGCCTTGTAATGCCCAGGTCATCAGACTATGGGGGTGGCAGGATTGATGTGAAGCCTGGGAAATTATCACTAGCATGAGCAGAATGCAGGCTGAGCAATTCTACTGTATAGAGTAATTTGGGCACCCTTGCTACAGTGATTTTGCCTTTTATCATACATTCAAATCCACAACTATTTATTTTACTGACTGATTGGCTAACAGTGCTTTCTTAGTTAAAAGATTCTTTGACAGCAATAATAAACAAAATTGTATGTTTAATGAAGAGTTAGCAGGCTTGATTTCTGCTTTTCATTAAAATTAATGATGAATGTGGAATCTTGCACAAAGGGATTGTACACATTTTTACCTTCTTTGGAGCTTAAGTGTTACCACTGAGCATGCGAAAACCAGAGGATACGAATTGGAGAAGCAGCAGCATCTACCTCCCAAAATTAGTAGTTATTTTAAGCCAAATGTGTCCAAAGATGTTGATTTAACACATGCAGTGAAAATGGTGTGTTTGCCCATTATTCTGAGGCATGACTTTTCATTTAGATTAAATGACTTTCTAATTAATTTCATTTGTTTTCAGTTCTAATTTTTCTACTGTATGTACAAAAGTTCAAGTGATAGCTATTAGTAACTTGGCTCAGTTAGCAAAGGAACTTGGCAAATAGCTAATGATTCTAATCTTGTATCATTGTCATCAGATTTTTCAAATAGGAAATCATGTAATTTCAATAATGGTTCAATTCTTTTGTAATCTAATTCACGGTATCAAAGTTTTTGGAAGTAGGAACAAGTGACATTGTGAATAGTATCATAAATTCATTTCAAGTTTCAACAGTGAAGATAAATGGTTTTGTTTTGATACTAATATGAATACAATGTGGTAAAAATAATGTCCTTACTAAATTAAGAAACCTACAAAACAGAAATGTACTTGGATAGGTTGTGAGATATATAGCTTGCCAAATAAGCTCTGATATTTTTTACCAATTGAAATAGAAACTAAAGTTGTTGAAATTTACAAAAATTTTTGTATGTGCAGAGTGACTGAGTAATTGAGTAATTTTCTTTTTTGGTGGTAAGCTGATGATGAATACAAAAGCAGATCTCAGTAGGATTTTTAAAGTGTTTAAGCCTTTGACAAACTGTTTTGTGAATTAACCTACATAATAGTACTAAACTTTTTCACCTAAGTCCTCCAAGTCTTGGTTGCGTTTTGTTTAAAATTAGTTGAATATCCTTAATGCAAATATATTTTTTAAAGGTTTTATTTATTTATTTGTGACAGAGAGAGAGAGAGACAGAGAGAGAGAGAGAGAGACAGAGAGAGACAGAGAGAAAACGCACCCATGCTGGTGACCATGAGCAGGGGAGAGGCAGCGGGACAAGCAGACCCCCTGCTGAATGCAGAGCCCTGTGCCAGGGCTCAGGGCCTGGATCCTGGGATCCTGAGATCATGACCTTGAGTCAAAGTCAGAAGCTTAACTGACTGAGCCACCCTGGCGCCCCTTTAATACAAATATTTTCAGTGGAGTATCCCAAAATATGAGCTTCTGAAGCTTTTAGAAAATTATCATTTTTGAATACAAATCTGGTAAACAAAAAGACTTTGAAATTTATCCCTATAGAGGCAGGAGAGGAACTGCATAAAGTAAACAATGAAAGCTCTAAAGTGTGCACTATTAATTTTGGAATTCTTGAATTGCTCTTTTTCTTTCTTTCTTCTTTTTTTAAGATTTTATTTATTTATTCATGAGAGACACAGAGACAGAGAGAGAGGCAGAGACACAGGCAGAGGGAGAAGCAGGCTCCATGCAGGGAGCCTGATGTGGGACTCAATCTCCGGTCTCCAGGATCACGCCCTGGGCTGAAGGCAGCACTAAACCGCTGAGCTACCCGGGCTGCCCTCTTGAATTGCTCTTAGGAATATTTTGACTCTGGGAAAAATCTTTTGACAGATCTCCATTTTTTTTAGTAAATAATTTGTACTCAGAATGGACTGGTATGAAATTGGAATGGACTACAATTTTGCAGCATCTAAATTTAGTAAAACATTAAAAAGAAACAGATCACTTATTTACCAACTTAGATGACTTAGTTTTTTTTCTCTTAAATCTATTTTTGTGTCTTCGTGCTACGTTCTGGATTCTTACTTTGGATCAATCTTCTAGTTCACGTGATTTCTTCAGCCTATCTAATCTACTGTTGGACTTGTCTATTATGTTTCAATTCTTACTATTCTTCATTTTTATAATTTTGATTTGCTTATTTTTCAACATGCTTGGTCATTCTTTATATTTTTCACTAGGTCCTCATATTTTCAAGCTTCTTTTTTATAGTTTGCTCCTTTCTATTTCTTTATACACAGAGTTTATATTCTGTCTCTATTAACTCCAATAATTGAAGTCTTTGTGGGTCTGCTTCTGTAGGTTCTCGCTCACATTGATCTGTTTCATTTTGTCTGCATCCTGCTTATTTTCCTTGGAACTTTATCTGTGAGAATTCATTGATGCCTGGGCGGAAGGTAGGTTCCTTCAGGGATTTGCAGTAGTTTCTGCCAAGAACCTGGGAACACTTCCAGGCTTGGACCATTGTGAACTAGATTTCTGGTGAGGTTTTTTTTAGATCAATTGACTGATAGGAATTTGGCTTGCATACCCATGTGTGGACTCCTTTTCTGATGCAAACTTTCAGAGGTTTTTTTTTTTTTTCTGTTTACTCTGCACCAAGGTAAGAGATGAACAATTTTTCTTGTGGTCTCTGGAAGGGTAGGTGTTTATTTACAGGCCTTTTTATACTGAAAGTGTAACCCTTTGTTTCTAAACTTTAAGAAAAGACCCTGTTAGACAACTCACAATGGACAGGTCTTAGGCTTTGGGTCTTGTCTCTGTAACTTACCTTGTAAGTCAAAGTCAAGAACAAATACCCTCAAGACAAAAGCTAGCTTCACTACTCTGTCCAATAATTAGAATTCCTGCCCTCACTTAAATTTTGACCTCAGTATTCCTGACTTTCTTGCAAGAAAATTAATGCATTTAAGAAATGTGTGTGTGTGTGTGTGTTTATGTGCATGTGTGCACATGTGTGGTATCATATCCAGAAATTCTTACTTAATTTCAATATCATCAATCAGCATACCTAGTCTGCCATTTAGCTGAAAACAAAAGTTCTGATCTTATTTGTGTGTGTGCTTTTGTGTTTTATTGTTGAATTAATTAATGTAAAAACTCAAAAAATACAGGAGGAGATAAAGGGAAAATCTCTCTCCCACCTCTGCTTCCTAAGAGAAACACCTAGCTAACATACTGAGCACTTGAGAAGTGCCAGGCTCCATTCTTTGTGCTTTCTGTGTATTAACTCATTTTATCCTTTATCAACTCTTTGAGGCAGGCTACTGTTATGACCCTCATTTTCCAAATGAGGAAACAGATAGAGAGAGGTCAGGTAACTCATCCATCAAGTGGTGGGCCTGGGTTTGAACTTCACAGTCTGGCTTCAGAGCCTCTGCAATGCTTTGTTCCTGCCCAACCCCCCCCCCCCCTTTTGGTTTGCTTTTCTATCATGGCACCTTCTAGGACTCTCAGACCTACTGCCAACAATGAGTACAGTCTTCTTTTCTCTACACATATAAACCTATATATTCATACCTTTTTTTGATTGCTTTTTTGTTCATTCAGCCAACAAACATATGTGATTCCCTTCTATGTGTCAGGTAACAGCTCAGTATATTTCTGTTGTGAAGAAGTCTGTCTAGTGGGAGAGGCATATACTTATATTGTAGTGAAGATGCAATGTGCTGTGTGCTGTGGGAAAGTGAAAATGTGTAGGAAGGATGGACTGGACAGGAGGCCATATTGGCCTGGGCACAGAGGCCAGGGAAGCTTCTTCAATGGAAGTGGTATTTAAATTAGACCCTGAAGGGAGCACCTTGGGGGCTCAATGCTTTATAGAGCCTAAGAAAGGATAATATCCACTAGTAGGTGAAGCTCTGTTATGTTTTATTACTAACATCTATGTGCACATGATGTGATGAGCGCTGGATGTTATACCCAACTGATGAATTATGGAACTCTACTTGAAACTAATGATGTATTATATGTTGGCTGGTTGAATTTTAAAAAATAAATTAAAAAAAATTATGCAAAAGGATTGTCTATCACTGACTGAGCAGTATCTTTGAAGGCAGGAGAAATCGCTTCAGAATAGATGAAAGAGAGGCACCTGGGTGGCTCAGTGGTTGAGCATATACCTTTGGCTCAGGTCGTGATCCCAGGGTCCTGGGATTGAGTCCCGTATCAGGCTCCCCGGAAGGAGCCTGCTTCTCCCTCTGCCTATGTCTCTGCCTCTCTCTGTGTGTCTCATGAATAAATAAATAAAATATTAAAAAAAAAATTTGACCCTGAAGGATGAGTTGGTGTGTACATCTATATATATATTTTTTTATTTATTTATGATAGTCACAGAGAGAGAGAGAGGCAGAGAGACAGGCAGAGTGAGAAGCAGGCTCCATGCCCCGGGAGCCCGATGTGGGATTCGACCCCGGGTCTCCAGGATCGCGCCCTGGGCCAAAGGCAGGCGCTAAACCGCTGCGCCACCCAGGGATCCCAGTGTGTACATCTATAGAAAGCTGTATACATCATACTTTCTAGGAGGAGTCAACAGCATATACAAAGATCTGGTGACCTGAAAAGAAATGCCTTGTTTATAATCACTTTTAACATTTTATCATACGCTTCTCAGGAAGGAGCAAGTAATGTATCTTCTATTCTTCCAAATCCCTGATCAGGCACAGCATAGCCCTATAGTGACCACCCAGTAACTGACTTAGTAGTCCCCTCTATTAAGCAAGCAGATGCTGGCCTCTGAGTTTGCTCCTTCCAGGTGTTGGTAGGAAAACAAGAATAGCGGACTGAGTGAGGAAGGGCATGGTCCTGTGGTCTTTGTTGATGACAGTGCCCAGAGAGAAGGCTAGCCTCCAAGGCAACATATGGAGGATGACGGGACCAGGGCTGCCAAACAGAGCAAGAGCTCAAGAGAGACAAATATGCTTTCCAGGAAGTAAACATTCCTCAGGCCTGTGTTTACAGACCTCCCGGTGGCCTGTCCTGCTGGTGATGTTGGGCTTCCTTAGTCTGCACTGCCAGGCGCTGGAGACCCTGCTGCCTAAATTATGACTTTCCTCTTCCTAAGGACTTCCCCCCACAGAACATACCTCTTTCCCTCTCCCCCTTGCCCTGACTACTTTTTCAGCTCTTTATCTCTCTCAAAGTGATTTCTCAAGAGTGTCAGTTTTCTCTTAGTGAAGTAAGGACATTTTTGTAATGCACATGGCCCAGAGGCAACACAGTATTTTCTCAGAGGCTCAGGGCCACGGTTAAGCCCTCTTACCCAGCTCGACACACAAACTGCATAACCCCGTCACCATGACTGCCTGGAGCCACCACCGTCAGGTGCCCAGAGGTACTCAAACAGCAAAAGGCTGAAGAGGCTGTGGCGTCAGCTTAGTATGGAAGAGCTCAATTTGCAACTTAAATAGTATTTCATGAGAAAAATATAAATGGGAGCAGTATTGTTCATGCCCCATAGTTCCCATGTGTGAGTTCCACGGAGACCTTTAAGCCTGGCAATTACTGGAATGGGGGCCACAGAGTGGCGAAGGGGCACTAAACTTTGGCCAACTACACATTAGGGTTTGCTGGAAGGAACTGTTTCCCTGCAGTAAATCCCCAGACCCAGCTTCTCTGGGGAAGAGACTGATTCACCCTCTCCCTGTCCCCCAGGCTTCCCCCCTCCATGCAGCACCATGTTTCACTGCCTTTTTTGCAAATATCATTTCTGAGAATCCTTGTTAGAGGCCCACTGGAGAGCTATTATGATACTAGGAACTAGCAGGGTGTTGTCAGAGGACAGAGCACACAGGCTGTGAATGTGGGGACTGCATAGGAGGAAGCTCCTTCTCCAGCAAGAAGGAGGAACATGGAGAGGGCAGGGGTTGCCAGGACAGGGGCTTGTGGAGAGGGGCCCAGGCACATCATCGGACAGGGCCCAGTCCACAGCCTCACATTTCCAGAATCCTCTGTCCAGCCTTCCTCTCTGGCCTTCTGAGGAGTGGCTGTTCCCTTGGGATGTGTGGGTTTGAGCTCTAAAGGGCTTGACCCTCCCTCCTTCCCATACAGCCCATGGCAGAGGCCTGGGCATTTGTACTTACTGGTGCTGTGAGGTAACAAAACCCAAATCCCTTTGGACTAGGAGTCAGAGAGAACTGGGTTCTAGTTTTTTAGTTTTTCTGCACTGACTAGTGTGAGCTCCTGGCAAATCATCTCTCTGAGACTTAGTGTCATTATTTCTAAGAGAATTCCTGTGAGTTCCAAGTGCAGGTTTGGCTGGGAGTCTTGGCCCAGAGGTGATGCAGGGCTGCTGCTCCTAGGTCCTGAAGGCTATCCCTCCACCCCTGTCTTGCCTCACAGGACCTCTCAGCCAGTGGCCCTCAAAGTCCCCTCACTCCTATCAGAAAGGGCCAAATTCATAACAGGGGCTTGAGCTTTCCATCTCATGTGCTTACTGTGAGGATCAAATAAAAAAATAAAATAAGGGTTTGTGATCATTATAGAGGCATTGTTAGGCAGACTCCCCAGACTGGCCCTGGAAAGACAAGCAAAAAGGCAACTCATCCATGTGTGCTATGCCACCGTCAGAGCTTTAGAGAGATCATGGACAACTGGGGGTGGATGAGAGCAGAGCAGAATGCCTGGCTGTCTAGGGAACCTGTGGTGCCCACCCTGGCTCGGGCAGGGACCTCAATAGATAAGGATGTCCTAACTGCCAGTTTATATGGTTCCTTAGGAGAAATTGATAGGTCAACCATAAGTCACAACTAGAAGCAGCTTGGGCCATTGATCGGAAGTTTATGTTGCTTGCACACTGATGGCACACGGGACCTCAATGACTATGCAGGCTGTTAAGGTGAGGAGGGGCATTAGAGGTTATTTAATCCAGTCTCTTCACTAGACACAGGAAGACACCAAGGCCCAGGGAGGTGGCATGAAAAATCAAGGTCAAGTTTAAGGTCAAATTGTGCTTAAAGCCAATGATGGCTCCAGAATTTCTATATTGGGAGGGCTAGGGGAAGAAATTGGGTTGAGGGAAGGCAGGAGGACTTTAGATAAAATTGAAAAAGCATCACCTGTTTAGATCAGCAAATAGGAGGGAAGAGCTAGTGCAGCTGGGAGAGAACTAAAACCACTCTTGGGTGCCAATACGGCTTTATGCCCAAGAACTCTGCTTTCCTGCTCTTCTCCACTAAATGTGGCCAAATGAGCATTTTTAGGTGAAAGGGAAGAGGACAGGTCTTCCTGTGTCCACAGCAATAAGCTCATCCTCTGTACTAGGCATCCCTGCCCTTGCCTCTGCCAGAGTCACAGGGAAGCATTTGTGAGGAGTAGAGTGGGGTCCAGCCTTGGCAATGGGTGCTCACTGTAGAGAGATACCTGAGCTTCCATTTCATGCCCAGATTTAGATCAGGAAAGTGATTTCTGGCAACAAATTCATTAGTACCAACCTCTATTACCAAAACACAATTTGGAGAGCTGAAGAAATTCATTAAAACAGGATTTTCCTGATATAGTAACTGCAAACAGAAAAGACAATGATTTATGAGCAGCTTTGCAATGCCCTGGGAGAGGGTGTGTGTGAAAGGATTCTTTCTCTCCCACTGAAACCTGAAGGGCTCTGACCTTCTGCGATCTTTTCTGTGCCTAGGCGACAGGTGTCACAAACAGATTAAAGACATTTGTTTGAATAGCTCCAATGACTTTGTTTGTTTCATGACTACCCAGCGAGCTTTGAGGTCTCCCTTCCCAACATTTGCTTGTTTTCTTCCTCCTCCCCCTCCTCCTCCTTCTCCTCCTCCTCCTCCTCCTCCTCCTCCTCCTCCTCCTCCTCCTCTTCTTCTTCTTCTTCTTCTTCTTCTTCTTCTTCTTCTTCTTCTTCTTCTTCTTCTTTTGACTATTTACTCTGAGTGGTTGCAGTCCCCTGGGTGACTGGCTAACTGACAAAGATGGCCATGAGCCACCTCAGGAGCCATTGTCTTAAAAGGAGCTGGATGGTTTATATTCCAAGCGGCTCCTGGAATCTCACTGCAGCCCTGTCACCAAGCCTGGTTCCCCACCTGAAATGAAATGGGACACTTTGCTTCAACAGATTAGATATGTTTATGTTTTTAGATATGGTAGGGTCAGCATGTAGAAATGTTCTGATATCAAGTAATGTGCAGAAAATTACTTCTCCATCCCCAAACCTTCTCCTCACTCTTGCCTATCTTTCTTGGGCTCCATCCTTTTTTTTTTTTTTTTTTTTTTTTTTTTTAGGATATATTTATTTACTTATGAGAGAGAGAGAGAGCGAGAGAGCTCACACACACAGAGGGAGAGGGAGAAGCAGACTCTCCACTGAGCAGAGGTCTCGGGCTCCATTTTTAAGGGAGGGTTGGTAATGATGTGAGGATGAGAGATGCGGTAAAGTCCAGGAAGGGGATGGTGGAGTCCATTAAAACACCTGGGATAATAATAGTTTGATTTCTACTAGTACCAACTTGTCTCAGCTGTCAAGTCTCATCCATTTACTTCTGGGTATCCTATCCAGTGAGGCAGAGACCATTCACTCCTCCTCTGGGAAAGCAGTGCCCCCTTCAGAGTCTCTGAACACAGTGCCTTTTATATCAGATATCCAGTTCATTATCCTATGGGATATGATACCTAATCACTGTCTAGAGCAGAGCCAGCCTTTGCATCCACACAAACTTTTGTTCTCTCCCTCTTCCTCAGTAGCAAAACCTTAATTTGAATCACACAAGTTCTGGCCAAGCAGATGTAAATGGAAGGTTGTGTAAGAGTTCTAGGACAGAGTACCTTTCTCTCCTTCTCCTTTCAGCTTTTTTTGCTGCCTAACACATGGGTGCAATGATTGGAATCTCAGCGGTCACTTTGGACCATGAGGTGACCTGAGAATGGAAGCCACACTTGGGAGAGCAAAAAGAGAGGGAGTCCAGGTGTCTGATGGTCTCAAAGAGCCGTCATACCGGTCCTTCTCTGGCCACTGCCTTTCAGGTAAGTCTAGCATTTGCATACCTCTGGCATCCTTACAATGTCAACCTGTCTCCCTCAGGGATTATTTTATGTAATAGAATAAGCCTTTGTGTGTTTAAAAATAGTAATCAGACTTAAGTCACTCTTAGCTGATGTGAATTTGAACTGATACCAGAATTTAGCACTTGTAAGTAACAGAAACTAGAATAAACCAGGCAATACGGCAAGGCTGGGGATGCAAAGGTAGGGATCATAAATACCACCCCTGATCTTAGGGAGCTCTAGTCTTTTTAAAAAAGATTTTATTTATTTATGCATGAGAGACACAGAGAGAGAGAGGTAGAGACATAAGCAGAGGGAGAAGCAGGCTCCCTGCAGGGAGCCTGATGCAGGACTTGATCCCAGGACCCTGGGATCATGTCCTGAGCCAAGAGCAGATGCTCAACCACTGACCACCCAGGTGTCCCGGGAGCTCTAGTCTTATGAGGGTGAAAGATAATCAACTAAACCTACAAACCTACAAATCAACTAAACCTACAAGTAAGTGTTCAATGACAGCTATAGTAAGAAGGGTCATAAGATTATGTAATAAGGGGGACCTGAACAGCTTTGGGGGTCAGGAAAAATTCTCTGAGGAAGTGACATTTGAGATGAGACCTACAAGGTGAATTGGATCTGGTAGGTGAAGAGTGATATGGGAGTGGAGTCATTCCAGAGAGGGTTGGGGGAATAGCATGTTCAAAGGCTCTGTGGTAGGAGAGAGAATGATATGTTCCAGATACTGGAGCACACGGGGGAAGAGGGAGAATGGTGTGAGATATGGCAATAGCTAGTACCACTGGGGGCTTACTTTGTACCAGGTGCTATTTTTA
Source organism: Canis lupus baileyi (assembly GCF_048164855.1). Classification (NCBI taxonomy): domain Eukaryota; kingdom Metazoa; phylum Chordata; class Mammalia; order Carnivora; family Canidae; genus Canis; species Canis lupus. Next base: position 16,907,235 of record NC_132849.1, read on the forward strand.
AGGGCTTTACATATATGAACTCATTAATCTTCATAACAACCCAAAGAGGTAGAAGCTATTATGACCTATACTTCACATATGAGGAAACTGAGTCACAGAGAGATTTAGTAATGCACCCAGTGTCATATTGCTACTAAGCATTTTGAATTTCCAGGTAGCCTAGTTCCAGAGCAGTGTGCAGAGTGAAGAGGTGCCATTACCCAGATGGGAACAGGAAGCCCTGTTTGTTCTTAAGGTGAGAGGTAAGGTGGCCAGGTTTGCACCTAGAAGAGTTCACTTCTGGTGCATGACCGCTTTGGGGTCATCTTAGATCTCTTGCCTCCAGTCTTCACCACCTCTCAGGACATGTACTCAGTAGTGATCAGTGGAAGAATGATGCTCAGTGATAATGCCACAATCTCCTGCATCCTTTGTCCTCAGGGCTCTATTGTTCAGGCCTCAAGAACTGCAGAAAAGACAGGTTGCTAAGAGGCTGAATGAGGCCTCTGCAGGCACTAAGAAGTCCATCTGCCATGCTTCCTTGCTCTAGTGGGAGGAATGAGCAGAAGGCAGGCTGTCCCTTCTCTTCAAGCCACGGTGACAGCCTCGCACCCGGGACCAGGGGCCTTGGAGGCTGCAATGGCTCTGTCCTTGTGGACTGGCCTTCCCACCTGCAGAGTGTCAGGATGGACTAGACCACGCCTCCCGCACTGGACTGCTCATTAGTTAGCCAAGGAACTGTAAACAAAAGCTAGATGCCATCATCCACTTTAGATCTACCAAATCAGAATTTCTGGGAGGAGGCCCAGAAATTGGTATTTTGAAGAGCTCCCAGGCTGAAGTAGACTACTTCTAAAGAGTCTTCTTGCTTCATCATGATGATTTTGGTCTTTCCCTATATTTATTGAACAAAAGAGGAATAGGAAGAATGAGCCACAGTGCTAGGAGACTATATATTTTCTATTGCTGATGGCTCACTCACCCCAGGCCTCTGAGGCTGGGAATACCATCCTCACTGGATGGATGAGGAGGCTGGTTCAGGACATTTACTTCCCACTCAATGTCTCACACTTGATAGACACTGGAGCCACTGTTTCTCTAAAAGTCAGTCTCCTTCCACTGACCTGCTGTCATGTAGTGACAGCAGCCACAGGCAACATGTCAAGGCATGTGCGGGGCTGTGTCCCAGTGACACTTCATATATAAAAGCAGGCGGCTTTGGATGGACTCGGCCCATCAACCCTAGTTTGTCCACCCCTGCACTAAAGAGTGAACGTGTTAATTCAGCCTCCTAAAGGAAAGGGAAATGAAACGAGCATTTGTTGAAACATTCAGTACGGGATGTCTAAGAAATGGGCTGCCTGGGCATCATGCTGCACACTTCATGGCTTTTATGTCCTATAAACGGCTTTGTCACCTAGGTGTTATTGTTCCTATTTTACCCGTTAGGAAACTAAGGTACTAAGCAATTAAATTATTTACCCAAGGTCACATTGCTAGTGAGGGATTGGGGCAAAGGGGGTGTCTCCAACAGGTCTGTTAGGCTGGAGGCAGGGATCTGGTGGGGATTTGAGCCTGGCTGCCTGACTCCGGCATCTGTACCTTTTCAGTTAGAATGAGAGAAGCGAAGGAGAATTTGTGCTTTGGGCCTCCCTGCTTGCTGTAGCCACGAAGATGTAGCTACAGGGTCCTGGTTACCTCTGTCTGACCTGAGGGCTTAGGTCCTTTCCTCCCTTCTTGGGGAATTTGTGTAAAGCACCATCTTCCAATGCACTTCAGCCGCACTGGGTCCTCTTCCCCCTCCACCTTCCCCCGAGAATCAAGAATCCGGAGCTATTGTACATGAAACCAAATATTCCAGAGCTTTCTTCCTCCTGTATATAAACAAGTAAATCATCAGTGTTCAATATTCTGGTAACAAAGTAATCTCCTTCCTGTTGAGCTGAAGATAAGGGATTTGAGAGGCTCCACTGGGGGAAAAATAAGAACCTGAATTGTAAGTTTATTTGAGACACAGCCAAGATACTAACATCTCATTCAGAAGGGGAAAACAGTGAGGCTAAGAGGTAAAAACTTTCGGACATTAGGTAACACAACAGCCCTGGTTAATGCCCCCCAACAAATGAGAATGAAAATGTAGCCTATTTGTTCTTGATGCAAATCCAGTTGTTAATGGGGAGAGAACACCAATAATTCAGAAATCTATTCTCATTCCTTTTATTTTTTAAAAGAGATTTTATTTATTTATTCATGAGAGACACAGAGAGAGAGAGAGAGGCAGAGACACAGGCAGAGGGAGAAGCAGGCTCCATGCAGGGAGCCCAACGTGGGACTCGATCCCAGGTCTCCAGGATCACAACCTGTACTGAAGGCGGCGCTAAACCACTGAGCCACCCAGGCTGCCCTTCTCATTCCTTTTAAATCAACATGTATTCCATCAAAACAAAAATTGAAGTCCTGTGATATGGAGCAGTCATTTTCTGGATTCTGTAAGATTACCTCTACCTTTCAGGCCACAGTGGAATTTCACCCATTAGCCTCGGAGGTTACAACTTTGAATTTCTAAAGTAGCCCACTTCCCTCAGTATTGTGCGTACGCATCTGTTTATCAGGAGCAGAGGCTGGCTGGGTGGTCAGTGCCTGCCTTCCTCCTACTCAAGGGGACTCAGAAAGGCCAAGGGCAAATGTAATGACAGTGGCGTGCAAGAGGTGGCACAAAAGGCTTCTGTTGTGCTTCGCTATTGTGTGTTTTTGTTTTGTTTTGGAGAAAGAGCAGAGGCAGGTAAATGTTCATCCAGAAAAATGGTTTTCTAAAGTCATCATAAGGCAAAAGGAAGCAAGACTTGCTTGTGAGGTTTACAGGCAGATTCTGTGAGGCCCGTGCTTTCCATGAGCAGAGGCCAGAGCGGCTTTTGTCTGCTGGTTACTTCCTGGCTGGTCTCTTGGAGGAGGTTCTGATGGCGAGCTCTAGGAGAGGCTCTTCCCATATTCTGTCAAACCAATCCTGCATCTCCCTTGTAAGAGGTAACTCGGGGTGACCCTTGAGGACCCTTCCCAAGGGCCTTTCTCTAATCACCTGTGTCATTTTTTACCGAAAGTAAAATGCAGCCCTAAAGCCAGTTATCCAATAGCTTTATGTCTTATCTGTGCAATGAGACTGTAAACTCCTTGAGGACAAGGCCAGGTTGCACGTAAATTACACTTGCTTTGTGGCCTTGGCAAGAAGGCCAAATTCAGAGGATGCAGGTGTCACTAGAGAAGACTGCTCTGCCCTTTAGTGGTCCAGATGAGTCTGGATCAAACTCTCAGTTATAATCCCAGCCCTACCCATGATATGTGGAGATTCTCGAGGTCTCTCTTCTCATCGTTCCAGTGCTGACTAGTTCTTAAATGCATAGATTATCTCTTTTTTTCTCCTCAATCACCTGTATGCAAAATTCTTTCTTAATTGATTGATGGGTCTAGTAAGAACTAGGGATTTAGAGATCATAGGAGGGACCCTGGGTAACTCACACCATCTTACTGGACATCTCTTTCTCTTTCATTTCCTCTTGGATTGCCCCAGAAATCTCAAGTCATTATCCTTTTAGAATATGGAAGCTACCCAGCTCCCCCAACTTGCAAATTCACAGAATAAAGCTAACTCAGAATGGGATCCATCCTCCTCAGAAAACAGAGCTTTAAATGATAACTTTTCCTTGTTACATTAAACAGAACTTGCCTCTCCAAATCCCTCTTATTAGAGGTGTTTTACAATACCAATGACTATCTGAGAGCAGGAAGCTCAAAGTCTTGATGCGGGTGGAGGTGATAGGTAACTGTGTGGACTCTGAATACCTTAGAGAATAACTCAGGAGACAGAGCTGTGTTTGGGATGGCTTAACCACACCCAGGCATGGAGGTAGAGGCTTGGATTAAATGTCTCATATAAGCCTCAGTAAATATCAACTTATTCCCATCACACATAGTCTGGAGGACCAAGGAGGTCAGAAAGAACAAGGGAGAAATGTCGTCAAGTTGTGCCTTTGCCCTCCCACTGTTCAGTGTACAAATATTGGTCTTCTCTCAGGCACTCCACTAGACATTAGGATGGCACAGATGAGTGAGGTATGAGCCTTTCCCTGAAGAGCACTTATAAGTGCTGGAAATGTGTTACACCATCTCCCCATGAGGATTCTTGGATATCCTAGAAGGTAGCTTGCTTGGTCTATTTCAGTGGTCTGGTTTTCATACCTCCTGGAACTGTGGTCTGCTTGATAGACTGGACTCTGTAGTTTCCTGCAGCTGTATACCCCACTGTCTGCTGCGTCCTACTGTGAGTCCAGGCCTAGGCTTGTGGCTGCTCTTTATGGTTCTGCAGCAACATTTAGTGTATACACTTGGTGCTTTCATATATACTGTTTCATTTTAGTCTCATAACAATACTGTGATAACCCATTTTTATCCCTCTTTCATAGATGAGGTCTCTGAGGTTCTGAATGGTTAATGACGTGCCTACACTTACACAGTAGGTGGAGGCTATTAGAGGCGAGATGGGCTCAGTCCTAGCACCCTTAACCTTATTTCCATGTCCTGTCTAGCACACTATTAAGTCCATTTAAAGTGCTGGCTCATGCTTCTTGGCTGTTCAGTTTTTTCATTCTTCATACCAATCCTCATGACAACTTGAAGTTGCTAAATATTTAAGTCTCAGGAGAAGGCTGTTACAACATAGTCCCTCTGATCTCCTGGGCCTCCTTTCTTAAGAAGACAGAAGGTTCACAGTAAGCTTGGCGAACGATGATGGTATATGTTGCCAAACTAAAAACAATGGCTCCTGTCTGATGCTTAAGCTCCTCAGTTAAGTCCCTGAAAGTCAAACAGGGGTAAGTAAAAGCAATGAGCAAGAAAGGACAAAGACACCTAAGAGGCTGGCAGCTTCTACATTTAGAAGAGGCAGTTCATTCATTCATTCATTCATTCATTCATGTAACACGTTTCTCAAGGCTTGGAGCTGTGGACACAAGACAGAGTCTGTGGACAAGGTATCAGGGACACAAGACCAGTGAGACGTGGTCCCTTCTAATGGAATTCCTGGCCCTATTAGAGAAAGGAGAGCATGCTGAGCAGAGGAGAAGGTGAGTTAACCAGAGAGGAAGGAATGCTAAGCACAAAGGGAGGACAGGTTAACCAGAGAAGATGTATTATTAATCCAAAACTGGCTGGTCCTCAGAATCACTTCGGTTGTTTTATAAATAAACGGATTCCTGGACCCTTCTAAGCTTATGAATTAGAATCTTCAAGACCATCATTTGCATTTTTGAATAAGCTCCCAAGTAGATTCCAATAATCATGGCAGTTGGGAGTAAAGCCCCATAGGCACATTATAGAGAAACCTGCATTGAGTGCAGTGTGGATACCAAAGAGAGGTCCGTAGGTGCAATTTTGGGCTTCAGAGCAAATAAAGTGCACAGGAGTGTTGAGAAGGGGAAGAGTGGAGGGCCTTCAGGTGGAAAGTTCCATATGAGGAGAGGCCCTGTGGTGTGAATTATCATGATGAGCCAGGAGGTCTGGCTGGGTTGGAGTCTGAGGTGCAAGAGAGAACCAGGTTAGACAAAAGCCCAGAAAGTGGGCTACATCTCTGGTAGCCTGCTTAATCCCACCAACAAACTTGAATTTTACCCTCTTTGATATGGATAACCATTCAAATATTTAAATCAGGGTGTGAATTATCAGCTTTAATTTCACGACAATTACTCTAGAATTTCTGGAGCAAGATGGAAATTTGAGCCTACACATTTAATTCTTCTCTTTCTAAAATCTTCATACAAATATTCAAACAAATATAAAAAGAAGAATGATGAGGGGAAGATGCCTTCCACAAATCCCAAGTGCTAACACTTTTTATATTAGTTAACATTGACTGAGGTATTGTCTGGCATGTTTGGCATCATAGTATTCCATGAGAGAGATGTTATCATTATCCACACTGATGGGCTATTATTATCTTCTATTGCAGGTGAAGAAACCAAAGCACAGGGAAGGTAACTAAGTCCATTAGTTCCATAGCCCATGGCACAACTGGAATTTGAACCCAAGAAGTCTGGCTTTCGAGACCAAACACAGCATCATACTGCCTAATATATTATAAAAAATATTGTGCTAGTAAAGGTGGACCAATATCTTTAATTCTGCATACATGAAGGAGAGGTTGATCCAAGTGGTGGGTGCATGCAGTAGAGTGCAATCCCTCTAACTTCTGAGCTCAGAGGGCCTTCAAATAGGGGAGGCCACGAGCAGTGTGTAGAAGAAGTATTAAAAGGCCATAACCTATGATAATAACAGAAGAGGAGCATTCTCCATCCACTTAACAATGAAGCACCCTGCCAGGGATCTACCTTCCATCGTAATTCCTTTCCCAGGTTCCATGGCCAAGGGCAATTCTAACTGGGCACAAATGCTCCTAACTTTGAGAAGCAGGTGTCAGGACTCCATGGGACCATTACTGGGACAAAAGGCATGGTCTTTCATAGTGTTCAGAAAATAAAGTGGAAGCTGGTGGACCATCTTGGGAGTCTTAGGAGGTGAGATGATTATTATAGTGTGGGCATAGCCTGTGGTGTTCTGAGAAAACCATGGACTTCACCATGCACTGGAAGGAATCCCTCAGCACCACATGAGCTTCTCTTGTGCAGATGTCTTTGGCTATAGCCCCTTCCCACTCCTCACAGCCAACTAAAGCTCCCGACTTCTCCTTTTCTCTTTTCCTTGGACTTGAGATTTAAATAAGCATCCTCGTGATCTCTGACAAAACCACTGTAACTCACAACCCTGAATAGTACTTTCTTAAGAAAGTTGGGCAAATAGAAAAATCAGCAGATACATCAAGTACTTTGGCAGCTTGAAAGAAGGAAATGAATCTGAAGAATCAGAGCACATGGTATTCTTTGAAGGAAGCTTACTCCGAAAAATAAGGGAGAATCAGAGGCAAAACAAAATGGATTTATATTCTTAGTGAGAAATATTGCTCTTAAACATTTTTAAATTTTTAAATGTAAATTTATCTTATAGATGCTTAAATTCAGACTTTAAGTTTCAAATTTATATTTGCAAGTGGTAGCTGTGAATGACATTAGATGGTACTGAAAATTGTATCAATGGTTCAAAAGTCCAGGTTAAGAAATTCTCCAAAACTGCAGAAGGAAAATATAGAGATGCATAAAATACATTAAAATGTAAGAGATGTGCAGGTATAGGTTTAGGAGATAAAATATAGTGTAACAGGAATTCTAGAAGGAGAAGCAGTAATTAATAAATTTATAATGTAATCCCCTGAACTGAATAAAGTTTTTAAGTTTCTAAATTAAATGGACTCTTTCTAGAAAAAATATACTGCAAAGATAATTCAATATTAAGAACTCTATTAATATCCCTTATCATATAACTAGATCAAAGGAGAAAAAATTATAATGATTTATTTGGATAACTAAAAGATATTTAACAATAAAAATTTAACATCATTTGTCAATGTAAAGATAGAATACTATGCTATGAATAATATAAAGTGTATATATTTAATGGTGAAAGGATTTTAAACTGATGAAAAATAGAAGTGATCTATTCTTACTTAAGTCAGAAACAAATGACCATTATTACCAGCAGTAACATTGTTCTAATCATGCTACTTAATGCAATCAAGATAAGAAAAAGGAATAAGAGGTATAAATAATGTAAAATAAGGGGAAATTATCATGATTTGCAGATGATAGTCTATTTCCAAAACCAAAGAAAATCAACTGAAAAACAGGTAAATTAGAAATTTCAGAAAGTGGTTTGTTTCAAGGCAAATGTGTAAAAGTTAACAGCTTTCTTATATACCAGCATAGCTATTTATAAACCATAATGGAAACAAGATCATATAAGGGTCATGAAAATATAAAATACTTAGAAATAAACACTTACTGAAATATAGAGGACCCATGTGAAGAAAACTACTAAATATTTCTTTATTGGAAGAAATCATGGAAACTTGAATAAGTGAAGAACCATGTCCTGCTGAATGGACAGATCTAATCTTGCAACATTATAACCATCTGGTTTGTGGAATTTGAAGTTCTTATTGCATGCCCAGACAGAGAGATGCAGAAAACACACAGGATATATGTTCTGAATTCAGATGGGGTCTGGGTTGGCAACAGAGATTTGGGAGCTACCATTGTAGAGGGAATGGTTGCAACCATGAACATGGATGAATCCCCTAGGAGAGTGTGGAGTGCCAAGAGAAGAGAACCAAAGAACAAATTTTGGAGAACACCAGCATTCATAGGGTGCACAGGGACAGAGAAGCCAGAAAATGAGACTGTCATGGTAGGTGTTAAGATGGAGGAGAAAAACCAGGAGGTAGCACCATCACAGAAACCAGAGGAGCCAGCCTTTAAGAAGAGAGTAGTCTACATGGTCACTTGTGACAAAGGGGTCTTGCAAGATAAAAGTGGAAAGAGTCTGTAACATTTGGCTTCTAGGAGACTCCTGGTCCCATGGCAATTCTACAGTTTTGGTGGAATTGGAAGGTGCCAAACTTGAGGCGATCATTTAATTTCTTGTGATGCTAATCGCCACGTGGACTCTACCAGTTAATGTGTGAAGTAGCTAAACTCTAACAAGTCTCAATTTCCTCCTCTATAAAGTGGAGTGGCAGCTGCAGGGAAAAAAAAAGTGAGACAATAACTGTAAAATCTTTTATAAACTATAAACCACCCTACAAACAAATGATGTTATTTTTAGTTCTGACTGTCTTCCAGACAATATTTTTGCACGAAATGTGTTCAAGGTGATGGCACTGAGATAATGGGCCTGAAAAATTTCCCCATCACTTCTATAGTCCCAATTTTTCATCCCAAGGCAGGTTCTACAGGCTTGTTAACACAGAAACCCGATCTGCCGTGTACTTCTGAACTGACGCAGATGAAGCTATTGGGGAAGCCAACTGATCTGAAAGGTTTTGCAATGCCGTGCATTGTTTCAGCCATCGACAAGAGAACAGAATTCCAGTCCCAATGAGGTGAGGGGGCAGAATGGGTTCCTGTTTGCCTAAGGAGATGCCAGCACTTAAATAAATACCATGTTCCTTCCCAGAACTCCGCTGGAAAGCACTCCCACCAAACAGAACCCCGACATGCTTGGCATGTGGCCCAAGCCGGCTGACATTTCAATGGTCCTGCCCCCCATTGTTGGGATCTCAAATGGCCACAAGGCTGACATTTCTCTAGACACTCAGTGGGAACGTTCCAGTGACAACAATCAAGTGATCATAACATAATGGGCTTAGACTCACGTTCATTCCTTTCTTCATCCATCCCGACAAAGTACATTTGTTAAACATCTATGAAATGCCAGGCACTTAGCCAGGGATAAGGTTCACAAAGATGAATGACACCCAGTTGCCCTTGAAGAGCTCGTTGTTTAGTGAAAAAGAGAAGCACTGCAGCACTTCATTACAATACAATGAAATATAAACTTTAATAAATGCATGTCCAAAGTGCTACGGGAAGCTTGAAAAAGGGCATCCAGACTGCCAGTTCAGACAGCAGGCCAAGAGTCAAAGGTCTGACTCCTTCTAACTCTGAAAGCAGCAAGTTTAGCAGCTGGAACATAGTAGGTGTTCAATTAATGCTCAATAAATGATGAATGAATCAGTAAACATGCCTATAGAACACAGCTTTCCTAATCATCACACTTCTATCCCCATTAGGGTAGTTGCTTTCTAAGAAGACAGCGACAGATACTCCCTCAGAGAATGGACTATATACCACACTCTGCCATCCTCAGCAGGTGGGCCAATGACCATTAATCCCAAAAAAGGTAGGGCCAAAACCTCTCATAAGAGTTGTTTTAGGTAAAAGCTCAGCAGGAGAGCAGGCCAGGAATGGTACCATGATCACAATCACCCTGATTGAATCTAACAAGACACCACAGCACAGGATGGAAGCAGAGGTCAATGGGAATCTTCTGAAGTCATCCATATCTCCGTGGGACATCATGAAAGACTGCTGCTAGGAAGATAATCCTGACACCAAAATGGGCTAACTCACTCAGACAAGCCACTCACTCCTCCATCCCCCGCCCCCGAGGGTCACTGACTCCATTTGTCAAATACCAGTGCTGCCTGGCTGTGCTCAGGTGGCTCTTCCAAATCTAAGAAACTAGGATACATTTTTTTGAATCAGGAAAAATTTTTTAAAAATGAATCCTTTAGTTAGAGTAGTTGTGTACTACTGGGGAAGAAGCAACAGCAAGGTTCCTGAAATTCACCCAGTACATTCCCCATTTCCTTCCATGTGGCTGCCAACCCTTTTAACTTGTCAGGGTGGAAGATCTAGTTAGGACAACCCAGGAAGCAAAATGAAGGAGACAATTTTAACTCCTCCATGCAAGAGTTTGACTTCTCACACATCCTCTCTCCCTCCTCACACGCTAATTCTGGGTCATCAGAATTATAGTCTGATCCAGACTCATTTAACTTTTTATTGGAGTTGCTGGCTGTGGACAGCACTATTCAGCTTCATTCGGGTTGTCATACAAAGAAAACCACAGGGGTGTCCCTGCTGTATAAGGACATCATCAGCCTTGGTAAGGGGCTGGCCTCCTTCTAAGATTTCAAGAAAGGCTGAGCCCCCCGGCTAATGGATGAATTGAAGGGCAGGGGTGGGGGCCTTGCTGTGCAGAACACAAGCCCCCTGCTAGTGCCCAAAGCAGGGCCTGGCCCCATGGGAAGGCTGAGCCCAATGCTGGCTTTCTCCCAGGCTTCTGGCTTCCCCTCAGATTCCAATGATCAGGGTCACACTATCGCTGCTGAGGTGTTAACATCTTGTTCCTGAAAATCTCCCAGTAACAACATCCCTGAGGGGACCACAAGGGAGTAGTTAGACCTTTCAGACTGAGCATGTCACAAGGGAAGGCTGCATTACTGAAGCCGTTTGCTCTAGGAGATTTCTAATTGGAAGTTTAGCCTCAGGGAGATAATCAGCCAAGCAAAAAACACTGGGGATTCAGGACCAAACCCAGCACAGCTGAGTGAGAAATGCCACCCTGTCAGCCACTCAGCTATGGTGCCTCTCTCTGACAAGTGTTCCCCATCTGTCCCTTCCCTTTCATCACCACTGCAGGGCAGGCACTCCCACATCCCGCCTGACTATGACCAGAGCCTCCTAATTGTCCTGTGTTCTCTGGTCTTCTTCCCCTAGACTCTCCCTGTCCACCAGCCCTGCATTCCCACTGCTGTCAGAGGAGTCCCCTAAAGCACTTTCCAAAGCACTGCTCAGCTCCTATTCTGTCTGCATCATTCCTTCTGGCTCGCTCACTGTGTGCTGCTGCCTTCAGAGGCTGCATCCTGCCTACTTCCCTCCGCAGTCATGGTGGCTGGCCTGAGGAAGCCTCCTTCTCCTCAGCACTCTGGGCTCTCCCCACTCCTTGGTTCACCCAGATTCACACAGAGCATGGTCATCTCTGACCCCACTTCTCTATACCAAAGGAACACACAGGGTAAATACAACTTCATTTATTTTAGAAGGATGTTACACCTTGACTAATATTTAAAAACTAAAACCCAAAACACTTAGGAATTTCCCCTAAGTCCCAGTATCCTTCATGTCTCACCCTCATCCCTCAGGGATGCTCTTTCCATTCTTGAGATTTCAGCCCCTAACATATTTGAATTCTCCTCAGCTCTAATCGCCCTCTTTCCTGGTACAGCCTAATAAGCTTCAAGCTCACTTAGCATCTTCTGGATTTAATTTCCTCTTTTGCCATAAGCAACCTCATGCCATCCTTTTGTCTCTCTCTTCTCTTCCTTTCTTCTCCCATGTCCCTTACTCTTTGTTTACACTGCCACCCACTTCTCTCCTATCTCTGTCTCCATCTCCCTCATTCATGTCATTAGCTCCTCTTAACCACCCCATTCACCTCACCCCATCTCTCGCTTATCTGGCACTGCTCATCCGTGGAAGTTTCTAGTCCTTCCACAGAGGTTACTATATCCTGTTCTGAAAGGTCACGGAGCTCACACATGCATAGACAAGGTCAAGACCATCACCTTCCTGCTAGAGAAAGTCACCATATTACTCTCCCTCATCATATTCCTTGTGAAACCATATTTACATTGTATCATAGCCACACAGCTGGAGGGAGAGTTTTGGAAAAGAGAGGGGTCGCATCATGTGTCAAAACACACAGAAACCTTTAGAATAATGAAGATGGAAAAGATAGTTGCCTTTAGGAGAAGGTTATCAGAGAACTCTGAAAAGAAAGCAAGATGATTTAAAAATATATTCTATTACTCAAACCCAAGATGGGCAAATTCTAGTCCGTAGGCCAAATCTGGCCTGTTTTCTGTATGGCCTATGGGTGAAAAACAGTCTTTACATTTTTAAATGGCTGATAAAAAATAAAAAAGGGGAACATTTCATAATGTGTGAAAATTCTATCAAATTCAAATTTCAGTGGCCATAAACTAAAATTATCCTGTAACACAGCCACACTCATTTATTAATGTGTGATCTATGTACGGCTCCTTTCATGCTAGCTACAATGGCAGAGCCGAGTAATTAGTGTAACTGGCAAGACTCCTTGACCCCCTAAACTCAGGATTGACCCTTTGAACTCATGAAACTTCGAGAGGCTCCTGCCCAACTGCCAATTTCATCTTTTAGGAACTAACAAATTGCTGGAACAGGAGAAGAAACATTTGAGGAAGCCGCCTGTGCTGATGAATCAGAAAGTGCCTGACAGTCACCTTAACTTGTAGCTTCATTATAATGTTAAAATCCCCCTCTGAATATTCATTCCAAGTCCTAATAAAAGGAGCCTGCTTGCCCCTTTCTGGAGTCATGACTTTGGACATTAGTCCCATGACCTCCTTATTTGTACAAAAATAACTTTGTGTTTTCAACTCCACCTGTGTGGTCTCTGCCTATAACTCACCAAGAAACATACCCATTTTGGTCTGATAACATTGGGACATAAAGTGGTCACATTTACAGCCCATAAATCCTAAAATATTTACTATCTGACTGCAATAGATTGAATTGTGACCCCCCCACCAAAAAAAAAAAAAAACGTGTCCATGCCCTGATATCCAGATCCTGTGCATGTTACTTTATTTGGAAAAAAGAGTCTTTGCAGATGAAATTAACAATATTAAAGATAAGCTCATCCTTAATTACTGGGGTGGGCACCAAATCCAATTTCGAGTATTCCCGTAAGAGATAGAAGGGGAGAAGACATAGACACAGAGAGGAAAGCCACATCTCAAGGATTGACATTATGCGGCTGCAAGCCAAGGAACACCTGAAATCACCAGAAACTGGAAGGGACAAATAAGGATTTTCTCCTTGAGCCTTTGCAGGAAATGCACTTTGATTTTATGCTTCTAACCTCTAAGCTTGTGAAAAAATAATGTTCTGTTTTAAGCCACCCAGTTTATGGTAACTTGCTTAAAAAGCCCTAGGAAACGATCACACTGACCTTTTCCAGAAAGTTTGCCAAACTCTGCTCCTTGTATTTCTGCGGAGTATTTTGTTATACTCATTCAAGTTTAGTATATTCCTAAAGGAGGTAGAGGATACATTATGTTTCTATCAACTTAAGATGAAAAAGAAAATGTGAGAGCCTGCTTGTCCTCCACTTCCAAAAGGGTTCGGGTTCTACAGATACACCTCTCACAGGCAAGGTAAGGACCTAAAAGACAAGGATTTGACTGAATGGGTTCAGAGAATGCACTGCAAAGAACTGAAAAAGGGAGATTGCATCATCTACCTGGTTCCCCACCGTTTATGTACAATGTGCCAAAGAAGGGCAGGTAAAGCAGCCCAGACAGCCCCCACATAGCCCAGGACCGGTGTTAGACACAGGGATGCACTGTCCTCACACCTTGGTGTGAAAAAATAAATGAATAATAAAATAATAAGAAAAAATTCTAAATCTATTTATTTTCCTTGGGAAGAGGTAGGTTTTAAGCAATTTAAATATTTCATTCTGTTCTTTCAGTTCTGGCGACCGGCCTTTATTAGGAAGATGTGGGAAGAAGCCTGAATGAAAATCTTCTCATTTTTGAGAAAAAATTCACAGCAATGAAGCAATTTACAGCCTTTCTACCTAGAGACAGGGAGGTAAGAATATTCTGAGTCCAAGTCCCCATGGAAATAATCTTTAGTTCAGAGCTCGTTTTTCAAAGAACTTGCATATAGACACATGGATTTGTGTAATTTTCATTATAATCTCATAGGTAAGCACTAAACCTTATTTGATGTCTGGAAAATGGAGTCTAACTATGGTGAGAAGTTATCTAAGATCATAGAGTTGAGGATCGAGAAAGTATGAGGCTCTAACTAGGACCCCAGTTGGTTTTCCAACACTCCTCAACACTTTGGGATCTAATTCATTTCAGGTTAATGTCTCTGATAGATTCAGATGCACAAAGGCCTGGGCATCTACTCTAAAAGCATTATTCCAGGTAACTACCTGATCAGTATAGTTTCTATTAAGCAAAGTGGGCACAAAGCAATTTCCAAGATTTACTAACTCTCTTTTGCTTTCCGCCTTCTTCCTAGGCAGGAACATGCATATTGTGTATTGCCAGGGTCTGATTTAATAAAAGGGATTGCTATGAGAGGCAGCAACAAGACAGTTATTTTCCAAGATAAGATACATACTTAGATAAATAGCAAAAATGGAAATGGCCCTAACAGGGGGCTCTATCCCAGGCCTCAAGCAAAATTCAAACCTTAGAATCTGTTAGTTTTTAACAGCGGGGTTAGAAGTTGTTTTTGTCAGCTTTGGGCAATTGCCATATATTTTCATCAATTAATTTTTGTTGAAATGCCTGCTGAGTATGTGGTGTAGCACAGGGAGTCAGCTGACTGTTTGCACCATAATCTAATTTGGCAGCTGGGCCCTGAAAGCTGAGTATTACTCAAATTAACATGCCCAGGATAGCAGAGGAAGCAGAACTGAAGACAGGAAACTGGTCAGTGAGCTGCTGGCTATGTGGCTATTAGTGAAAGCCAAGGCACTGCTTTGAACTCAGATGGTCCCATGTCCCAGCCCTGGCTCTGCCTTGAATCAGCTGTGAGGCTTCCAACAACTTAACTCAATCTCTAAGCATCTACTTCCTCATTTGTAGAATTGAGATAGTCATTCCACCAATTCCTAAGGGTGGTGTACTAAGTGCTTTAGATGTATTATCTTATTTAATTCTAACAACTACCAGCTGATAAAATAACTTTTTATTGGTACTTTTATTTTGCGGAGGGTGGGGGAGATAAGTAAAGTAGCTAATTCGGTTGAAAGGCCAAGGAATAGGAGACCTGACTTCTAGTCCAGCTTGGTGATGAACTAATCCTAGATCTGTAAGGTTTCAGAAAGGAGATCCCGAACAACATGCCTTACCCATTCGCATTATTTAAAGTATTAAGTACTCAGGCCCACTGAGACACAGAGCGAAGTCAAGAGAATTCAAATGGGGAAGGCATGTTATAAAAGGTCAATGGGTAGGTACTGAGCCCAGTTAAATTTAAATAATTTTTAATTGTTGTAGTATCTTTGTATTCAAAAAATGTAATACTTTGTGATTGTTTTCTCTCCTACAACTTACTGAGAAATAATTCAGAAAAAAAGAAACTCTTTTTTATAAAACTGGGAACTCTGAGAATTCCTCAATGCTAGGAAACAGAAAGAATAATAGGAATTAGTCAAAGTTCTTGAGGAAGCTTATAGGCAGGAGAAAGGAAAAGGGTGGTAGGGCCTTCTCTAAAGCTATGTCTACCACAGATATTTTCCTTTAAAGCATGGGAGTCTTCCCACTAGAGAAAGTGAAGCTAACCTAGATATGACTTCTAGAACAGTTGGAGCCATTTCTGGTACATTTTCCTTGGCATTAATTACTGTTTTCTTGCATCAATTCTGGGATTATAATTACTCACAAAGCTATGTGACTGGGAGTGCTTCTATCTAAGACGGTCAGGTTGGCAACTGGAAGGAGCTAAGCCTGACAGAGTCGTAGTGCTTTCTGGGAGTTCTACTGAATACTAGATGAACTATTTACTGAGCCATTTACCATATGCCAAGCAAATATAGCATTCACTTGGTTAGATAAGTAAAAAACTAAAAAGCATGTCTGACTATGCAGGAATCATTACTGCTCATGAAATAAACAGGCAGTGGGACTAGATGTCTCCTCCTGGCAATATATTTGCAATAAATGGAAGATTTCAAAACAGCAAAAAATTTTCTAGAAAATAGAAATATCAAATGAAACTTGATCTTATGATCTGAAATGAGAATTCTATCAACTATGTGAACAGTGAGGGGAACCAAGCTAAACAACAACACACATACATATGGAGTTTACAGAAGAGCCTAGTCTGAGAGAACTTCTCTACATTAAAGGATGAATAAATAGGAAAAAAAATCATTAGAACCAATGAATTATGAGTGTGATTTATAAAAGGGGGAGAACAAAGCACTCAAAAGGCAGGGGAAGAAGAGTTTTGAAAAAAAAAAACACTTTGCTACAGGTTCCAGAAATAAATCTTACAGTACAATTGCTTTGGGCTTTAAAAACGATTTTCAAGATAACCCGAACTCTATGAAGCAGATATAGGATGAGATCAAAGAAATTAAAGCTGAAATAAGAAAAGATCAAGCTGGGGGTGTTGAAAGGTCGGAATGAAAAAAAGCATTGATTGACATAAACAATTTTGTAGGAGTTAAAAAGGCATTTACAGAATTAAGTTCATCATTGGAATAAATAAATTGGAGAAAAGAGAATTAGCAATAAATAAACCAGCTTTAAAAGTTGTTCCAGAGTGAAAAACAAAAGGAGATTAAAAGAATGAAGAAATTGGAATTTGAACAAGAGAATTAAATACTTTGAACAGAAATAAAGTTAAGATGTAATAGAAGAAAAATATTTCTGAATTGAGTTAAGATTTGAGGCTGCTTATACTAAGCAAAGTCAATGTATGTGGGAAAGAGACACACACCTAGAGATATTCTGATATATTTTTTTATTTTAAGAGTAAGAAAGAATTCTACCAGTCAATCAAGAAGATAAATATTTTGCCTGTAGGGGAATAAATCATGCTGGCCTCATAATTCCCTCCTAATATAATGCCAGAAATAAAAGAGCCAAATTTATAAAATTATGGGAGGAGAGATTTTATTGTCTGAGAATTGTCTACCTAAGTTGTTATTTATTACAATAAATAGTTAAGCCAACAGAAAAAAACCCAGGAATGTAAAAGCTCAGAAAGTCTACCAGCCTTACCATCCCCCAAATAATAACAGTAACAAATCCCCAAACACTACTCAAAGGCATTCAGTTGGAGAGAAACAGCTCAGAATAGTAAGAGAGAAGGTGTTCATTAAAAGGATTATGGCTACCACTGCAACAATTTAAATAGAAAATTAAGGCTTAATAATAGTTGTAATATTATTATAAGACAACACAAATGTTAAAAATAGCTCTTGAAGGACGATATATACAGCATAAAGTACAACATAAAAGTATAAATCAAAATTCCAAATATGGCTTTTGGCTACTATGATGGAGGTGGAGAGATTCCAACCAGGCTGAGGACATTGGATCTCAGTGTCCTCCCAGCCCTTTGATCCCCACCCATGCCCCTGACATGGAGCCCCTCAATAACATGCTTTGAACCCAGAAAAAAATTCCATATAAAATAATAATAACAAAAACTGAGAGAGTGGGGAAAGACAAAAAGGAATTAAAAATGCATGCTAAAATCTCTCATGGACTTAAGCAATAAATACAGTTTTAGTTCTGGCAATGGCAATGACAAAAACAGTTTCAAGCATTTCTTAAATGTAAAATTTGTAAATGTAAATTTACATTTAAAAAATGTAAAATTAACCACTAGAAAAATAACATCAGAACACAAAGCTTTCAAATCACTAGAGGAAACAAAGTTAAAGGAAACAGTCCAGATAGTAAATAGAGATTTAAAAAACCCCAGTAAAACAGTAAAGTGACAATAACAAAAAACAAAAAACAAACAAACAAACAAAAAACAAGTAAAACAGAAGCAGAGGCAAATCAGGCGTATTCATTAGGACAAGCAGTGTTAATGGATAAAACAGTTTTACTAAAAGGAAACAAACCTAAAAGATCAGCAGCATATAAACAACTATATAGACTTCCTAAAAAGCTATTACCTAGGAAAAATTTCAAATAAAAAGATAGACATTCTGTGTATAAATTTAGCTTATGGACTTGAGTCATTGCTCCTCATCAGCTGTTGGGAAAAACATGGGTAGTGTTGGGTCAAGAACAAGTGAATGAATTAGGTAATCACTGATCCAGAGTGAATATTTGATGGATTTATCAAAACTGAAGCAGAGAAGCTCAACCAAGACTCTCATTAAAGTATAGACTATCCTTAAACAAAAAAAGGGAAATGTTGGAAATCTTCCCATTAACATCACTCAGGAGCATATTGGAAATCTATTTGCAGAACATGAGCCAAAGAATGTTCTGAAAGTGCTTTTTAGAATAAACTATTATTCCTTTGTGACACTTGCAGATTCAGAAGACAGCCATGCAATAAAAATAATGAGATTTATGGTCAAAGACATGATCTTTGTATATTTTGAAAAATATACATGAAAAAGCATATTTTCATGACCCTACATAAATATGTCAGAATTTTTTTTAATGTGGTAGGGGCATACAGCATAGCATACCTTAGCTAATTCAAGCCAATGGCCAATGGTCCTAGATTTCTAAATAATACCAGCAGAAAACCAGTGCCTTCATATGAAAGTTTGCAATACTTTCCATTTGCAATTCATATGAAAGTTTGCAATACTTTACAATTAGTTATCTTATTTTAGGGAAGACATGGGACTAAAACAATAAAATATACCAGTGGAAAGGAGAACTTCAGCTAGAAGTGAAAGATATATCAAAGGGACTAGATTTGTTAGAGCTCTGTTTTATCTCAGACATATTTAATTATGTTTCATGACTTTCTTGGTTGAGGAGACAGTTTCCTGTAATTGAAGGTCAATATGCTTATATTTTTAGCATATTTTTGAGTGTGCACTGTTTATGTCTGGGTGACACTCAGGGTATTGACTTTTCTTACTGAACATCTTTTTGTGCCTTAATTTTATGTTGCCATTTCCTTTAAAGATGGATGACTCAGAGAAATTTTGTTGATATTTCAAGGTTGTTAAAATATCATGCTAGGATTCCATATACAATCAGCTGCACTGAATATGAAATACTATGTATTTTTCACTTGAGGGAGACACAGCTGGTGCTCTCCTATATCCAGTTATTTTTTCTGTCCTAGTCCTGTTAGAGATTACAATTCTCAGCCCCATTGCAGCTAGGCAAGGTGATGTGACTAAATCTAGCCAACAAAATGTAAGTGGAGGCCATGTGTGTTATTCCCAAGCTAAGATGGTTGATTGCTGATAAACCACTTCCACTTTCCCTCTTATCTTGTCATGGCAACCATGGAAGTCATGTGCTAAAATGACAGGGTCACAAGATGGAGAAAGATTTGATTCTCGAGTCACCAGGTGGAGGATAGCCTTTACTGACTCACCATCAGACTTTGGGAGAGCGAGCAATAAACTGTTGTGTTAAACTACTGAGAATCCAGGGTTTGTCTATTGCAGTTGCTATTGATTCCTTGTCCTAACATAAGAATTTTTGTGTTTCCTTTGGGCTCAAGTTCCTTAGGATCTATAAATATTTTATCTGAATGAAAATGTGAATCAACTTATAGAAGGTAAAACATACAAACTCTAAAATAAAAGCAGTCGTATAATCCTAATAATCAAGTTAATGTCTCATTTGCATGTATTCTATTAAATGAAATTTTACATTGATTGTTTGATAGGGTAAATATTGCTAGGTTTATTATTATTTTTGCTGAAACTTTTATCAGATAAGTAGGGGAAAAAAAGTTGAGATAGGAATGCTGAACTCTGAACTGCCTAATGATTTATTCTCAGAAAGTTAGTGTACAGGTATGTTAAAAACATTCACCACTGAAAGAATTCTTTGATTTATTTTGAAGAAGGCTGTCTATTCAATAAAAAAATGTAGATGTCTTAATAGCAAGGGAGGGGAGACAGAGAGAGAGAGATTGATTCTTATCCCAGTATTGCACTATTATTCATGACCTTATTTATTCTATTCAGTGAAATTTAAGATGAATCATTTAAGTTTCTCCATATACGTTAATCAGTTTATATTTTGTACAAAATGATTGTTCTTCTATTTCTTTGGAGTGCTTCATGAAGTGGTGTAAACACTGTCATTGTAATCTTTCAATAAAATACATACCCTTAAAAAATAAACAAATGCACATGTAAAGACAGATCAAGTATAAACTGGTGATCTAAAAAGGGCAATAATCTTGGAAATTATTTGTGGAAGGCCTGGGTAGTTTAATAGGTAAACTTTTTTTTAAAAAGAGATTATATGATTCCTATGATATATAAACCCAAGAAAAAAAGATGTAAAACCTCCAGATTCATTTCTTGAGGTACAATATTAATGAATCATCAGTCTGCCCTCATAGATTTTCCCTCAACTCAAAAAAGCTAAATAAAATATCTGCAATACCAATTCACAATAACAGTGGCAGATAACACATCATGGTCTAAGTAGAATTATCTATGACTGTAGTTAATGTGGCTTCTAGAGTTGCAAGAAGATCTTGCCTGTTGGACTTATGGTCCACCAAACCCACTCCCTTTTTTGGTCCAGCTCAATCCTGGATGTGACCTCTGCAGAGGCTTTTGACAATGCTTAGTCCCAAGCTCCATCAATACTACAAAACTTAAAAAAAAATAAAAATAAATAAAAAAAAACTACAAAACTAATTATTGGGTAGAATAAAGCCAAGGCATGAGGTTGGGTCTATGACAACCTGATATTGAACTAGTGCCAATCCTTCTCAGGGATTTCATGGCTCCTCCTGTCATGGTGTTTGTGTTGAATTGGAGGGGTGAATGCACTGCACTTAACACTAGGAGGAACATTGGATCAGATGCTCTGGATTCCCATAAAGAAAACCACTAAGAAAATGCCTCAGCATAAATTGGCCACAACCCCCATTTCTGGCCCTTTTCAAGCAAAAGATATAAAGGAGTAAGGGATACAAGTGTCTAACTGTTCACTACAAACTATTTATGGATAGAGAATCAAAGGATGATGCTCACTTGAGGCTGGTGTCCTACCTTCCATTCTCTGGTTTAGAATATCAGGTTTTGACATTCCTTTAGCTCCAGGTCTCTGTCCTTTAGTCCTCTATTACTTTTTTTTTTTTAGGATTTTATTTATTTATTCATGAGAGACACACAGAGAGAGGCAAAGACACAGGCAGAGGGAGAAGCCGGCTCCCCACAGGGAGCCTAATGCAGGACTCGATCCCAGAACCCTGGGATCACACCCTGAGCCAAAGGCAGATGCTCAACCACTGAGCCACCCATGTGCCCCAGACCTCTATTCCTGTTATCACAAGTGACCACCAGGGAGTCAGGAAGATGGCCCACATTCTGTCAGGGTCTCCTCCCCAGCTCATACTTCCTGTCCCTCTGGTATATTGTGAACTCTCTCATCAAGCACACACCTTTAAGAATAACAAGAAAAAAAACTCTGTACTTTAATGAGCCAATTCAGTTAATATCTATTATGAGGCACACATATATCCCTTTTATCTTTATCCCTTAATTAAAGAACCATATAAATGAGCATTCCCTAAAGGTATACTTTTCCCAACACTGTGAGTAGAAACTTTTGGCCAATCTAAACCATGTAATCATAAGCACACTGCTCTATTAAAATAAGAATGACTTAATATTAGGACCTTCATTAAGAAGAAAATGTCACATCATTCAGTTATGGGAGAAAAGTATGTGGCCATCAGGATAAAGACCAGAAACAGATTCAGTAAAATTCAACATCCATTTTTTTTTTTTAATTTTTATTTATTTATGATAGTCACAGAGAGAGAGAGAGAGGCAGAGACACAGGCAGAGGGAGAAGCAGGCTCCATGCACCGGGAGCCTGACGTGGGATTCGATCCTGGGTCTCCAGGATCGCGCCCTGGGCCAAAGGCAGGCGCTAAACTGCTGCGCCACCCAGGGATCCCAACATCCATTTTTTAAAAAAGTAATTTCTGTACCCAATGTGGGGCTCACACTCACAGCTCCAAGATTAAGTGTGCTCTACTGACTGAGCCAGACCGAGCCCCTCAACATCCATTTTTGATGCAATCTTAGAAACTGGAGCAGATCCTTCCTCTGCATGATATAAAGCATCACAAATCAACAAACAAAATATAGAATGGTGAAGTTATAAAAGTATTTTTATTTTGGTTTGGATGTCCACTATTACTACTATGGTTTAATATTATAGGTGCTTTAAGCAATTCAATACAATAACATGATTATTTAACTTGAAAATTCAAAAGGGTTGTAATGAACATGTACTTGACTATTGGCCAAGTAATCAGCATCCTTTCTCCTTCCCCACCTCTCTCTTGCTCCAACATATGCTGTTATTGGCCATGGCCTCTGGGCCATCACTGACTCTTCCAGAAGTAGAAACTGCAATTGATCTGACCAATGCTCTCTTCCCAAGGCATTTTTGCAAGAGACAGAGCAAGAGTGAGGGAACGAGAGCACAGCAAGGCAGTGAGCTAGAGATTATGGGTGGCTGCAGTTGCAAAATGTAAATTTGGTTCAAGCTATCTGAGGTATGCTTTTTGCTGGGAGACAGAATGAAGGATGGAACAAGCATTCAGAGAGATCCAGAGCCAAGAGACAGGAAAGCCCAGTTTTAGTTCATTCTGGGATGCAGCTGCAGCCCTCCCTGTGGGTTATGTGAGATGCCTCAGTGTTCCTATAATAAAATATGCTTTTCGCTTATGGTAGTTTGAATTGAACCAATGCAGGGAGATAGCTAGTTACAAAATAGATATAAAAGAAGAGATTTTTTTCATATATTCACATAGATAACAAATGACTATACATGATAAAAATATTTTTCCCAATAGCAACAAAAGATAAACTATAGGAATAATCTAATGAAAATGTGCAGGAAATTGTATGATGAGTAAAGTGGAAAACTTAAAAATGGAAGGCTTCTAATGTTGAGGGCACGAATTAACTGTCAATCATTTTATATTTTAATACAATTCCAATAAAAATTACAGGGAGATTTTCCTTGGACCATGACTAGGACCATACCTAATCTTGGCATGATAGAGGACTTTCTAACCTTAAAACTAGTAACAAAAAATGCTCAATAGATTAACTATGTAAGACTTCTGAATGCCAAAAAATATCTTTAAAAACTTAAGAAGTGAAAAACTAAGTTGAAATACATTTGCATCTTATATTAAAAAGGGTTAATATTGGGGATCCCTGGGTGGCTCAGCGGTTTAGCGCCTGCGTTCAGCCCAGGGCATGATCCTGGAGTCTCGGGATCGAGTCCTGCATTGGGCTCCCTGCATGGAGCCTGCTTCTCCCTCTGCCTATGTCTCTGCCTATGTCTCTGTGTCTCTCATGAATAAATAAATAGAATCTTTAAAAAAAAAAAAAGGGTTAATATCATTAACTTAGAGATAACCCTTAGACACCAATTTAGGAAATAAGCAAATAAACCCTAATATAAAGATGTGCAAAAGAGTTAAATAAACCACTTTCAAAATGTAAGAAATACAAATGGCCAACAGAAATATGGGGGAAAAGTGTTAAGCTTATTAGTAAGTAAAGAAATGCATTTGGTACAAAATGTTATATAATTTTTCACTCATCAATTTGTCAAATATTAAAGACTAGTTACACAGTCCCCAGATGCCAAGGTGCAAAATCAGGCATTTTCCAATTTTAGTATGTGTGCTGCAGAAGCAAGCACAAAATCAGGCATTTTCATAGACCACTGGAGTGAGATGAGTTTAGATCTTTCAAGAAGTAAATTCAACAACATGTCAAGAACTTTGGCATTTGGAAAAGTAGCCTTTGACTTAAAATCGCAATTTTAGAAATTTGTCCTACAGAAATACTCAGTTGGCCCAGACTTAGGTGGAAGAATACTTGTTATTTATTATTTTTTAAAGCCTTGAAGCTGCAACAAAAGAGAATTGGTTTAATGAATTATTACCACAAATAGTGTGGCAGGTGGTAAAACACTCTACTATTAAGATGTCCAAGTCATAATCCCAGGAACCTGTGAATGAATACATTATCTTACATGGTAAAGGGACTTTGCAGATGTAATTAAAGTAAGGACCTTAGAATAGGGAAGATTATCCTCAATTATCAGATGGACCCAACTTAATCACATGGGTTCTTAAAAGCAAAGAATGTTTCTCAGCTGTGGTCCCAGGGAAGGCATGACAACAGTATTGTTGACAGTATTGTCAGAGAGACTCAATGATAACTGGCTTTGAAGTTGGAAGAAGGGCAATGACCAGAGAATGCAGTTGACCTGCAGAAGCTGGAAAAGGCAAGGAAACAGATTCTTCCCTAGAGTGCTAGAAAAGAACTGAGCCCTGCCAACACCTTGATTTTAGCATATATCAGATTTCTAACCCACAAAACTATAAAAGATTGCCTTTGTGTTTTTTTTTTAAAGATTTTATTTATTTATTCATGAGAGACAGAGAGATAAAGAGAGAGAGAGAGGCAGAGACACAGGCAGAGGGAGAAGCAGGCTCCATGTAGGAAGCCTGACGTGGGACTCGATCCCAGGTCTCCAGGATCACACCCTGGGCTGAAGGCAGGCACTAAACCACTGAGCCATCAGGGCTGCCCTAAAAGAATGCCTTTGTATTGTTTCAAGCCATTAAGTTTGGGGTAATTTGTTACTGCAGCAATAGAAAACTAATACAAACGGGATACTTTGTGATCAGTAGTTAAAAATCATATTGGTTAAGAATTTATTTAAAGTAAAAAGCTGGAAAAAATAAATAAAGTAAAAAGCTGGGCAGCCCAGATGGCTCAGTGGTTTAGCACTGCCTTCAGCCCAGGGCATGATCCTGGAGACTCAGGATCGAGTCCCATGTCGGGCTCCCTGCATGGAGCTTCTCCCTCTGCCTGTGTCTCTGCCTCTCTCTTTCTCTTCTCTCTGTGTATTCTCATGAATAAATAAATAAAATCTTTAGAAAAAATAAAATAAAAAGCTGACTTACAAAACTGTAAGTACCATAGCTAAATTCCAATGATGAAATGTAAATACAGTAGCATGATTATTTCTGGGTGCTGTAATTATGAGATTTTTTTTATTGATTATGTATTTTCCAGATTTTTCTAAAATAGCTCTCCTTCGTAATCAGAAAAAAAATACATGTAAGAGTTAAGTAAAATACACTTTAATTTATACTACTCCTTTTAATCAGTAACAATAATCTAATTTATGATGGCTGTACTTCAATGTACCCTCCCAACCGTACCTAAATCCTAAACCTTAAACTTACATCAGTAAATGCATAAAGGAATGGGATTCACCTCTCTTCCGCAAAATAACACTGTGCTGAACTTGTCTTCTTAGTATCTCGTTAACCTCAGTATCCAATGCTATTGCAGATTTCCATAATTTTGTCTACTTTGCTGAATATTGTATTGCCAGCATGGTCTAAAGAGGCTTTATCAGGGGTTATTAACTGACTGCTAGATTAACTGTGAAGTGACAATCACTACATCTTTGTTGATAATGTTAATAATGTGTGATTCTGGAGTCTGTCCCACTGACCCTTATTTTTTAAAATTTTATTATTTGTTAAATATAAAAATTTTTTTAAAAATTTTTCTTAAGGTTGCCAAACCACTGGACTTCACAAAGGGCATGTATCTTCCTTGTAATATAACCTGTGGGTCTGATTTAATCTTATTTTTAAGGCACAGCAATCAATAAACCAGTCACAACTAAAAGGTAACAGCTTTGCTTGGGTGGAAACCTTCAGTTTTGATGTACAACCCATTTAAAATAATGCTCCTCTTCCATTTTTGCTTTCTTGAAATTTTGTGATAAGAAGAAATCTGGCAAATGAAATGTCTACTCAATCAGCACCTTCTAAAAAATCTAAATAATTTATTTAAACTAAAACAAAACAAAACAAACTGTTCACCCATATCTCCCACTCCCTACCCTCAGCCTCTGACAACCAACAATCTGTTCTCTGTACCTGTGAGTTTGGGTTTTTCGGTTTTGTTTTTTAGGTTCCACATATAAACAAGATCATAGGGTATTCGTCTTTCTCTGTCTGACTTATTTCACTCAGCCTAATGCCTTCAGGGTCCATCCATGTTGTTGCAAATGGCAAGATTTCATTTTTTATGACTAAGTAATATTCCATTGTATATATATATATGTATATATATAGATAGATATAGATATAGATGTGTATACACACACATATATATATACATATATATACACACACACCATGTTTTCTTTATCCTTTCATTGATTAATAGACACAGGTTGTTTCCATATCTTGGCTATTATAATAATGCTACAATGAACATTGGGGTGCATATATCTTTTCAAATTCGTGTTTTTATTTCCTTCAGATAAATACCCAGGAGTGGAATTGCTGGATCATATGCAGTTCCATTTAAAATTTTTTGAGGAACCTCCATACTGTTTTGCAAAGCAGTGGCACCTATTTACATGCCCACCAATAGTGCATGAAATTCTCTTTTTTCCACATCCTCACCGATACTTGTTAATTCTTGTCTTTTTGATACTAGCCATTCTGACTAGGTGTGAGGTGGTATCTCATGTTCGTTTTGATTTGCATTTCCCTGATGATTAGTGATGTTGAGCATCTTTTCATGTGCCTGTTCACAAACTGTATGCCTTCTTTGGAGTAATGTCTAGTCAGGTTTCCTGTCCATTTTTATATCAGATTGTTTTTGTTTTTGTTACTGAGTTGCATGAGTTTTTAAAATATATTTTGGATATTTGCTCATATTATATGGTTTGCAACTATTTTCTCTCATCCAGTAGATTGCCTTTTCATTTTGTTGATGGTTTCCTTTTGGTGAAAAGCGTTTTAGGATGATGTAGTCTCACTTGTTTATTTTTGCTTTTGCTTCTACCTACTACACTTAATTATTCTGAATTGTTTTAGTGCTCTCTTTGGGTTACTTACTGATTCATGAATAATAAGTAAAGGTTACTTACTTTCCACTTAGGAAGTTGGCTTCTGATCTGGTTGAACTAAAGAAGGAGTATGAAGAATGAAGGAGGGATGGGGATGAGTTGGAGGTATTTAGCAGCTGACTCCTCTGTAATAAGCCAGGCAAAAATCAAGGAAAACAATTCTTTTTCTAACCTTCACATAGGGATGAGCATGGAGCAAATCATAAGGTGAAGTCTTGTCTAATTATACAATAATTATCTACTCTTTTAATTTGAAAGACTATTCATCATACTTCTCCCTCATCAAAAGGAACATCCCTCTGACTTGGTAATGATCAAACTATATTCTTAAATAGAGAGAAAGGCAGAAATTAAACCTTCCTGTTCTTATGCAAAAACAGTTCTATAATGAGCTGTCTCAACCTGCTCCATTCTTTGGAGCCACACGGCCTTCTGGGAGGACAGACTCCTGATGTGTTAAACAATATGTTGGTGCCTAGTCTCTCTAGTGAGGACTAATTACAGCACAGTGGCTCAGGAACTCAGGAATGAAACAATCACTCTCTTGACTCCTCACACACTCTCATGTTATACTACCAATGCAAAGACTTCTGTGTCTTGGCTCCCAATGTGTACATTACCCTCTCTGAATTCTGTAATCCTTCTTTCTACGTGATGCTGAAAATCCCCAATGGACCCTCAAACGGCACTGACGTTACTGCATCCATGTAACACAGAGATGTACTGCGCATTATCTTCTAACACTCCTCTTCTGAAAACAGTTGCGAAGTATGCACCACTTTGCAGATAATAACAAATGGCTGCTGAGGGAGGAAGAGGCATGATGTAAAAGAAGATTCCTTTTTTCTCCTCCGTAATCTATAGCAATAGATACTGAAAGGAGAATGATTCATTTTTCATTTTAACTGAATTCTCCTCATTTATGAATTTTTATAAATAGTTGGGGATTTCATTAAAGATGCTTCCCTGGAAAACTAGAAGGTTCTGGATTGGGATGGCTTCTCCAGTGGAAGTTCTGTTCTCAGACTCAGTTTCAGGGGCAAAGGATGAGGAGCGGCTCAACACAGGCTTCTAAGGAATCAATAAGGAGTCTACTGATCCATCAGAATTCTGATAGTTTATTGACCTCTATCTACTCTGAAACAGTGTCAGCTTTGAGGCTTTGAGGCACTCAGCCAAGTAACTAAAGGTCCATGAAAGAATCTTTGAAACTGAGTTTCTAGTTCAAAGAAATCCCTAGATACAAATGCCCCCACTCTTCTTGCTTCTAGATGATGGGTACTTTCTTTAGCAAACTGAGGGTTTGTAGAGGCGCCTTTTGGTTGTCGTGATGACTGAGGGATGCTACTGGCAATTAGACATGGGGCCAGGAATGCTGGCTGTTGGGCACTGCATGGTATGACCCTGCACAAATAAATACTGTCCCACACTCCAAATGGTTTTTGAATGCCCTTCCAGATAGTCATGCAGGTGAAAAATCTGCTTATAATTACCCAATCTAGAACTTAGCTTTGATTTTTATAGAAATAAAATGAATCAATTTCCTATTACTTAAAGCAACGCAAATTTATTATTTTATATTTCTAGAGACGAGAAATCTGAAGTGGGTTTTGCTGTGCTAAAATCAAGGTGTCAGGAGAGCTGTGCTCCTCCCAGGGACTCTTGGACAGGATCCGTTCCCTCATCTTGTCCAGCTTCTAGAGGCTGCCTACATTCCTTGCCTCAGGCCCCTTTCTCCCATTTCAAAACCAACAGCATAGCACCCTCAGCTCTTTCTCCAACTTTGACCCTCCTGCCTCTCACTTTCCTTTTAAGACCCTTCTGATTACACTGGGCCCAACCACATAGCCCAGGACAAACTCCCCATCTCAAGATCCTTAACTTAATCACACCTGCAAAGTCCCCTGTGCCATGTAAGGTAACATATTCATAGGTTCCAGGGATTAGGATGTGGACATTTTTAGGGGACTTTTTTTTAGGGGACTTTTATTCTGTCTACAACATAAAAAAAGTTATTTTAGAAATTAAAAAAACATATCTTGAAATTTCTAGGAAACTAACTCTCATAATAAATAAGGGAAGATTGTCGTTTGCTTATTACCAAGAACTAATCCCCACTTCCCATTTCAGAGTCTCATGTCACTGACAGAAGTATGGTTCACAGTATTTGAATTGCCAAAACAAACAAACAAACAAACAAACAAACAAATGACACCCAACTCCTGTGTCTGCCTGCATCTGTTACTATCACATTCTCTTCATTTGCAATAAAAGTGTAAGCCTAACACACTCATCTTTTATCCTCATGTTGTATGCCTGAGCATTTCCATATTGAAATACATATTAATTTATTATAAACTGCTTGTTTTCTTATTTCTATTTCATAATACACTTAGGACATCATATTGATTTTCTTCCTGAAATGTATATATAGGTAGATTATAATATCTATGAATTTTATTCCTATATGATAAAAGAGACATTACAAGATATTTGTTGTAAAAATATAGGGCATTAAGTCTGATGTGTGCATCTCAGATTCTACTGCCCCTCTCAACTGAAGATGTCTCTTTTCTCCAGGCCAATGCTATCATGTTGCATTGGATTTCACTCCCTTCAATCTCCTTCAAAACCCTGCTGGACCTATTTTTGCTAAGGACATCAAGCAAGTCCTCCAAGACTTATTCTAGAGTTCTGGTAAACACTCTATCCCTAAATCATGAAATTTCTAGGAATAGTCTCTGAAGGAGGCCTCTAGACCTTCAAGAGCCCACTACAAGATGTCTCAGTGTCCAGTACCAAGTGGGAAGTTCTATTTAGGAACATTATGGGTCTTCCTCCTAATGACCGCCATGACCAATCTCATCACTCCCTACTTTTGTGTGTCTGATCACTACCAGAGGTCTGAGCTTCCCTAGTCAAGAAATATTACCCTGGCTTTTATCTCCAATATGGCTTAAAGCATTTCCCTAGTCTGATACACCCTCTCACCCTGTTCTCCCCATGGAATACATAGTCTGTCATCAACAAAATCCTTATGTATTCTTTGAAGGCTTTCTTCACCTTTGCAACTTGGATGTTTCAGGATAATACTCCCACCACTGCAGTAGCCTCAGGTGGGTTGAGCTTCCTCCATAGTCCATGCACCACAGATGTACTCACTATCCTTACTCCACTTCCAGCCCATTATTCCTTCTTTATCTTTTAAACCCCAGCATCCAGGGCACCTGGGTAACTCAGTGGTTGAGCATATGCCTTGGGCTCAGGTCATGATCCCAGGGTCCTGGGAATGAGTCCCGCACCAGGCTCCCTATAGGGAGCCTGCTTTTCCCTCTGCCTGTCTCTGCCTCTCTCTGTGTGTGTCTCTCATGAATAAATAAATAAAATCTTAAAAAAAAAACCCAGCATCTTTGACACACATGATAACAGACTATACCACCTGCTACACTTGTTGCAGCCCCACTCCCTGACTCATCTACTTTCTTATTCCTGTTCATCCTTTGGATATTTTAGCTCATTGTGTTCCCAATCACTGTCTCTGGCTTCAATTTGGTGACTATAATATACACATATATGATCAATCCAACCCCCTGACTCACTTCCTTGACTTCCTCACTTCCTGTTATGCTTTCCTCCACTTGCCTCAAACTTCCACTCTCATGCCAAATCATTACCTGGACTTTGTCATTACCAGTAACTACATAATTTTCAGAATTTCTCCTTCAAGCCTCTTACTCTTCATCACCTCCAACCTTTTCAGTTCATGCCCTCTGGTACTCCACATCCAACAATTCTTAGTACTCATCAGGATCTCCAGTTCCTTGATCTTAGCACTTTTTATTATCTATCACCCCTCATGTCCTTGCTTCTCTATTCCTCCAGGTAGGACGCCATGGTCCATCCCTATGGTCCATCCTTGCATATACTTTTGACTCGACTTTCCTCCCTCTCTATTTCACTCATCTGACAAAATGCAATGCTAATAATCTCTAAGCCTATGTTATTGAAAAACACATACTATTATTGCCTGATCTCTAAACTTTCTGTCGGTTCACAAATCCCAGGTGGCTCTTCTGTATTGTTCAATAGTCATAAAGTATTTCTAGTCACTTCACTCTCCAACTTCCAAGCAACCTTTTTCACAACTTCTTCCCTCTTCTCCACTTCTAACATCTCCTTCTACTTTCAACTTATGACCTTGATTTTTATTTCCCAGGGAACACAGAAGCAATAAAAGTGAACTTTGTAATTTTATCTTCAGATCTACCATCCCATCTTTTCCTTTACCTATATGTTCATTGTTCTTCTGGTCACCATCTATGGTCTCCCAACCCTTTGAAGGCAAACCTGGACTCATCCCCATTTCCATACTCAAAAACTTTGCTCCTATGTTCTCCACTCATCAGCATCATAAATTTCTCTTTCAATTGCCCCATTCTTATCACAACACAAACATGATGTAATTTCTTCCTCCTTATAAAAATCCTTCTTTAAACTTATGTCCTTTCTGCCTATGATACTTTTCCTCTTCTCCCAGTTATAATGCTACTTTCCCCTCACAATCTTCTATCAGCCTATCCCAATCAATCTCCACCACTTTACTAAAGCTGCTTTTGTCAAGGTCCATGATGGTCTCATCTCGTAAAATCTTTAACTCTCATCTTGCTTAAACTTTCAGCAATTTATGATACAAGAGGTACTTCTTCCTCCCTGGAAAGTTTTCTTATTTAGCTTCCAAAATTCCTCACCTACTAGTTCCCTTAACTCAGACTATTCCTTCTTGGTCATATTTACTACTTCTTACTCCTCTTTCTTGCTTCCGTAAATTTGGAGTTCCCTTAGGCCCAATCAGTGGCAATCTTCACTGTCACTCTTTCTAGTAGGTGATTGTATATAGCCCCGAAGTATATGCTAATGACTCTCACGTTTGTATCCCAGCCCTTACCTCTCTTCTTGAACTCCAGATTTAAAAATCAACCGTCAGTCCAAAGACATACAAGTGGCCAACAGGTACATGAAAAGATGCTCAATATTATTAATCATCAGGAAAATGCAAATCAAAACCACCATGAGATATCACCTTGCACCTGTTATAATGGCTATTTTCAAAGAGACAATACATAACTAATATTGGTGAAGATGTGGAGAAAAGGGAACCCTCATTCACTGTTGGTGGAAATGTAAATTGATGCTATCATTATGGAAAATAGTACAAAGATTCCTCAAAAAATTAAAAATAGAAGTGTATATGATCCAACTTCTTCTGGGTATTTATACAAAGAAAATTAATACACTAATTTGAAAAGATATATTCACCCCCATGTTCTTCTCCATTCTTCTCCATCTTAGTAAATGGAATGACCATTCTTCCAGTTGCTTAGTCTCAAGCCCAAGAGTGATTCTTGATTGCTCTTTTTCTCTTTTATCCCACATCTACTGCAATAGAAAATCATTTGCTTTACTTTCAAAACATACCCCAAATCTAACCACTTAGCACCCCTACCATTATACCCTGGGTTAAGTCACTATCACCTCTCTCCTGGGATCACCATAGGAGAGCTCCTAACTGGTCACCCTGCTTCCAGTTTTGCTTCCGTACTCTCTATTCTCCATACAACTGCCAGAAAATCTTTTAAAAGAAAAGATAAGATCATGCTCCTTCCCTGCTTATTATCTTCTAATAGTTTATCATCACACATAGAATGAAAACCAAACTTATCTTGACTTTTGATGTTTACTGAATATTCATTTGCTCTCCCACATTTTCCAGAGTCCATGCAGTTGGACCAGACCATATGATTATTGCTAATGGATTTTGAGGAAAAGTGATACATATCACCTCTGGACTGGGGCAGGTTAAAGTTCCCATGCAGCTCTCAGCTCTTTCTTCCTTTAATGTAGCAACTAAGCTACTCAGGTTATGATGGCTAAGCCATAAGATGGAAACAGCCTGTGATCAAGTAATATCTTCAGGGAGCTGCCCAGGAAAGAAACTGAATCTATAATACAGTTAGAATGAGTGATGAGTAAACTTCTACATATTAAGTCATTGTGATTTGGGGCTTTACTTATTACTGCAGCATATCATAGCCTACCCTGACTAATACTTGTGATCTGTATGGCCTTCTTTTGTAATGTCACTGGCCTTTCTCCCCGTAACTCATTGCCATCCAGTCACATCCTGGTTTTATTGCCAAACCCATTCTTGACTCAGGGCTTTTTATTCTAGCTGTACGTATACCTAGAAAGCCCACTTCCAAGATCATCATAGCACACTACTTTCACCACTCTCTATCCTTTTGCCTTTTTCATTGCAGCACTTAATTGGATTCAGAATTATTTATTTCTTAGTTTGCTTATTATATATATCTCTAAATAGAGAATAAGGACTTCTCTGTTGTTGCTTTCAGTTGTATCCCCAGGGGTCTAGAACAGTGTTTTTGCATGTAGTTTACATGCAGATTAACTGCATTAATGGTATCAATTATTTATCCTTCTCTGCATCCTTGCCCTAAAGAGATGGAATCCAGTTCCCTAAGCATGAATCTGGTCCATTCTGAGGGCTTGTTTTGGTCCATGGAGCATTAGTAGATGTGACACAAATGTAGACTTGAAAAAGTGTTTGCATAAGTCTGTTTGCCTTTTACACCTTTGCTATTGCTATGAAGACATAGCTTGGCTAGCCTGCAGGAAGATTAAAGATACATGGAGCAGAGCTGAGCTGCCCATCAACTCTGCTGAGGCCAGCTTGATCAGTTGGCAGCTCGCCAGCTCCAGAAATGTGAATAAGCCCATCCAAAATTCAGACAAGCTTGGGCCAAATCAGCTGAACATTGCAGACTAATGAACTAAGCAATTGTTTTTTGTTTTATCCCCCTGAGATCTTATGGTTGTTTATTATACAGTGTTTCTATGGCAATGGATAACTGATACAACAGGGGCTCAATAAATAGCTATTGTATACCTCCAGTGGATATGTATATGTTCTACAATGGGTATGTAGATGCTCTTTCCTACTGTGCTCTGCCTCCTGTGTTCCTGATTTGACTATCTATCTATCTGTTCTCTCAAGTTATTAAACTGAGAGAAGCTTCAACCCCTTCTCCTTCATTTCCAACTTCTACTTCCTTCCAAACATTGAATAGCCTGCTACGTTTTACAATTCCACCCTAAAATTTCCAGAATCTGGTTTCTCCTGTCCCATAGTTCCAATAATATTTTGCCTCTCCCCACCAATAGTTTTCTCCCCACTCTAGAACATCCTCCACACTGCCATTAATTTTATCAACCTCAAAAACAAATATGGATTTATAGCTATTATAAAAGATTGACCAGTCACTTTGAAACACTTTCCCAAATTCCTTAGAAAAACACCTAGAAATCATTTTTTAAAATAAAAAAGTAAATATAACCCAAGTAAGTTCAATAAGGGAAAGAATGTAAAAGCAATAAGGACAAACATACTCCATTCATTGTTTCTTAACTGTCTGAATAATTAATTTATTATTCCTCATGTAATATCAAATGTTAACATTATGGAAAATAAATGGGAGTGGATGCAACATTATGCCTATGGTCATATCACTCACTCACTTGCCCTACTGAGTAAGAAATAAAGGGTGGACTCACCGTGATTATTTCCGACAACTCTCTGCTGATCTTGTCTGCCTCACAGCCTGCAGTAAGCTTCTTTTATTAATGAGACTCCATTAATAGTGGGAGTGGTAATAAATTGCCATAATGCTAATGAATTGCGATTTTATGGATTTTCTCCCATTTTCTTTTAATTTTATTCAAGGATAAATTTTTAATGTGAAAAATGGCGAGTGTAAATAGAAAGCATTGGCTTTTCCAGTGCATCATATTTCCTCTTGCCCAGGGTTTTCATAAACTCATTTTTTCTCAACTCTTTCCCCTCTACCCAACCTCTCTCTTAGTTAGGTGTACATTTGTTTGCAAATAACAGAAAATCTGTTTATCATAAGCTTAAAGAAATAGAGGTTTCATTGTTTTTATTATAACAAGAAGGCCAACACCAGGGTAGGGTAGTTTAGGGCTGGTATGTGGATCAGTGAATGCTCAGGGCTTCAGGCTCTTTCTACCTTTTTGATCCCCAATCCTTAGTGGGTAGAGGTTGTTCTCATAGGTAAAATGTGCTGCTACCATTCAGGTGCCCTTGTTCTAGAGAGGAAGGCGAGGGGAAAGCAAAAATAAAAAAAGTATTTTTCTTGTAGACATTGTCTTTTTATTCAAGAATAAGAGAAGCTCAATCTAGAGACTTTTTCCTGCACCCCACTGGCCAAAACCCTGTCATATGGCCAATGATCCCTGTAAGGGAGACTAGGACATCAATAACATCTCTAGCAGAGGATGGGAAAGGAGAAAAGAGGATTGTAAATGGCTTTTGTGTAACCAGTCTAGTGTCTATCACTCTGCTCTTCCTAATTCCTACTCATCCTTTAGGTCTCAGCCCAAGACCATTCAGACTAAGTGAATTTTTATGTACTCTCACAACATTAATAATAGCTCTTAAGACAGTTTGTAAATATACACTGATTTGAATAATCTTTGGATTCAAAGATATTATTAATATCTATTGAGGGCAGAATCAGGCTTGATTCTTGATGACTAACATATCCCTGGAACTAAAGTCTGTAAGGTATTTCACTTAGTGTAATACTCTTTAGTTCCACTTGTGTTGTTACAAATGTCAAGATTTCATTCCTTTTTATTTTTTGAATAATAGTCCAGTGTGTATGTTTATATTTATAGCCACATCTCTTTATCTATTCATCAGTGCATGGACACTTGCAGTGTTTCCATAATTTGGCTATTGTAATAATGCTGCTATAAATACTAGGGTATATGTATTCCTTTGAATTAGTATTTTTGTATTCTTTGGGTAAATACCTAGTAGTGCAGTTGCTGGATCATAGGGTAGTTTTATTTTTAACTTTTTGAGGAACCTCCACACTATTTTCTAGAGTGGCTGCGCCAGTTTGTATTCCCACCAACAGTGCACAAGGGTTTCCTTTTCTCTACATCCTCACCAATACCTGTTGTTTCTTGTGCTATTGATTTTAGTCATTCTGACAGGTGTGAGGTGATCTCTCATTGTAGTTTTGATTTGCATTTCCCTTATGATCGGTGATATTGAGCATCTTTTCATAAGTCTGTTGGCCATTTGTGTGTCTTCTTCAGAAAAATGTCTATTTGTGTCTTCTGCCCATTTTAAAATAGGATTATTTGGTTTTGGGGTGTTGTTTTGTAAGTTCTTTATATATTTTGGATCCTAACCCTTTATCAGATATGTCATTTGTAAATATTTTCTCTCATCCCATAGGCTGCCTCTAAGTTTTGTTGATTGTTTCCCTCATTGTGCAGAAGCTTTTTATTTTGAGAGCATTATGCTAAGTGAAATAAGTCAGCCAGAGAAAGATAAATACTACATGATTTCACTCATATGTAGAATTTAAGAAACAAAACAAACAAGCAAAGGGAAAAAGGAGAGAGGGGGAGGGAAACCAAGAAACAGACTCTTAACTATGGAGAACAAACTTATCAGAGGGGACGTGGTTGGGGGTCTGGGTTAAATAGGTGATGGGGATTAAGGAGGGCACCTGTGATGAGCACTGGCTGTGGTATGGAAGTATTGAATCACTATATTGGACACCTGAAACTAATATTATACTGTACATCAACTAACTGGAATGTAAATAAGAACTTTAAAAAAGTATGTATAGTCTTTATAAATATTTAGATCTACACCCACACAGCATGAGAGAGTTCATGTTAATGGAACAAAACAATGATTGTTTTGAAAGCAAAGTGATGATGAAAATAAAATGTGCCAAAATAAATTTATATTAATAATAACTTGTTAGAAGTCAATAAACTGTATATAAAAATGATTTTTTTTAAGCCACAAAATAAGGTTTATTTATTCTTCTTTAATGGTATCTCCTTGCTTGTCTTATTCATATTGTTTATGGGAAGGGAGAATCTGGAAAAAATAAAATTTGATATTTTAAAAATAAAGTTTAAATTTTTTAAATTGAAATTTTTATTTTTCCTTCTAAGATGCGAATTATCGAGGTCTTTAAATAAGCAGTTTTGTTAATCACCGTCTTCTTAAAAGTTTTATAAAATGCTGAAAAAATTCGTGCTACTAAATTTTGCTTATCTGTATATTTTCTTGGATTTTGTAAAATCTGTGTCTACCCACAAGGATGTATCTCTCCTGGGATACTGTGTATGGTGCCTGAAAAAAGATGAGCATTGAGGCTCAGCCTCTTCTTCTGGCTAAGGAGCTTCAGTGCGCAGAAGAGAACCACTGCCAGGCTCTTCCCTGTTCCTTAGGGCTGGCTTTTGCATTGATCATCCTCACAAGAAGTGTGTGGCTGGGGTTCTTTCCCTGTGATTAAGTCATTGGCTGGCAAGACTCCTAAACTGGGAGGGTAAAACCTGCAAACTACTGTGTAGACCTCACTCCCACTCGTTTTCTGAATCAATAACCTATTGGGTTATTTCTTTTTTCTTTTGTTTCACCTGGGGGGCCTGTGAAATGACCTGTACTACTGTGCAATGGCTAAACAGAGAAAAGAGAGGGAAGTAACATCTTCCAGGAAATTGACTGGAAAAAAAGCTTCTCACGAAAGTTCATTTATTTCAGAAAGCATAATAAATTTCAGAAAATGCTTATTTCCTATATACCTGAAGCCCAAACTTGAAAAGGCAGTACCAAAAAATGAAATGACAGTTGTACATTATAGCAAATATGGAAAAATGTAAATAAATTATTAGCAAGCAAATCTAGCAGTGTGCTAATAGAACAAAGTCTAAGACCAAGTACTCTTTATTCTAGGAGTTCTACAAATGTTAGAAACTAAGAAATTAGGCAACAGAAAAGAAAGTATTGATGGATGCCAAAAGGACAACTGGATAATTAATATCTAGATCATCTGATTAACTCTTTTCATAAACTAAGAACTGAATGATATAATTTTTAAACTTCTGACTTAAACCAATAGCCAACATACTTAACAGTAATATTAAGAGAAACATTCCTTGAAAGTCAAGGGTAAGAAAAGATGCTTCCTGTTACCAGTTTCAATTAAAATTGTTCTGAAAGATATAATAAAAAAGACAGATATAGA
Source organism: Canis lupus baileyi (assembly GCF_048164855.1). Taxonomy (NCBI): domain Eukaryota; kingdom Metazoa; phylum Chordata; class Mammalia; order Carnivora; family Canidae; genus Canis; species Canis lupus. Next base: position 16,945,560 of record NC_132849.1, read on the forward strand.
TACTGGATATAAAATTAAACATAAAGATTTATAGGTTTATATGATTATTGGGGAAATCTGAGAAAAGTGACAAGAAAAACATTAGAACTTCTATACAGGGTTCATTTAAGATATCTGGTTCAAAGTGTTTACAAAAAAATATCAAAAGCTTTTGAATATACTGACAATAACCCATTAGAAAAAAATATAGGGAAATGATTGCATTTCCATTAGCAAGCAAAAACATTAATTTTTTAAATGCTTAAAGAATGTGAATGATTATATGAATAATATAAAAAATTATAGATGAAAACATATAGCCATGAATACATAGAGTACGCCTCATGTTTATATATTGACAAAACATCTTGATATGCTAACAATTCTTTCTAAAGTTTATTTCTAAAAAAATAAATAAATAAATAAAGTTTATTTCTAAATTTAACACATTTACCACATCTCCAATAAAAATTCCATTAGGACTTTTCAATAGGAGGATTTTAAATAATGAATCCAGAATTTATCAGGATGGATAATGGTATATAGACAGCAGTATAAACATATATGGCATTTACAAAAATTAGATATAATCTTAAATAAATTACTTATGAATTAAAGACTTAAGGAAAAATCTCCTAACTATAAAAGCAAATGAAATTGTTTATGCATATTTATTTACTTTTGAACAGAGAAAAGTCTTCTCTAAGCATAACACCAAAGTGAGAAGCCATAAAGGAAAAGGTGGATGGATGTAACTACAAAAAAAAAAAAAAAAAAATTAACTAAGATAGTCACTGAAAAGGAAATTAAAATTGTAACCAGGAGTGCAAAAAACTATTTGCAGCATTTGACAATCAAAAAAGGTTGTATCCTTAACACAGTTCCTGCAATGCAATAGGTAACTTAAAAATAAGGATTTAAATTTTAAAATGTCCTAGGGTCATGAATAGAAAAAAATGCTTTCACGAAAAAGCAAGATATAAAGGAATAATACAGGGGATCCCTGGGTGGCGCAGTGGTTTGGCGCCTGCCTTTGGCCCAGGGCGCGATCCTGGAGACCTGGGATCGAATCCCATGTCGGGCTCCCAGTGCATGGAGCCTGCTTCTCCCTCTGCCTGTGTCTCTGCCTCTCTCTCTCTCTCTGTGTGACTATCATAAATAAATAAAAATAAAAAAAAATAAAGGAATAATACATATACACAAATATTCAATCTCATTAGTAAGAAATGCAAACATAAATAACATTTTAAATCTTTTAAATTGGAAAAGATGTTTCTGAAATTGTTAGGAATATGAAGGAACACTTTCCTACAATGAATGTACATATTCTGATCATGTTGCTAAATTGCTAAAGCTTTCTGAAGACCAAGTAAGCAGAATGAAGCCAAAGCCTTTAAATGTCCAACACTCTGAACAGACTTTTCCTCCGAGAATTTATCCTCATAGTCACGTACACACGTGCAAGAGTAGCCAGAGCGTATTGATCACACGAATGATATATTATAGCAAAAGCTAGAAACAAGGCAGCCCAGGTGGCTCTGCAGTTTAGCGCTGCCTTCCACCCAGGGTGTGATCCTGGAGACCTGGGATCGAGTCCCATGTCGGGCTCCCTGCATGGAGCCTGCTTCTCCCTCTGCCTGTGTCTCTGTCTCTGTCTCTCTTTCTGTGTTTCTCATGAATAAATAAATAAAATCTTAAAAAAAAATCTAGAAACAATTGAAAGGTCTCAGGATGAGATGTTATTTAAATTATGATACTTTGTAACCACGAAGCATGATCTTTTCGAAGAACACTTAATTACATGAAATGTTTCTTTATTATGTTAAATTTTTAAAATTGTATATGGTGGCTGGGTGGCCTGGGTGGTTCAGTAGTTAAAGTGTAGTTAAGTAGTTAAGTGTCTGCTTTTGGCCCTGGTCATTATCCCAGAGTCCCTCCCAGAATCCCTGCTCAGGGGGAGGCTGCTTCTTTACTTCTCCCTCTCCTTTTGCCCCTGCCTCCACTTATGCTCTCTTTCGCTCTCTCTCTCTCAAATAAATAAAATCTTTAAAAAAGAAATAAATTGTATGTGCCATAGGAATATAATTATGTAAAATATCCTATAAATTGGCAAAAATTCCTGTACTGAAATAATTCCTAAGAATTGGATAAGAATCAGGCAATAATTTCCAGGCAATAATATTTAGAGAAGCCATGCTATTTTCAAAATGCTGGGGAGGACTCAGGAGGAAATGGAGTAATAAATTTTTGACCCAAGTGTAGACAGAAAAGGAGAAAGGAAAGACAGACAAAGAAAAAAGGATGTGGGCTTCTAGATGAAGTGTGGGTCCAGACAGACATTAGCAGAAAGCTCAGCTCTTGGAAATTGTCCTCACCCCAGGATTTGTAAACAGCCCGGATCCATTGTTGAAGATGCTGGAGAGGTAAAGGATCAGCCCTGGCCACCTAAACAGGACTTCATTGCACTGCTGCCCTTAACCCCAACCTACCAGATTCTTAGGACTGGCGGGGACTGTGACTCAAAGTTCCTTCTGATGACAATATCCAAGCTATAAAAAAACACTACATATTTGTCAAAGAGAATTAGTGACTTATGAAGAAGCATGAAGAACAGAAGGAAATTCACCCTCGTTTCACAACCTAAACACAAATGCAGAGTTCACAGGCACCTCGGGACTGAGACAGTCCGATAATGGCAGGAGAAGGTCTGTCAGCAGCAATCTGGGCTCATGATAACAGGCCCTTATGTTTCCCAGAAGTCTCCTTGGTAGGCACATGGGGCCATGTTGTGAAAGCCAAACTCTGGGCACCATGAAGTACCTAAATCCCAACATGCTTTGCATCTCATATTGACTCAGTCCCCAAGACTACTTGTCTTGGCTTTCTACACTATTTCCTGCTTATGAGGCAGTAACTGAAAGAAATAGGTAATCAGAATGGACACATTCCTATTTTAAAATACAAATGGGACTTGGAAGGTAGAAGCCCAGATCATTCTCACCTTGGTGTGATTTTAATTGGCTACTCTTCTCTTGATTCAACTCAATTTACTAAATTAGATTGGGCTGTGAAGAAAACAGAGCAGTAATTTGGGACCATGCACTTGTGAGGCAGAACCGGGGAGTGCCTTAATGCAGACTTGGGCTGGTTAGAGCATTAATGAGGGAAATGGCCAGAAAGGGAAGAGGATACCTTCTTTTCATTTTGCTTAGTTTTAGGCTGGCAGTGTCTTCATTGGACCATTGAAATCCATGATGGCTGTGATCTGGCTCATAGTCTAGCTGAGTCTTTAACATATTAACTTCTAAGCCCTTCATCATGCCAGCTGGAAAGAGAAAGGAACTGATCTTTGGAAACAAATTTAAGTGATGCCCCAGTAAGGATTTGGTCAGAGGGTTTCTAGATTATTGTCTAAGTGTCTCTTTGGAGAGCCCACTTAAGTTGTTGAGCTAACTAGTTGCATGTCACCCCCAGGACTGCTTCCTTTTGAGTTCCCATCATGAATTCAAGCATTCTAAAGTCCCCTCTGACACTCTGGGACTATTTGGGAGGTATTTCAGCTGTTTGTGGAGTTTTCTTTTGTTTAAACATTTTCAGAATCAGGAAATCCTCTTATAAGAGCATATTAATGATCCAAAAGGACATTTCTCCAGAATAAAATTAATTGATAAATCATACAAGATGAGAATTTAAGCTTATGCTTCTCATCTTCCCAAATACCACTAAATGTGCACCTGAGACTTTTCAAAATTGGTGTCTCAGTTATACTCTTTGACAGAGCAGAGGGATAGCTAGCATGACTGTTCACCCTTCCTGTAGGAGCTCGGGCAGTGTGATTTGTGAAGATGGTTGCTTGTCAGTCCATATATGGTTTAGGGCACTAAATTAAGCTATAAGAACAGAACATCACTTACTTTTCATGATCTGAAATCTAGGATGCTGAGAAGGAAGGGAAGGGAAAGGAACTCAGCACTTCTGGTGCTATAAAAAAGTCATGAGAGTCTGTCCTCATGGGGAAAACCCAGAAGATCTGAAGAAAGAACATCTCGTGATGCAGTTGGAGGACTCAACGGTGTCAGATATCTTCCAGGATCCAAGAAGAAAGGCCCTGGCACTGAAGACTTTGCGCCAAGAGGCATAGAAGCTGCTCTGTAGACCTTCTACAAAGGATGCACACATGTCTCTGGACATTGATCTGAAACATGCTGAGACCCTGAGTTGGTCAAAACCAAGAAGTACTACTCTTCCATTTTTGATGATTCAATGAAGAAACAGGATAAAACCAGAAAAATCCTGGCACATATTTTTCATGACCTCAAAGTCTCAAAAAAAATTGAAAGACCTAGGACAGATGGTGATTTTTTGGTCACTTTATCCGTGGGAACGAGCTAGTCTGGGATGAAGGTCTATAAGAAGGTAAAAACATAAGAGGGTATGGAATGCAGCTAATTCTACTCAAGTAGCAAAGTGGTTGGATACAATTTGGGGAAGGATGGGGCTCTGCGTGATTCTATCGATGTAATTCAGAAGATAAAATTTAAGATGAAAATTGGAGAAGGGTAACACTTGAAGAAAGCCAGGGAGATGTGGGGCACATTGGGACTGTTTGATTCCAGTGGCAAGGTGTAGGTGGGTCCCGTGGACATGGAAAAGGCAGAGCTCCACCATGAGAAGGGCTCAGGGCTTTGGGGTCCTGAAGGACACACCCTGGTTCCAAATTTCAACTTGACTCTGATTCCAGAACCTCAAGGGCTCCATGGGCAAGATGATTATGCCATCTGCTTGTGTCACTTTGTAACCCTGGAAAGGCATTTTGTAAAATTCAATTGACAATGAAGAAATGGTGCTTCTAGGTAAAAAGTAGCAGTGAGTTTTATGATTGGTATATGTGATTTGTGTGTGATTTGTTTATAATATATTGGAAATGAGAATCTGATATGTTAGAGAATTTGACTTACCAGATTTGTAATTTTAATTGAAATGCTTAGGAAGATTTAACAAATTAATTTCATAGTCAATATTCAGAAGCTCATAAGAACCTCATTTACTTAAGTTGTAAATTTAATTCTTAGGAGGTTGGAATGCTTTAAGAGAATTTAATATGCTAAATTTAGAAGGTTTGATTTACTAGGTTTACCAGAACTATGGGTCCTGAGAAAGATTTTGTTTCTCCTATTTTAAGTCATTTTAGGGGATTTGAAGTTTTAAGAAAACCAGATATATTAAATTTGAAATATTTAAGGGGATTTAATTATTAGCTTTATGTGCTGTTTACATTTTTAAGATTATTTGATTTTTAAGCTTTTTAAGTCAGAAAAATTTCTGACTAATTGGAAATACATGATGAGATCCTCTCACTGAGTTTGAAAATGTTAAAAAATTTAGGAGGTAGAACTCCATCTCATGTTTAAGAGCTAACTGAATATTAGTCAAAGGACAAGAGAAAATGAATGTTTGACACTTTAACTAGACTTACAACAAAAATTAAAAGATTTATAAGATGTGTTCAAAGGCAAAAGAAACAACTTTAACAAACTGAATATCAAGTAAAACCCATGCAGCTGTTAAGAGTGTTTTGCTAATATCCTCGGGCATTTCTCCCTTACACATTTTTGCTATGACCCTCAGACATTAAACACTCAAATAATGCTCCGAGGGTGGTGACTTTACAACATACAGGATATGGGAAGTGAATGAATGTATGGTTCTGGAGATGGTATAAATGAAAATGATTTAGTTTTCCTGGACTGTGATATACAATATCCAAATGCCAGACTTTTGGTAGAGTGTGTATCTCCATAGATTGGAAGGATGCTGGAAAGCACCTGACAAGAGGTTTGCTGTCGCAATTAGGAGGATTTTAAACTATAATTTAGAGGAGTGGCAGGGATATAAATGTTTCATCCTGTTATATATATATTTTAAGATTTATTTATTTATTCATGAGAGACATACTGTGAGAGGCAGAGACACAGAGGGAGAAGCAGGGTCCTCGCAGGGAGCCCAATGCAGGACGGGATCCCAGGACCCCGCGATCACGGCCTGAGCCAAAGGCAGACCACTGAGCTACACAGGCATCTCCATCCTGTTGTACTTGATGTAGAAGGAATTCAAGAGTAGCTGAAACAGGAATGGGTGTGCAGAATGGGTATAATGGTGTGTCAAGGTTTATTATAGATCATAACATAACCATTAGCTGAGTTCTTACTGGATCTCAGGCAATGAATCAGCAATTTCCCATACATTTCCATACTTTTCCCTTACTCTCTCTCCTTGCAACAATACTCTATGAGGTAACTTTTATTATATCTTTTTATCAGTTGAGGAAACTGAGGTCCAGAGAGGTTAAGTGTCTTACCTACATTTGCATAGCTAATGGTAGAAACACTGCTGGGACCGCTGCCTGTGGTCTCTTCTATGGTAAACTCCATTATCAAAGGTTAGCTGTAAGGTTATTAAAAGACATTCTTATACAAAAGATATGCAAGGCACTCCACAGAGAGTCCTAAATATTAAATACAGTGATAAAGCTGAATTAGGAAGTAGATCAAGTAAAGAATTATAAAAGACAGGAGCACGGCATCAGGCCCAGGGTTGCTTAGACAAATTTCCTAGAGCTTCCTGTGTTGCATTAATACTCAAGCTGAGATTTATGTCTTAAGGACATCTTTTCATCCCTGGGGATTCATTATCTATAGAATCTCATATCTCCCCTTCCAGGAATTGGAATCATAGCTTCTCAAGGTGGCAAGAGAGGAGGTTTGGGTAATGGAAACCAATTCTTCAGTCTGTTCTCCAGGTCAGTAACTTTCTTGGATGCTCTGCTGGAATTTTTTTGTGTCTGTGGTATTTGAATATAGTATGGACTATATATTCAGACAATTACTGTGGTTACAGGACTTGGAGTGCTTGATGGAGGGTAGGCTTCTGCTTGTCCTGACCCAGGGAGGATAAGTACAACAGAGGGTGCACTTCCTGTTGCCAGTAGAGGTATTGGAGAAAAAGCTAGAGAGTTGACAACAGTTGGTCCATAGGAGGATCATGAAATATCTGAGTTTCCAGTATTCCTAGAAAGATTGGGGGTAAGGGAGAAATGATAAACACCTCCCTTGATTAGAAGTGTTCTCCTCGGGTGCAACATCTGTTGGGGACTCAGTGTGGGTCAGGAATCCGACCCAGTTAAGTGAAGCATGGACAAGGCAAGTGTGAATTAAAACACATAGTTATTCTAGAAGGAGGGTTCTGAACCAAGTGTTCTATAGTGTAGCAAAACTCCATGGTGGGCATGTATTTGACCCAATTTTTCTTTTGCTTCAAGGCATAGCATTGTAGATGTGCTTTCATGTCTGTCTGATGTACTGGGTTGGTTTTCAGATTTTGGTTTATGTAGAATAGAGGTACAGTCAAGTCAACCACTATTTACACATTGTAATGAATACCTACTCTGGGTCAGACAACTGGATAGCTGCTGGGAACAGGGATAAAGCATCCTGTTTTCACGGTGCTTGTAATGTAATCTAATGGGCAGGGAGGTGTGGGAGAGACCAAGATGTTACAGACAATTGTATAAATAATATGGGAATAGGTAAGAAGGATACTTCATCGAGACATGAAGGCTTAGTGGAGATGGTACTTGTGCTAAGTCTAAGAGAACAAAATCACCAGGTGGGATGCCAGTCCTACAGCAGGTGAAGCTGGATTGAGGAATGCTAATAGGGTAGTGTTCACTTCCAGGTATTAGTTAGCCTCTCAGTTTAGAGGACTATTAACAATAGGAATAGCCTGTAGAGGCTAAGGAGGATGGAAAAATGAAGGAACCATGAACAGTCAACCAGGGATGGAGAAGCTTCTGGAGGGACATATCTAAAAGACTGCCACACAGAAGAGGAATTATGTTCATAGGAGTAGCCCATAATCAGAGGCAGATTTCAGTTCAACAAAAGGAATAATTTTATAATGATTCAAATGGAATGAGTTTAACAAGTGAGACAGATTAGTAAAATATTTAAGCAGAATTTGATATTCTTACAATGGCTCCATCTAGAAAGTTGTGGGGTTGAGTTTTTGTTTGGGTGGAAAATTATTTAAAGCGTCTCTAATATCCTCTTTGGCACAGTAAGACTTATATCACTTTTCTGCCTTCAGTGACAGCCTTAGATGATATAGCATCCAAGAGCCACCTTGAGTGGGAGTACATAGGCAGACATCTAAGGCACAGGAAAGCAAATTGCATGGGTCTCCAAGCTATGAGGGAGTACAGAGTGGGAGGATGCTAAAATAAATTGTTTCTAATAGTCTTTCCAAGACAGGAACAGAATCCCCATTGGTATTTAGGATTAGATGAGACAATGGATCAGAGAGCATGCAAATACAAGGTAACTATCAGTTTTATTAAATGATATCTCTTTTCTAGTTTCCAAGTGACAAACACTAATAAGTCATTTATAATTTCCAGTCCAGTGTTCTAGAAGTTAATTAAAAAAAATACAAACTCCACATTGTTTTCTCTGTACTTTGCTATTTCTTTTCTCCTCCACCTCTCCCTTCTTCTCTTTCTTTTCTTCTTTTTACCAATTAATCTTTCTCAATCTGTGTAGTTCTTCCCTCTACCTCCAAGCTCTCTCAGCATGGTATTAATTATATTGGGTTATAATAGTATTTATGAGTTTATCAATCCCCAAAGATGAGAGCACAGGGCAAAAGCAATGTTTTACTGCCTCAGGATTTGGCATATGGTAGGTGCTCAGTAATGGTTGGATGGATGGGTGGATGGATGGGTGGATGGATGGATGGATGTGTGAGGAAGAGGCCATTCCCCTCATTGCCATCTAACTTTATCCCTCTTTAGCATACTCTGTTGGTACTACCTTTCATAGCTGACCAATGTCTTCTAATTACCATATCCAGTGTCTTCTGATGAGTTTAAAAACATGAAATCCCTGGTATATTTTGGATTCTAATGACACTGATGAATAGAACCAATCACAAGTTACTTCTTTTAACCTTTGTCACTCCACATATCCTGATTTCTCCAGTAACTCTCTGCTTCTTTTTTTCTTCTCCTATTTATTGATAGGACATTCTCATGAATATTTGGCCTTTGCCTCTTCTCTAGAAACATGTATAGGTAAAAAAGATGTTCTCTACTTTCAAACTCCAATAAGACATCTGTTTGGAAAGCTACTAAATCTACATTTTGATCCCTGGCTTCTGAGTCTCTAGCCCCATATCTCAAGTTGTTTGTTGTGCATTTCCAACTAATTATTATATTTTCACATCAACTCCAACAAAAACTGTATCCATCTTCTTCCTACCAACCTCTCCATTCATTTCCTGATTTACCCATGAACTCACTTCGATTGGGTCAGCCAGTCATTCTCCCCAAACACTTTGCAATTTTTTACCTACACACTTTTGCCAAAAAGTTTCCTTTACCTGGAATATTGCCTTTATCATCCTCTCTAAAAAATTCGATCTAATCTTCAAGGCCAAAGTCAAATGCCTTTTGGAGTCTTCCTTGATAATCACTGTGGGACATAATGTTCCTCCTCCTCCCCTCTCATATTGGATTTGTCTGTACAACCCATATAAAATAACATCTCATAACATCTCATATTGTAGATATCTCTAAGTCAGTTTTATTTGCCTCAAAATATAGCACAAGGCCTTTGAAGGAAGACATGAGGCCTTGAATTAAGAAACATCACCATACCAGGTGGCATTATCCCTTGATGGACTGAAGATCTTTGTCCAAGTTTAACTGAGTGTTTCTCCCTCATGATCTTTATTCACCATTTGCTAATTTAACATCAGTAGTAGTAACGAAGTCTTGTGGTCCTACTACATGTATTTACATTGAGAATTACTATTCACTTTCCTTCAGTTGAACCTATACTTCTGTCAGTTTGTTTTCTTTTTTTAAAACCAAGGTCCTTGACCAATCAGGACACTGGAAGTTCCCAGGAGAAGGGACAGGATGTGACAAGTGCAGTGGGATAGCTCCAGAGAGTAAATGGGCATTGAACCTCTCCAGAAAAGGTCCTCTAGCCTAAATGACCCATCTAAGATGTAACAGGCTCAATTTTGATCCATGTCAACTTAGACACTTGAGGTTCTAAATTTGAAAAGACAGGGTCAGTTGTGGTAGATGAACTTCTAGTGAATGACCATTCTCAGTACCATAGAGATGTCTGGTCATGGATTGTAAGTTTCATCTAAATTAGTGCAAAGGGGATGCCTAGGTGACTCAGTGGTTGATTGTCTGTCTTAGGGCATGATCTCGGGATCCTGGGATCGAGTCCCCCATTAAGTGCCCTCTGGGGAGCCTACTTCTCCCTCTATCTATGTCTCTGCCTCTCTCTGTGTGTCTCTCATGAAAAACTAAATAAGTCTTTAAATTTTTTTTAAAAATAAATTAGTGCAAAGGATTCTAAAATCTATGTCTGACCTCTGGGTTGTGAAGAACTGACCTGAGATATACAATGGAATCCATGTCCAGCCAACAAGATGGGGTACAGGGACAGACTGCAGGTATAGTGGAGACCTGGGAAGCAGGCTATTTGAATTTGGAGTGTGACTGGGAGAGTGGGACAGACATCATAGAACCGTGGGAAGTTTTTGATTATTTATGCATGTCTTTGCTCTTGGTTCCTCTTTTACTCTCTCAGAGAGCTCTCACTCTTTCTTTTGCCTTCAACCGTTACATATCTGGGCAACTGTATTTTTGGTCCTGACGATATTTCATATTGTTCAGAGACCATAATAATTTAAATGTTTCCTTTCACTCAAACACAAGATCCAGAACCAGTATGAGGAGTGAGCAATCTTCTTTCAAATAGCTGAAATTATACCTGCCCCCTCCAGGTAGAGAAGCAGTGTCACCAGCCCAGTGCTTCTTTGAGCCTCCTGTAGCTGTGTGTTTGTTTCCATGTCAGACTGCCTTTTGCCTCTACAATCCCTCTAGTGGAGCTTCAGAATTGTCCTCCTTCCTCCCTTCCTAGATGCTGTTCTGATAGAACTGGCAACCATCATGGGTCCCTGCAAAATGGATGTGTCACTTCAATGTCTTCCAACTTCCAATTTTATGAAACATCACACACATCTTTTAATTTTTCTAATAGGGAAATTTTTAAAAAAAATTTTATTTTAAGTGGGAGAAATTACAGAGTTTCAAATAGGGAAATTTTTGGAATTTAATTAGAGTTAGGCTTGAACTTGTTTGTTTAGGTATATTTGTCTCTGCAACCTTTCTTTCTTTTCTAAAGATTTATTTATTTATTTGAGAGAAATTAGGGGTAAGGAGGGGCAGAGCGAGAAGGAGAGAAGCTCAAGCAGACTCCATACTGAGCACAGGAGTAGACATGAGGCTTGATCTCATGACCCTAAGATCAGGGCCTGAGCCAAAACCAAGAGTCAGATGCTCTGGCTGAGCCACCTAGATGCCCCTGTTTCTGCAGCCTTTTTATTCTAGGTAACCATTGCCTTCAATAAATAAGTATTCCTTCTTCAGAAGAAGAACCCCTCCTTCTTCTCATTCCCCACTCTATGGAAAGATAACAGAAAATAATTAAACTAGTACTACAATCTGTAGCTGAAGGTTTCATTTCTGTATATATCTCAGTTCTGGAAGGAAATTTGGCAAAGTTTACCAAGACAGTTTGACCTAGCAATTCCACATCAAGGAGTTTATTTTAAGGAGAGAAAAAGGAATACTCTTAAAGATTTATGTCTAGGATACTTGTAGTTATTAAAAATGGAAACAATTTACATCTAAAAATAGAAGAATGGCAAAAATAAATGAGCAGCCATGCAATATAATGCACCCATTAAAAACCTTATTTTGCAAAATATTTCATGACATGGAAAATGCCCATGGTATGATGTTAAGGAATAAAACAAGAAACAAAAATCAATCATTGAAACTGCTTTATTATGATCCAAAATTTGTCCTTAAAGGTGTGAGTAACTATCTGTGGCATAAATAACACAGATAGAAAAAGCCAGTATAAGCTGGCATTCCAGAATTTTAACTGGTTATCTGTCAGTAGTGGGACTGTAGATACTTTTCAGATTCTCTTTACAATCTTAGGTATTTTCCAAATGTTCTTCTGGGAAGATGTATTATTTTAATCATTCATTCACTTATTTAAGAAATGTGTAGTGACCATTAGGTGCCAGGCACTCTGCCTTGTGCTGAGGAGATAAACAAGACAGAACAGACACATTCCTTGCTTTGCTCAGAGTTTATAATCCCTTAAAATTGGGAGAAAAAGACTTTTTCTTCTTAATTCATTTCATTTGACCTAGTAATTCCACTTTTGGGAATCTATCTTAAGGAAATAATCAAGAAAGCAAAACAAAATTATCATACAGAAATGTTTATTGGTGCATTAACCATAAGGTGAAAAAAATTTAGAAATCACCTAAATGCCCAGCAGTAGGGGGATGGTTAAAGTAAAAATAGCACATTCATGTAATGGAATAATAGGAAGCCATTAAGATTATGTTACTGAAGACTTTTTAATATATGGGAAAATGTTATTAATGTTTTCCATTACTATTAATGGAAAAAAGTAAGCTGTGAAATTATATAGACTCTGACCTCAATTACGTAGCATAGTAGTCATAAATGAGAAATTCAAATGTTAACAGGTGTTATTTTTGCATGGTGAAGTAATGGCTGATTGTACTTTGTGTCCATGTTCTGCATATTTCTCAAGTTTTTGCAATGAACGGGTTTAATTTTGTGATCAGGAAAACCATATTGCTTTTGTTTTTTAAGACTTGACTCAGAGATTAGATGTTAAAAATTCAAGGAACATACATAAAGGTAATTTACCATTTCCTTAAAATCTACACTGAAAAGAGATAATTCATATGGAGAGAGCTTACAGCCCCTTTCCTTTCTAAAACATTCTAGGGAGAGAACGGATGACCACAAATGCAGTGGAACTACCTTACAGAGGGCCTGGGGGATCAAGTCACTGTGCTCACCAGGCTGGGCAAGGAAAAAATAGAAGGAACGCTGGAAGGATTTGGAGACAAAGCCCTGGAGCCTAATCCCAAACTCTATCCTGAATTCTAACCTTAAGCATGTCGTTGGTAATCTCCCTGGGCTGTATCTGTACGTTAGGGACCTATGGACATTTCTTGCTGCTGTCATTCCCTCAGTCTGGCACCAGAACTCCTCTGACCTCACTGAGCAGGTGTTGTGCAGCGTCAGGGTCCTGTCTCTGGTTTGCCTAGATTAAGAACAATGGAGCCTGAGATGCCAGGGTCAAGGCTGCCGAAATCTGGCTCCCCACCCAATCCGAAGTAAAGACTTTGTCGCTGACTCCTGTCCCTACCCTTCTAAGTTCAAAGGGACAGAGCATGGCTGTGGAATGTGACAATTCTGTGTAAGCCAAAGCAAGAGAGCTGGAGCCCCATCAGCTACTAAATGCTCAGGCACACACTGACTGACAGGTCTCCCTTGAGCTCACACAACGCCCAAGTGCAATGAAAATGCCAACTTCCCTTCTAATTTATAGTTCATCAAGGCTGAAGTTACACCAGGTTTCACTGCACATGTATTCAGTCATGTATCACGCTCTGGGTTTTATAAAGTTAAGGGGTCTGCTGTGCAGTTAAAGGAGCAGGTCCGTGCAGAAAGATTTATAGGCATACTTCACTTTCAACAAACAGTTATCTAAAACTAAAGTATCATAAGAAATACATTTACAAAAAAATTCATTTCCCTACCACTTTGAGTAATTGGTTTGCCTTCTACACTTAAAGCATAAATTGATTCACCACAACTTGTTTTACACACGATGTAGCAAGCACATAGAGTTACATAAAGGGAGATGTACATAGAACTTAGAAATCAGCATTTTGATACCACCCCCAAAGCTGGAAACGTGTCTCAGATTTTAAAAGTGTTCATTGACTACAGAAGCTGAAAAAGACCTCAAATCAATTGCAAATGCTAAACAATCTTTATGCCAAAGGAGTTTAGTAGTTGGAATTTATTTATTTATTTATTTATTTAGGAAATTTTTCTCCTAGGTCTTTTTTTGGGTTTCTCATAATTCACTGATCTTGGCAAAGCCATTGAAAGAACCCATTTTAAAATCACAGTGGCAGGTGTTTTCAACATACTTCCACATCCCAGGTGAGCACTTAATACTTGTGCACACAGAGATATACACATTAGAGATCTGTAACACCCACAAAAATGTCAATACAGATAAAGCTGTGCTCCGATAATCAATTTTCCATCCTGCCACCTGAGGAGCCATTCATTCCAGAATGCTAGCCCCAGTGTTTGAAAATGCCAATATTTTCATTTTCAATTGGCTTCTGAAACCCTAGTTGGTTGCAGGAAGGAAAGAGATTTCAATCGCCTTTGCCAAGCACGTTTCTCTGTGGATACAGACAGGTGAAAAACATTGACCTTACATGACAAGAGAAATTTGGAAAAGCTCTTGGGTAAGCTCCCTGGGTCCCTATCTGTAGAGTTCCTGAAGAACAGCCTAACTGCCTTTCATTCCTGAATGAGAGCTCCCAGCAGCAAAGATAGAGACAAATTAGAACCCTGAGTAGGTTATGATTCGAATGAAATGCTCTTCACATACAAATAATATTGGAGAGTTGAGGTGGGAGCAGAAAGCCCCTGAATTTCCAGGAAAAAGTGAAAAAATGAGAAATTTTGCTTAGGCATACTTAAAACTGGAAGGCACCAACAGGCCTCCTAGCAAAATAGGCTTGCAGGGATTCACAAAGCCCCAACCAAGGGGGCCAGCCCCTTAGCCGGGACAGGGTATCCCCTTCAGGCTTTCAGGGTAAAGGAGAGGAAGGATATATGGAGAGAAGCAAAGGAGTGGAAAGGAAAGTGTCAAGGAGATGACTGCAGGAGGGGTGAAGAAAATAGGATTAAATGAAGGAAAAAGGAGGTGTGTGAAGAAAGGGAGACTGGCAACGAGTGAAAAGAAGGAGCAAAGGAAAGAGGAAATAGGAAAGAAAACGGTGAGGTAAGATAAAGCCCCCCATCAACAACTGATTCAGTGGCTGTCAGGAAAAACCCCAGGGTACAGGTGCCTAATCTCCACCTGGAGCCAGGTGCAGGGCAACCCAGAAGCTCACAGCCATGCCATGGCCCTCTAGGGACATGTTCTCCCTTTTGCACAAAGGGCAAGCTCACCTATCAAAGGCCACAGCCGTCATGGAGTAGATGCTGGCGAAGACAGCGGCGATGGGGAAGAAGTTGTGGAACTTGCAGTAGAAGAGGCCGTAGTACCACTCATTGTGGACAGCGTAGGTGAAGTTCACCACTGTGTTGAAGGCAGCCATGGATGCCTCTGCGAAAGCCAGGTTCACCAGGAAGTAGTTAGTCACTGTCCTCATTCTCTTGTGGGCCAGGATGATCCACATCACCACCACGTTGCCCACGACAGAGGTCACCACGATGACCGTATAGGCAGCTGCCCAAAGGACAATTTGCCAGGCTGGCTGCACGAACTGATTGGGCTCCGAGGTGTTGGTGGAGATATTTGGGAAGAGGTCTGAGTCTACCTGGAGGACGTTATCCATTGCTCTGCTAAATGGTCGAGCCCTCCTCTCTGCACACACTTCGTCTACGCAGCAGGCCCTGAAGCTGAAGGCTGGGGTCAGAGTCCTGCTTAAACACGGGAAGTCTGCGGGCTCTCTCTGGGCAGAACTCCTTTCCTTGCAAGCAGGAGAGTTGGCGCTCAGAAGATAAAGGCTCCTAGATGCGCGGTCTGCTTCTTACGGCTCTGAATTCCTCCACTTCAAGCATCAGGAAGCATTTGAGTTCTGAAATCCGGAGACAGCGTCTCGACTGCGTGGGGCTGGAAAAAGGAAAGAAATTCCACGGGTCACAGTTCCAGGAAGCAGGAGACCCCTGCCTTTCTGCACCTGCTGCTGCTGCTGCTGCTGCTTGCAACTCCTGTCCTCCTGCTTGCAGCGGGCAATGCAAAGCCTGTTCTGCAGGAGGACTTGGGGACGACCTGGAGGGTGCTCGTCACAGCTCGACCTGTAAAAGTTCTGGCTCCATGGCGGGGATTCTGGGGCGTCCGGCTGGAGATTTTTCCTTTGCTTTCGCTGCGCTGCCGCCGCTGGCGTCGCCTGCAGCTTCGCAGGCGCCTCTTTGGCTCGGGTCGTGCTGGGCTCGGGAGTTAGCAGAACCTCAGCAGGCTGCGCGCGAGGCTTTTATAACCCTCCGCAGAGACGTCACCGGGAAGGGGCAGTACCTGGGCTGCGTACTCGCCAGTCCCCGCGCGCAGCGCGGCTGGCAACCGTCTCACCCACCCACGCGGCCACCCCCCGCCTTTCGCGGCTACCTGCTGTGGGAGTCTTCAAGCCGGGCGCCCCACGCGCGCCACGCTCCGCGAGGGGGCGCTAGGGGGCCTCGGAGTAATTGCGCCCGACGGAGTCGGCCTGGAACCACAGAACCGATTCGCCGACGAGCTGCCCTGCAGCGATGGACACGCGGCTTCAAGGGAGCGCAGCCCGGAGCGCTGCGACAGCTCTGCAGAGGCGCCTGCCTGTGGCTGTGGGAGTCGGGCAAGTGTGGGGGCGACGTGCCAGCGCTGCGCTACGGGCCTCTCTCCAGCCCGAGTGTACCACGGGCTCGCTCTGGTTGCTACCAAGAAGGAAGAGATGGCGATGCCCAGTTCCAGGTGTCCAGGAAACAACTTTCCTGAGATCGTGTTTAGGAAACATCCCCCCAAATCCCTAGTTCCTTTCTCTGGGTGGACCCATTCCCCTGGGGAAGCGATGATCCGCTCTAAGCTTTGGGGATACCTTCCCCAGGCTCCCTGGTGACTGAGCCCCTCCGTCCCCGCAAAGCGCCGCCGGAGCTCTGTAGCTGAGCCCGCGGCGCAGGCAGCCGGGACCGCTCAGGGCTGCCTGCAAAGCTCGGTGCGCGCACGAGCCACCTATAAGCGGTGTGACGCCCCGACGCGCCTCTGGGGCTCTCTGCCAGCACCCACTGCGGCCGCCGTCCACCGCCCGGGGACCCAGCAGCTTCGGGGTCCGCGCCTCCCGGGCCTGCCCGCCAGAGCCGGGCCGGGGGCGACCGGGTCTCCTCCCCTTCCCCCTCCCAGGTTTGCAGGGGTACTGGAGGGCAGGTGTGTCCCCCTTCTCGCCCCACTCCCACCCTGCTCCCCAGCGGGCTTCAAGCCCTCACCAGTCCCTGCCATCCCCCCCCCCCCTCCCGCCGAGCTGCTGTCAGGCCCTGGGCGGCGGTGGGAAAGGCTCGCCAGTGGGTGCGAAGCGTTTTGGAGAAGCCCAGAAGGGCTGGGGGTAGAACGCCCTGCAGCCCGCGCGCCCGGAGACAGACGGACACTGTTCTGCGGGAGAACTGAACCCTCCGAGTCTTTCTGGGGACCATCTATTCCCCTGTCCCTCCTCGCGCCCTCCCTCTTTCCACTGCGGGGACTCAGAACTGCGCGAGTCGGGATGGGTCGCGTGGCTCAGCTCAGAGGCTGGGGGTGGCGCAAGCCCGCACCCTCCCGGGAGCGACGTTTGCGCACGAGTCCTGCCCGCTCGCGCGCCTCTGGGGGGAGCGAGCCTAGTCTCTGGCAGGAAGCGCTTTCAGGCTTAGAAATTTATTGTACCGATTTATGCCCTGCTAAAATCGGGTCCTCTCGTGGGGCGAGGTTTGGGGGTCGAGGTGGAGGAATTTGCTAGTTCACTTTGGTTTTGTTGAAACCTGCAGTTTCAGCATCTATGTGAATCTCACCTCGCCCTGTCTGGAGTACCAGGCACCCCTAAACTCCAAGAGAAAACTCCAGTGATGCCTGGGAGAGCACAGCACGCCCTATTTTGAGGGGTAGCAAAGGAGGAACCTTCTTGTGGAAGGGAACTACTCTTCCACCCTGGATCTCGCATTGATGCTTCCAGTAATGGGTATTAGAGGTCTATTTAGCTTTGTCATTCTAAAATATGTAAAATATTATAACATTGCTAATACGTAGTGTTTATTTTCCGGACTACTAGAAAATCTGAGTTTCTAAGATTTTTTTTTTTTTTTTTTGGCTATGTGGATTTCCCCTTCTATAAACTGTCTTTTCACGTGCCTTGTACTTTCTTCTGTTGGATTGCTTTCCAGTTACTTTTTTTCTCAGAGCTCTTTGTATATTATAGGTATAAACACTTTCCCTGTCATGAATATTTCAAGTATTTTTCTAATGCTATATTATTTATTTCTTGAATTTGTCATAAAACCTTAAACAATTTTTATGTAGTCTGATTTGCTTTAATACCATGTGGGTTTTCAAGTGTTGGTTTAAAAAAGTCTTACAAAAATCCTGGCTTTTTTTTTTTTTTTTGGTATAAATATCTTGGGTTTTCTTGGCAGTTCGTTCTTTCTTTCCAGTGAGATCTTTAATTCACCTGCAGTTTGTTATTTTACATTATGTATTTACTTTTTTATATAATCAGTTTTGATAGCTTCATCCATTTTCCTAGTGAATTAAACCATTATCCTTGTCCTAGATTAAATTTACAAATGTGATTTAATAGTTACATTCTCGTCCTTCCTACTAACCCATTTGTCTATTCCTATAGCAATACCGTGTATATATGCATATATACATATTTGATTCATATGATCATCTACTTTGCCTAGCTTCCTTGCAATTAGGCAGAGCCTTGTGACTAATTTAGCCAATAGGTTGTGAGTGAAAATGATGTGTGTCACTTCTAGACCAAAGCATAGAAGAGCGTGTGTGTGTGTGTGTGTGTGTGTGTGTGTGTGTGTGTGTGTGTCGGGTGGGGGGAAACTTCTCCAGGTATTCTCTCCTGCCAAGTCCTGAATGGTACAGCTATAAGAAGATAGGTCTTAATTACCTTGAATTCCCAAGTGACTATATAACCCAGACCACTGCCCAATCATTTTGTACATGTTGTATGAGTAGGAAATAAATTTTTGTTTTATTAAGGCACTAGGGTTTGGAATTAATTTGTTACTCACCATGATATAGCTTATATCAGAAATAAAATATTCTGATACCTGGTAAGGCCAGTTCATCTGAATGCTCATTTCATGCTTTTAAAAATCCACTTTGGGAAATCATATTTAAATTTTAATATTTTAAATTCAATTTAAAAATTAAACCACACAAACTGCATTAGTATTCTAATTGAAACTGTGTGGAATTTATTGAATTTTGGCAAAATTGACATTTTTGATATTAAGTTTTTTAATCCAAGAACATGGTATGCCTTTCCATTTATTCAGGTCTTATTTATGCCTTTCAAAAAGATTTTATGATTTTAGTTAAAATAGATCCAGTCTTTTGGTTACATTTATTTCCATATATTTTGTAGGCTTTATTTCTATTTTAAATGAAACACTTTTTCTTCTTTTATCCTAGATCAAGGAAAACCCACTGTCTTCTGTGTATATGTATTTGCCTCTGTGTGTGTGTGTGTGTGTGTGTGTTTGTGAGAGAGAGAGAGAGAGAGAGAGAGAGAGTATGTGTATGTATGCTGGTAATTTCACTAAATTTCCTATTTATTCTTGTTCTTTTTATTTGCATTTCTTTAAGTTTTCAATCACATCATTAGCATATTCTTGTCTCACTGAATTTCCTTTACCTTCCAGGACAATATTAAATTAAAATTGGTGATAGCAGATATTTCTGTATAGTTTCTGAATTTAAATTAAGATGACTGAATTTTTACCATTTAGGATAATATTTGTTGTTATATTTGCTAAACAGTCTTTTATGTTTAAAGAGTTTCCTTCTACTTTATTTTACCTAGAAGTTTTATTAGGAATGTCTTGTAATTTATTTTGAAATGCCTTTTTCAGGATCTGTTGATACCACTGTTTAATTTTTTTCACCAATGTGTTGATATAATGGATTAAATGAATAGATTTCCCAACACTGGCCCAACCTAGCATTCCTGGCACAATTTCTGCTTGGTCAGAGGCTAAGTTGTTTCTTTGATATATTGCTGGATTCAACTTGCTAATGATTTATTTAACATTTTTACATCTATTTTTCTAAGTGAGATTGATGTAGAGATTTTTTCCTTTTCTTTTTCAGATGTTAGTGTTATGCACCAAAAAATGAATTGGGAAGCATCTTATCTTTAACTATGGCAAGAAATAGTACTCTTGGTCCCTGAACTACCAAGGAAATAGTCGGAAATATAAGCCCCTGGGCAGGCACTGAACTACTAAATGAGAATCTGCATTTTAGTAAGACCTTTATTTGTATGCACATTAAAGTTTGAGGAGCTTAAAATAGGTCCATTGTTTCCCAAATTTCTTAATGATAAGAATCTCTTGGGGCACCTGAGTGGCTCAGCTGATTAAGTATCTGCCTTCAGCTCTGGCTCAGGGTCCAGTGATCAAGCCTTGCATTGGGCTCCCTGCTTAGCTCTGTGTGGCTCTTAGCTCTTAGCTCCCTCTGTGTGGCTCTCTCTCTCTCTCAAATAAATAAGATCTTTAATTTTAAAAAAAAGTATCTTGAGTTGCTTTTTTATAGACATTATCCTGTTCCCCTGAAAATCCTGAATTGGTAGATCTGGATTAGGGCTCAGCAGTCTGTGTTTTTATCAAGTACCATGGGCCAGTATTCTCTTCAAGCAAGTTTTGGAAATATATGGACTTTTTACGTAGACTTTTTACTTTAAACAGCGCGAAACTAGATGAATTCTTCCTTCATCTCAAGGAAATTTTCAGCTAGTATTTTTTGAAATTATTACCTCTTCTCCATTGGAGACTCCTTTTGAGACTCTCATTTTTTTCCTTTTTTCTCATTTTGAGGGTCTCATTGTTGTCATGCCAGGTTCCCTAGATCCATCCTCTGAATGTTTTAGAAAGCCAGTTCTGCCCCATTCTCAGATCTGAGTATCCATGCTCTTCTGTTTTGGTCCTTTCTCCAGGTTCCCATGCTAATCTCCCAGCAAAGCCCAGCCTGCCCAGTTCCACTGTTCTCTTAGCTCAACCCCCTGACAGAGCCCCAAGGCTCACTTCTGTCCAGCTGCCCCTAAGGCCTGATGCCACGTGGCTGATGGGAAAGAACATCAGGAAAGGGAGGACAGCTGTGTTCCGGTGGTCCCCATAAACTCTGGTCTCCTGAAGCCACTGGTGTGGAGGCATCCCCTTCTCCCTCCAGTTTGGATGAGTTACTACTATTAGTCACTGGCCTCCTTCCTCAGCTATCCTTTCATAAGACAAACTGCTGTACATTATAACTCTTGGAAATTAGATTGTTAGTTCTCTGCTGGCATGAACCATGTTTTTCAACTACTCATTTGCTAGCAGTCCCTTCCATACAGTGCATGATTAATACATATATATTGGGTTTGATTGAATTGCTTGACAATGGTTAAGAAAGGTGGTATGAAGCAGGGAGACTGCAACAGATCAGGATTCATCAAACTGTAAATCTTTCCAACACAAAACAATAATTAACATTAATAAAAATAACAGGAAGCAAAGGGAGAAAGAGAAAAAATGTCTCTTAAACAATGTTTACTGTGTGCCAGGAACAACCGTCCTATGTGTTTCACATAGAATCACTCTATTTGGGATCCCTGGGTGGCGCAGCGGGTTAGCGCCTGCCTTTGGCCCAGGGCGCGATCCTGGAGACCCGGGATCGAATCCCACATCGGGCTCTCGGTGCATGGAGCCTGCTTCTCCCTCTGCCTGCTTCTCCCTCTGCCTGTGTCTCTGCCTCTCTCTCTCTCTCTGTGACTATCATAAATTAAAAAAAAAAAAAAAAAGAATCACTCTATTTGTGCCTTTAGCTTTAGCTTTCTGTATCACTTTGCTTTATGTGTGCCTCTACATATACTATAGCATATAGTATAGATTTTGAGTTTCTTTTTATAAGCCAGGGTAAAAATCATTTTCTTTTAAGTGAGTTAAACCTATTTGTATTTAATGATATGACTGATACATTTGATCTTAAGTCTGCTATATTATTTTATGTTATTTTCCTGAGTGTATTGTTTTTTACATTCATGGGTAAATGTGTATGAGTTATATTCATGATGTTTGCTTTAAAAATGATTATGTTATTTAGAAAGACTTGTGTATTTTTTTCCTAGTAGCTACCTTTATACTAGTATCTTTAATAATGCTTTTAGTCTGTTTTTGTCATAAAGACTTCTATTATTTGGTTTATCAATTTTAAATGATATTGTAAGTCTTCCACCTATTACCCAGGTAGTGATCTATGAACCTTTCCTATGCAATTGAGCCATACTAACCTGTTGTCTTTGCAGGTTAAAATGGCTGATTAGCAGCAATGTCATATGCTTAATCTAGTAATACTTTTCCCTTTTTATTTCTTACCTTCTCCCATCTTTAAAGTTGTATTATTTCTACTTCGACAAAATATTTAACATTTACTTATTATTATTTCACATGTATCTTCACTTTTGTTTTGGTCTTAGATCTATAATGAAATACATTCAATGATCACCATCAGTCCTTTTGCTGAAATTTCTACATCAATCTGTAGGTTGAAAGAAGCTCATTTTGTGAGTTCTTCAGAAAAACCTCATGAGTAGAGTTTTGCATTTTTAAGAGTTTCCTGTAGCCTTCACTCCAGAAGTTTAACTTTAGTGTATACATATATTCTTTTACTTTAACATGCTAAAAACTACATATACTACTTGGCATCTTCTACAGACTATGATTTTACAGACAGAAAATTTTCATGGGGCTTTGCATACCTCTCATTTCTTAAAGAAAATCACTATTTTCTATTACTGGAGAGTATTTTCAGACCTGTTAAATTGTTCTATTTAAATATTTCTGTTCCAGTCCTGAGAATATTTTAGAAGAAAAGTTAAAGACCATTTAGTATTTGAAATGAAAATGTGTATATATTTTAAATAAAATTTCACTGAAGTATGTGTCTATAGAAAAAAGGACACATATCATAAGTGTAGAACTCAATAAATCACAGAAAGTAAACATATCTGTGTAAACACAACCTAGGGAGAAAATAGACTATTACCAGAATGACAGAGATCCCCCTAGACTCTCTCTCAGTCATTTCCAAAGGTAACCACTGCCTTAGCTTCTGAAACTGTAGATTCAATTTGCATGATTTCGAATTTTAAATTAATGGAATTATGTCTGTCTAACTCCTTTTACCTCACATTACAATTGTAAGATTCATTTATGTTCATTTTCATTGCCATATAACATTCCATTGTTTGAAAATACTAGTTTATTCATTTACTGTTGATGAACACTTGATTAGTTTTTGTTTTTGGAAGTAAGAACAATGTCACTATTTCTTAAGCACATGTTTATGCAATTTTGTTGGAAATATGCCTAGGAATGCAATTACTGGGTCACGGGTTTGAATATGCTCAGCTTTGGTAGATATTTACAAACACATAGTTGCTTGTGACAATTACACTCCCACAGTAACACACATGTTTTCCAGCTGCTCCACATCCTTGCAAGTAAATGGTATTATTGGTTTTCTTAACCTCTGCCATTCTGACAGGTGGCATATGCATGTTAGGTATTCCACTGTGGTTTTAGTTTGTGTTTTACTGATGAATGAAAGAATGTGGTGGAGCACTTTTTCATATAATTTTTGGAAAGTGTCTGTTTTGGTGGTTTGCCCAATTTTTCTTTTTTAAATTGTTTGTCCCTCATTGATTTGTAAGAGCTCCTTATATGAAATAGCTCCTTTGTCAGTTATACATATTGCAAATCTTTTTGTATTCTGTAGTTTGCTTTTGTCTTTTGTGGCCAGAAACTCCTAATTTTAATACATCCCAATTTATCACCTTACTTCCCTCTTTTCAGTCAAAGCTTTTTATGCTTTAAGAAATCTTTGCTTACCCCAAGATCGTGAAGATATTCTTATATTATCTTCCATTAACTTGATTGCTTTAACTTTTACATGTATGTATATATGTAATCTAAATAATCTACTTGGAATTGATTAATATGTATGGTATGAACTAGAGAATTAAGGTTCATTTTCATCTTTATTGATATACAATCGTCCTAGGACAGTTTATTTAAAAGAATGTTCTTTCTCTACTGTTTTCAATGCCACCTCTGCCATAAATCAAGTAATTTTGTATGTGAACGTCTATTTTTGGATTCTCTATTTTGTTCCATTGGCCTTTTGTATATCCTTGCCCCAGTACCACTATAGCTCTGTGATAAACTGTCTTGTAATCTACCAGTATAAGTTCTCAATTTTTTTCTTCAGATAGCCTTGGCTATTCTTAGCCCTTTGCATTTCCATACAAATTTTAGAGTTTATCAATTTTTACCAAAAAACCCCTCCAATTCTTCTGCAATTTAAATTGGGATTGTTTTGAGTCTCTAGAATTATTTGGAAAGGATTTAGATGTTGTATATAGACACACAATTGACCTTTGTATTTTGATTTTGTAACATAGCTGTGGTAAATTCACTCAATAACGCTCATGGTTTAATTTTAGATTCCTCTGCAATTTCTTTCTTTTTAATTTTACCCATTGCCTTTATTTTTTAAGTTTTTAGTGAAATTCTAGTCAGTTAACACATAGTGTAATATTGGTTTCAGGAGTAGAATTCAGTGATTCGTCACTTATATATAACACCCAGTGCTCAACTCAACAAGTGCCCTTCTTAATACCCATTACTCATTTAGCCCATGTCCCACCTACATCCTCTCCAATACCCTTCAATTTGTTCTTTAGAGTTAAGAGTCTTGTATGGTTTGCTTCCCTCCCTTTTTTCCCCATCCCCTATGTTCATCTGTTATGTTTCTTAAATTCCACATGTGAGTGAAATCATGTGGTATTTGGCTTTCTCTGACTGATTTCACCGACTGTAATACACTGTAGCTCCATTCATGTTATTGCAAATGTAAGATTTTGTTCTTTTTGGTGGCTGAGTAATATTCCACTACAAATATATTACCATCTCTTCTTTATCCATTCATCAGTCAATGGACATCTGGGCTCTTTCCAAAATTGGCTATTGTTGATAATGCTGCTATAAACATCCGAGTGTATATGCCCCTTCAAATCAGTATTTTTGTATCCTTTGGATAAATACCTAGTTATGCAATTGCTGGATTGTAGGGCAGTTCTATTTTTAACTTTCTGAGGAACCTCCATACTGATTTCCAAAGTGGCTGCACCAGTTTGCATTGCCACCAACAGTGCAAGGGGGTTCCCCTCTCCCCGCATCCTCACTGACATCTGTTGTTGCTTGTGTTAGTTTTAGCTATTCTGACAGGTGTGAAGGGGTAGCTCATCATGACTTTCATTTGTCGTTCTATGAGGCCAGCATCACCTTAATTCCAAAACCAGACAAAGACCCCACCAAAAAGGAGAATTATAGACCAATATCCCTGATGAACATGGATGCAAAAATTCTCAACAAGATACAATCCAATAGGATCCAACAGTACATTAAGAAAATTATTCACCATGACCAAGTAGGATTTATTCCCGGGACACAAGCCTGGTTCAACATTCATAAAACAATCAATGTGATTCATCATATCAGCAAGAGAAAAACCAAGAACCATATGATCCTCTCATTAGATGCAGAGAAAGCATTTGACAAAATACAGCGTCCATATCAAGAATGGACGCTGTCTTTTACCAAATGCTTTTTCTGTATCTATTGACAGGATCATTTGGTTCTTATCCTTTCTTTTATTAATGTGGTGCATCACGTTGATTGATATGTGAATATTGAACCACCTCTGAAGCCCAGGAATAAATCCTACTTGATCATGGTGAATAATTATTTTAATGTACTGTTGGATTCAGTTTGCTACTATCTTGTTGAGAAGTTTTGCATCCACGTTCATCAGGGATAATGGCCTGTAATTCTCCTTTCTCATGGAGTCCTTGTCTGGTTTTAGAATCAGGGTAACCCTGGCCTTGTAGGATGAGTTGGAAAGTTTTTATTCCATTTCTGTTTTTTGAAACAGCTTGAGAAGAATAGGTATTAACTATTCTTTAAACGTCTGGTAGAATTCCTTTGGGAAACCATCTAGCCCTGGACTTTTGCTTTTTGAGAGATTTCTTGATTACCAATTTACTGTCAGCCCCTCTACCTGAAATTCCAAAGGAAAATAATGAAGCTGAAAAGTGAAATATTGGATCACGAACATAGACTTGGAGAACTCAGCCGCTCTGTAAAGTGTAATGACATTCATATAGCAGAGGAACCCAGAGAAGCTTAAAGTTTTAGAGTCTGATTTGCTCCCACTCTGATGACTTTTGGTTTCTACCTGCCTAAGGTGACAAGCTGGCAGTAGTAAGCACATAAGTAAGGGGTATTTTGTCAGTGAATATCTATGAATAGAATTGATTCCCCACTTTAGAGCCAAAATTTTATCCTATAGACGAGGTGTCAAATCATGTTGACAGATGCCTGCCTGTAAAACCTTGACATTTTACTCTTTTCATCTTCCTTATATAGTGTTACTGACAATAGTTTAAAAAAAATAAAAAGAAGAGGCTTGGGAGAGTGAGCTAATGCTGCCACTGGAGCCTAAACTAAGCAGGACAGCAAAGCATAAAAAGCCCTTATTTCCTTTCCCTACCAGCCTCCAAAAAGGAAAACATTTTTTTTTTTTTTTACCTCATTTCATAACTATCCTGCTTGGACCTGATGTCTGTGTCAGGTTTAAAAATAACTTTGTGGATTAGTACCCAAGATCTATGAAGAAGTTTTCAAACTCAACACCCAAAAAACAAATAATTCAGTTAAGAAATGGGCAGAAAATATGAATAGACATTTTTCCAAAGAAGACATCCGATGGCTAACAGACACATGAGAAGCATCTTCACATGTGTCTCGCCTGGACACATGAGAAGATGCTCAGCATCACTCATCATCAGGGAAATACAAATGAAAGTCATGATGAGCTACCCCTTCACACCTGTCAGAATGGCTAAAACTAACACAAGCAACAACAGATGTCAGTGAGGATGCGGGGAGAGGGGAACCCCCTTGCACTGTTGGTGGCAATGCAAACTGGTGCAGCCACTTTGGAAATCAGTATGGAGGTTCCTCAGAAAGTTAAAAATAGAACTGCCCTACAATCCAGCAATTGCATAACTAGGTATTTATCCAAAGGATACAAAAATACTGATTTGAAGGGGCACATACACTCGGATGTTTATAGCAGCATTATCAACAATAGCCAATTTTGGAAAGAGCCCAGATGTCCATTGACTGATGAATGGATAAAGAAGAGATGGTAATATATTTGTAGTGGAATATTACTCAGCCACCAAAAAGAACAAAATCTTACATTTGCAATAACATGAGTGGAGCTACAGTGTATTACAGTTGGTGAAATCAGTCAGTCAGAGAAAGCCAAATACCACATGATTTCACTCACATGTGGAATTTAATAAACATAACAGATAAACATATGGGAAAAGGAGGAAGAGAGGGAGGGAAATAAACCATACAAGACTTAACAATAGAGAACAAACTGAAGGTTGATGGAGGAGAGCAGGGGGATGGGATAGATGGGTGATGGGTATTAAGGAAGGCACTTTTTGTGATGAGCACTGGGTTTAAGTGATGAATTACTGAATTCTACTCCAGAAACCAATGTTACACTGTATGTTAACTAAATAAAATTTAAATTAAAAATAAAATTAAGTTAAAATTAAAAACAAAAAGTATTTTGTAATACTGAAATAGTACCTCACAAATTTTTTAAGGTTAAAATTCTGCAAAGTCCTTTAATTCTCCCATAGAACTTTACAGAGACCTTTAATTATCAATAGTAGATGTGACATGGAAAGAAGGTAAGATCTTTTCTGGACCAGTTCCCACTCTCGCCTGGACTACTACTATATACCTAATATATTTCATAAAGTCTAGATAAAACTGACATTGGTCAAGGATAATTTCAAAGAGGTTTTAACCAGTTATTTGGGACCTTTGCCTGTCTAATATCCTTCTGTATGTCTTAAAGTAGTTTTCTTCATCTACCACCTTCTTTATTAAGCGTTAAAATTAAGGGGGCTCTGGAATTCTTCAGATGTCTTCCTAAATGGATAAAAGCTTTTCAGGAAAATGAAGGCTATTTTTTCCTTATCTTCAAGACCCATATGCATCTGATATATCTACTCTGAAATAGTAACACATGAACTGCTCACTTCTTACCAAATAATCCGGTACATCTTGTACCACAGGGTGCTGTGTAATCATCAATATTAATCACATAATTCAGAATATGGTATTCCACACACATCAGACTGTTGCTTCTTTCTCACAATCACAATTAGGAAAGCACATGGTCTGTGGGTTTTGGTAATGATCCTGTTAAATATCAGTTCTTTAATATGATTCCTCAGATCATTAATTGTCAATAGATCTTCCCTTGAATGCTCAAGTCATTTAGTTTTATGGTGTGCAGGTTGACTTGAACACACCCATATCACATTCTTGTGGAGAAAATTGTATTGCTACTGCCCCAAGCACTTTGTTTTCGTTTCTCCTTCACATCTCAGAAAGTGAAAAAAGGTCATCAAAGTTAAATCTGTCTGAACTAAGAATTTTCTATAACAATGCTTGGGATGAAAGTGATTTGGGAGCTATTCTATTTCCTCCTTGTCTCCATGATCTGGTATGAAGACTACTGTGATTAATAGAGAACATAATGAAATACCTCATCTGCCACAATCATTAAAGGTGTTAGTGTTTGCTCTCATCAAGGCTTTTTCTCTTCCTACTATTTCCATTGAATATGAACATATATAACAGCTGGCTCTATAAACTGCTCAGTGAATTTCAACCTCACCTAAGATTAGTAATCATCCTTGATTCACTCAATAAATATGTGAGTATCAGACTCTATGATGCATATGGTAAATAAGATAAGTATGATTCCTGTCCTCAGTAAAGAGGACAAATAAATAGGCAAAGACAATAAAGTATGTTAAATGCCACATTAGAGGAAGCATAGAGAATATAAAAAGGGTACCTGGCCCAGAGCTGGGAAGTCAGAGCAGGCATCATAAGGGGAGTGACATCTAAGCTAGCTAGGCCATGCTACAGTAACAAAGAGCTCCCATACCCCAGTGGCTTAACCCAATAAAATTTTATTTCTTGCTTTTGTAAGAAACATTTCTTAGGTCAAAACTAGTCACATGGCTGCACTGAGCTGCAGGGAGGTTGGGAAAGGTAGTTACTGTGTGCCCAGAAAGGAGAAATGTAAAACAGAATTTTTGAATGCATAAAATTGTCTCTGCCACAATTGATCCTCCTGGTCACCATATATTCATTTCATTCTTCCTCCCACACACAGAATACACTCCCCAAGGGAGTTAATTCAGTATCCCACCCTGTTAGAGCATCAAACTCAGGAGTCCTGGATCTCTGGATAAACAAGTATGAATGTGGATTCCATTGGTCTAGAGACATATGAACTAAAAATAAACATCTGTGCTTACAATATGCAATCATAAAAGAAGAGAAGAAACCACAGTCACAACATTCTCATTTGGAAAGGAGTAGAACAAGAAACATACAGCCATCACTAGTCCATGGCAACTCTGAAATCCTGCTTGGCAGACCTTATGGAGTTTCTCAACTAGGGCAGTGGTTTCAACTGGGAGTAATTTTGCAACAGAGGACATCTGGCAATGTTTGGAGACATTTTTGGTTGTCACAACTGGGAAAGAGATACTACTGGCATTTAGTTGGTAAAAGTCAGGGATGCTGTTAACATTCTAAACATAGGACAGCCACCCACAACAAAAATCCACCTGGCCCAAAGGTCAACAGTGCCAACACTGAGAAACCCTGACCTGGGGTAAGGAGGATTCCTTGGTGAGACACTGATCCTACTCCCAGGTTTCTTGTGCCCTGTGGCTCCTAGTCCCTGACTTCTTGGAGCTTCCACCTTTTTCCATTTTCCTTTGTGGCTACATCTGAATTGTGCATTGAGGAGTATAACCTCTCCAAGTACTGCACAGTTGTCACTTCTGTAGCATGGGCACTCAAGTATCCTTTTAAGTCTTGAACAATCACAATTCCTTCCTTCCTTCCTCTTTCTCTCTCTTTCTTTCTTTCTTTTTTTTTTTTTTTGCCTTGATTGTTGATTTCTTGGACAGTTCAGCTCTTTCAAAAACATACCTATTTGATTCTAATCAGTTCCTTATATGTGTACCTGTACCCACAGTTCTTTACAAGACATATCTTCTTTTTTTCTTTGCTTTATCATTTCCAAAGTCTCTTCACAGAGACTCTTTTGAACTTCTGTGGAAAGGCTTCACAGTTAATCTGATCTCTGACAAGACTGAATTGTAATGGGCCTTTCTTTGTTACTCAAAGACTTTCTTAACATCATCTATTCCTGTTTGGGTTGTAAAATAAATTGGTTTTTCCAGTTCTTCCAGGCCATGAATTTTTGAGCTATCTATTCCCTTTCATTTCTGTTTAATTCCTTCCTGAGTTCACCTCCTCTTGTAATTTCTTGCCAAATGCAGCCAAATAATATATAACCTATATTACTAAGCCTCTTCTTTTCAGTGTTTCCCGCAGGAGCCCAAACTCCATTAGTCACAGAAAAAAAAATAGTATTTTTCCTTTTTGTAAAAACATTTCCTAGCCTTGAATGTCAATTTTCATATTTTTGCCACCCATCTGCTACGCCAATGTGACATATATTAGGTTTCTTCAGCAGTAGTACCCAACTCCTAGTACATTTTCTATATTAGCCAGAGGACACTAACCATGCTGTGGCAAGCAAACCAACCAACCAACCAGTCTCAAAACCTAGTGGGTTAACCAAACACCTCCTGTTTTTTGCTTACAAAGCCTTCTGTGAGCTTGGGTAACTCTCTTCTTTTTGGCCACCCAGAGATCCCAATTCTTCTATCTTATGACTCTGCCTTCTTAACATGGGGCTCTGAGTTTGCCAGAAGAGGAGAAGCCAAGAGACATGAGAACCAGGCAGAAGGTTTCAACTGCCTTGCACTGGACATAACATACATCACTTCTGATCACATTTCATCAGTAAAAGCTGGTAATACAGCTCCATCTGTTAATCACTAGGGCTGAGAAGTGTACTTCCATGTGCGCCCCAGAAGAAGGAAGATGTAACTGGACTTGATGAGTACGGAATATTAGTTCTGCTTAGCTGAGAACTTGAAGGATTAGGAGTCAAGTCAGATAACAGGATGGGACACAAGGGAGTATTCCAGTCAGAGGGGGTTACTTGTATGAAAGCCTAGAGGCTAGAAAGAAAGTGAATCATTTGGGGGAACTAACAGAAGTGTTCTGTGGTTGTACCTTTGTGAAGGCAATATGGGATGAAGGAAGTAAAAGGGAGTAGAGGAAAACCAGGTAGGGGCTGCCATCATGCAAACAAAGCCTTTTGAGGAGGAAAGACTTTATCTCATGTCAGTGATTGTAAGCAGAGTAGTGATAATTTCTCACTTATTAGAAAATCATTCTGGCTTTATAGAGTCCAGAATGGACTGGAGGGGTAAGACCTGAGATGGGATCCAATTAAGACATTCTTGCAGCAGCCCAGGCAAGAGATTGCCTGAAGTTGAGTAGTTTCAGAAAGGATGTGTCACACTGATAAGTTTGAGAGTCATAGGAGGTGGAGTCAACAGGGATTGAAGGCTAATTAGCTATAAACAGGTAGTGGAGTTGGGGATAAAATCCAAGTTTCTGACTGGGCAACCATGTGGACTGTGGCATCATTTGCTGACGGGAAACACAGGCAGAAGCCCCAGCACTCAGACACAGATATCTCAGCCTGTCATGTTTCATAGTAGAAACCTGGTGTGATGTTGACTGCTGAAAGACTTGAAAATTACATTAGCCACCTGAGCATCAGGAGGAGGCAAGGCTTTCTTTCAACCTAGTTTTTGTCTCTTTTGTGTTTTGCTTTTTCTTGGGCGGGGAGCTGGAGGGGAAAAAAAATAACCAGACTGCTTTTCAATATCAACACTCTCCTAACAAGGAGCTGAAGGCTCACTAGTTAACACCGTGTTAGTATAGCCTATTTGTAAAACTGTTTAGTATTACCTGCAAAAGTTGAATATAAACTGATGGTTAACTTTATGTGCCAGTTTGGCTAAGCATTATTCTGGATGTATCTATGAGGGTGTTTTTAGATGAGATTTACATTTAAATCAGTAGACTTTAATTAAAGCAGATTGACCTCCATAATGTGGTAGGCCTCATCCAATTAGTGGAAGGCCTGAGTAGAATAAAAGACTGATCTCCCATAGGCAAGAGGGAATTCTGTAGCTAATGGCTTTTGGGCTTGAATGAAATATCAGCTGTTTCCTGGGTCTCTAGCTTGGGGGTACATCTTGCAGATTTTGGACTTGCCAGCTTCCATGATCATGTAAGCCAATCCTTTAAAATATTTCAATAGATAGATATATAATAGGTAGTATATTTATATTAATTTATATTTGTGTATAAATATCCTACTGGTTCTGTTTTTCTGAAAAGCCATGATTAATACATATACCAGCATACAACCTAGTAATTCTACCCCTTGGTATATACCATAGTGAAAGTCAAGAGATGAGTACCATTCGTGTACACATATAAGAATGTTATGGTAGCATTGTTTACAGTTGTCCCAAACTATAACTGCATAAATGTACAACTGTAGAATATATAGACAGATTTTGCTGTGGGCATACAATTGAATGATACACAGTGAATGAAAGGAATGAATGGAATGAATGAAGTCACACACAAAAACATGAATGAATCTTATGAATATAATACCAAAAGGAATTAAGACAGAGAAAACTAGACATAATAAACTCCATCTGGAAAAATTTCAAAAACAAAGAAAAGTGAGCTATAATTTTAAGGATGCATACCTAAGTGGTTACACTATGAAGTAAATAAAAGGAGGCAATTACCAAAAAATTCTACAGAGTAGTTATTTTTAAGGGGTATAAAAAGAAACAAATAGGGGATTTCTGCGTGCTGGCAATGTTGTATTTCTTGTCCTGGGTGGCAGTTATGTGAATCTTCACTTACAATTATTCAATTACCATTGATTTATGCTTAAGGTAACTTATGTATTTTTTACACAATGTAAAAAAAAGTTTTTAATAGAAACCAACTTTTGTTTCTTTTCTGAAATGCCCCCTAATTATTTTTAAAATCAGAGAGTATTTATCTTGACCATTAGAGCAGATAAATTGTGCCCACCCTCCTCCCTGCTCCAGTAGTAGAATAGTGTGTGTGTGATAGGTAGTGGGGAGGTGAGTGGCTGCGAATGGGGATGGGGCCTGGTCACTCCAATTCCCTAAAAGGATTAACAATCCCAACATGACCTCAAATTGCTGGGCCTTAGCACTTTAACTTCTTCTACTAGAGCCTGAAACAGAGCTTCTGTGCCTTAGGCTTTTCCTTCTGCTCATTTGCTCTTTTTAATTAACAGTGACGGTGAGGATCTAAAAAGGCCTCAAAATCTTAATACAATCTGAGTGCCCACAATAGCAAGTCACTGTTTAGTTTCTGTTGTCACAGGTTCCCAACAGGCCTGCTTTGGCAGGTCTCCAATTACTGGTCTTCACTGTTTTTTTTTTTTTTTTTTTGCGATTAGCACTTTTGGTATAGTTCCAATTGGTAGGTGGTTTCGCCTTCATTTTGGTACAGTGTTAAATGCCCCTGAGATGTTTTAATAATCACAACAAAGGCTCCAGTAATCTTGAGATATTTATGATCTCTAGTGCAGAAAACAATGACTTTCTATAATTTTTCTTCTCTTCCCTGCCTTAGGGACCTGCCACTAGGGCACCATTTTGATAGCATATTGTAGATGCAATTTTAAAATCTCTTTCTGGGGATGCCTAGGTGGCTCAATGGTTGAGCATCTGCCTTAGGCTCAGGTCGTGATCCTGGTGTCCTGGGATTGAGTCCCACATCAGGCTCTCCACAGGAAGCCTGTTTCTCCCTCTGCCTGTATCCCTGCCTCTTTCTCTGTATATCTCATGAATAAATAAAATATGTTTTTAAAAAATACGATCTCCTTCTGCATGAACAAGGCACTGCAGAATCCACATACCTATTTGGTGTACTATTTGCTTCCTCTGAATTTTTACTGCTGCTTTATGCCATCATCCCAAGGGATTCTGCTAGAGAAACAGAACAGGACAGGGAATTTGGATCAATCCAAACTTAATTGCTATCATGAGCTTTCACAGGAAAGATTACACTAAACAAACAAACAAACAAAAAAAGAAATGTAACAAATTTGGTTTCAGTTGATGCTGACTCACCCATAGCTTCTAGGATCCTCTCTTCATTTGACTCTTCTCCCACCTAAAGCACTCCATGCAAATCTGTCAATTCCCACTCTGTGTTGGTTATATACAGCCATGAAGTGTTTGGTCTAAAGCCATAAACAGTGTTTGTCCCCAGGAAATTAACTAACTTCAACCAGCTGTTCTCTTTCTTGGGTAGGACTGGCCTAACCCCTGGAAATTGGCACATCTGAGGCATAACTCTGTCCCTGGTTGTATAGTCATGATGCAGATGCCCTGTTGACTCTGTTTTCTGGGTAATGATTATTGTATTATACTGATGGCTATTATTTCACAATTCATCCATGACCTTGGACCAGATCCTCCAAAATATAACTTCTGTTTACAGATGCTATACTTAAATGAGGGGTTGTATTAACTACACTAAATCTAATTACAATGGTTCTTGATCCCATCCATTATTTTTTTTTCTGTTTTGTTATATTAGTTTATCCGCCTATCTTTGGATCAATACCACATGTCTTAATTGCTCTTACAAATAAATTTGAATATCCAGTAAAGAAAGTCTTCCCAGCTTATTCTCCAAGCAATTTTTGTACCTTTACATTTTCCAGAAGAATTTTAGAATCAGCTTCTCCAGTATCCCCGCTACCCTCGTCCACACAACACACACCTGTTGAGATTTTGGTTGGGATTGAATTAAACATATAGATCAATTTAGTGAGAATTTACTTCTTCCTATATTCCATTTTTCAGTTCATGAACATGAGTAGTCCTTCAGTTATTTTGGGTCTTTCAAAATCTCTCTCCATTATGCGGTATGGTTTCCTACTCGGGTCCCACCCATTTTTAAAAGAACGACCGGCCTCTGCAAACACTCCTGCCACGATTTCTAGAAGTTTCCAGAGGCTCTTTCATGCAAGCTTAGGAACAAATCCCGTCAGGTTCCAGTTCAAGATGGCACCGCAATACAAATGGAATGAGTGAACAAAAGACTATGATTTTTCAAGCACATTTATATTACACAGTTTTGAAACTACTGACTCTTTGAAACTGTAGAATTGATAGAGGATAGTTTGGGGACTTATAAGGCAATTTTACACATGATATTTATGTGTGGAGAGAAGACTGTTAATTGTACATAACTATCATGTTTTAATGGACATGACTTAGCAGTAGAGTCAGTATTCTGTTTAAAGGCTGGCATGTATATTCTAAAATTTAAAAACATGTCCACATAAATATATAAATTTTACCTAGAATACCTTTTCTGATGCACATTTACTTATATTTAATAGCTTACGATATAAGTCTATTAAAAGTGAACAAGCCAACATTATGATCACTATGTTCCTTGAATATAAACAGGTTTGAACTACTTGAACTACTACAAAGCACCCAAGTGGAACAGCAAAGAGAGAAAGTAATTTTTAAAAATGAGGATGGGGTGCCTGGGTTGTTCAGTAAAGCATCTGACTCTTGATTTTGCCTCAGGTCATGATCTCAGGGTTGTGAGATTGCCTTGCATTGGGCTCTGTGCCAGGTGTGCACACCTGCTTAAGATCCTCTCCCTCTCTCTCTCTAGCTCTTTCTTCATCCCTCCCTCTCTCTCCTTCACCCTCTGCATCCCTCCCTCTCTAAACAAATAAAATAAAGATAAAGATGAGGATAGATTAAGAGGTCTCTTGGGCAACATCAAGCAAACCAACATTCACATTATAGGGATCTCAGAGAAAGAAGAGAAAGAGAAAGTAATAGAAAACTTATTTGAAGAAATAATAACTGAAAACTTCCCTAACATAGCAAGGGTCATAGACTTCCAAATCCAAGAAGTACAGAGTTCCAAACCAGATGAACTCAAGGAGGGCCACACCATGGCACATAATAATTAAAATTTCACAGTTTAAAGAAAAAGAGAATCTTAAAATCAACAAGAGAGAAAGAAAAAGTTACCCTCAAAGGAAAACCTGTAAGACTATCAGCTGATTTTTTTCCCAGAAGAAACTTTGCAAGCCAGAAGAGAGTGGTATGATATATGCAAGGTGCTGAAAGGAAACAACCTACAACCAAAAATATTCTGCCTGGCAAGGTTATTATTCAGATTTGAAGGAGAGAGATACAGTCTCTGAGACAAGGGGGAAAAAAAGATAAAAGTTTATTACCACTAAATGAGAGTTATAAGAAATGTTAAAGGGATTTCTTTAAGTGGAAAGGTAATGGCCATAATTAGACATAAGAAAAATATGAATAAAAGGATGTAAAATGTAACAACATATACACAAAACACAGAGAAGGGAATAAAAAGAGAAGAGGAAGGCAAAATGAAAAAAGTTTTTTTCTTTTTCTGTGTTTTTTTAAAGAATGTGTTTAAACTTAAATGACCACCAAATTAATGTAAACTGCTGTTTACTTAGGATGTTATATATGAACTTCATGATAACTACAAACCCAAAACCTATGATAGATACACAAAAAATAAGGAGAAAAGCCACACAAAACACCATAGGTACTTATTAATCACAAAGAAAGAGAAAGAGAAGAAGAAAGTAACAAAGAAGAGCTACAAAAACAACTAGAAAACAAAATTTTAAAATGACAACTACTACATATCTATCAATAATTACTTTAAATGTAACTGGTCTAAATGTTCCAATCAAAAGACATAAAGTGGAGGAATGGATAAAAAACAAGACTCTACAAGAGTCTCACCTCAGATCTAAAGAATTATACAGACTGAACGTGAAGTGATCAAAAGACATTCACCATGCGAGTGAAAAAAAAGAAAAGATGGATTAGTAATAATTAGACAAACTAGACTTTAAAACAGACTTTAAAATAAGAGACAAAGGAGACCATTGCATAATGATAAAAAGGATCATTGCAACAAAAGGATATAGCAGTTGTAAATATGCACCCTACAGTGGAGTACTTAAGTACATGAAAATATTAACAAAGAGAGAAATTGATGGTAATTCAATAATAGTAGAGGACTTTAACACTTCACTTACATCAATGGATAGATAATCCAAACAGAAAATCAATAAAAAAACAACATCTTGCCATATAAAAGAATGAAACTGGACTACTTCCTCACACCATACACAAAAATAGACTCAAAATGATTGAAAGACCTAAATGTGAGGCAAGAATCCATCAAAATCCTTGAGAAGAATACAGGCAGCAATCTCTGTGACTTCAGCCCCAGCAACTTCTTGCTAGAGACGTCTCCAAAGGCAGGGGAAACAAAGGCAAAAATGTACTATTGTGACTTCATCAACATAAAAAGCTTTTGCACAGCAAAGGAAACAGTTGATAAAGCCAAAAAACAACCCAAAAAATGGGAGAAGATATTTGCAAATGTCTTATCAGAAAAGGGGCTAGTATCCAAAATCTATAAAGAACTTACCAAATTCAACACCCAAAGAACAAATAATCCAGTTAACAAATAGGCAGAAGACATGAACAGACCTTTCTCCAAAGAAGACATACAAATGGCCAACAGATACATGAAAAAATGCTCACTATCACTCAGCATCAGGGAAATACAAATCAAAACTTCAATGAAATGCCATCTCATGGGAAGCCCAGGTGGCTCAGCAGTTTAGCACTGCCTTCGGCCCAGGGCCTGATCCTGGAGTCCCAGGATCGAGTACCAAGTCGGGCTCCCTGCATGGAGCCTGCTTCTCCCTCTGCCTGTGTCTCTGCCTCTCTCTCTCTCTCTCTCTCTCTCTGTGTCTTTCATGAATAAATAAATTTTTAAAAATCTTAAAAAAAAAAAAGAAATGCCATCTCACACTGGTCAGAATGGCTAAAATTTACAAGTCAGGAAACAACAGATGTTGACAGGATGTGGAGAAAGGGAAACCCTCTTACACTGTAGGTGGGAATCCAAGCTGGTGCAACCACTCTGGAAAACAGTGTGGAGGTTCCATAGAACCAAGATTTAAATCATACCATGCATTTTTGCTGAACACAATAGTATGAAGCTAGAAATAAACTATAAGAAAAAAACTGGAAAAACACAAACATGTGGAGACTAACAACATGATATTAAAGAACCAATGGATCAATGAGGCAATCAAAAGTGAAATAAAAAAATACGTGGAAAAAAAATACGTGGAGACAAATGAAAATGAAAGTACAGTGGTCAAAAATCTCTGGGATACAGCGAAAGTAGTTCTAAGACAGAAATATATAATAATACAGGCCTACTTCAAGAAACAGGAAAAATACCTCAAACAATCTAACCTGACACCTAGAGGCACTAGAAGAAAAAAAAAAAAAAGAATAAAACCCCTGGTGAACAGAAGAAAGGAAATAGTAAAGATCAGAGCAGAAATAAATGATGTGGAGACCAAGAAAAAAAAAAAAGACAAAAATCAATTAAACCAAAAGCTGGTTCTTTGAAACGATAAATACAGTTGACAAATCTTTAGCCAGACTCATCAGGAAAAAGGAAGGGACCCAAAATAAAACCATAAATAGGAGAGGAGAACAACTGATTCCACAGAAATACAAAGAATTATAAGAGAATATTATGAAAAATTGCATGCCAACAAACTGGACAACCTAGAAGAAATGGATGAATTTCCAGAAGCATACAGTCTTCCAAAACTGAACCAGGAAGAAATAGAAAATCTTAAGACTGTTTACAAGTAACAAAATTGAATTGGTAGTTTAAAAACTACCAAAAAAAAAAAAAAAAAAGTCCGGGAACAGGTGGATTTACAACTGAATTCTACCAGACATTTAAAGAGTTAATACCTATTCTTCTCAAACTATTCCAAAATAATAGGAAAAGCTTCCAAATACATTCCACAAGGCCAGCATTACTGTGATACCAAAGTCAGACAAAAGCACCACAAAAAATGAAAAATAGAGCCCTGATGAATATAGATGCAAAAATCCTTAACAAAATATTAATAAACCTAATCCAAAAATACCTTAAAAAGATCATTCACCATGAGAAGGTGGGACTTATTCCCAGACTGCAAGGATGATTCGATATTCACAAATCAATCAATGTCATACACCACATCACAAAATGATGGGAAAAAATCAAATGATCATCTTAATGGTTGCAGAAAAAGCATGTCTGACAATTTTCAACATCCATTCATGAAAAAAATTCTCAACAACATAATAAGGGACATATATGAAAAACCCAGAGCTAGCATCATCCTCAATAGTGAAAAATTGAGAGTTTCCCCCTAAGGTCAGGAATAAGACAAAGATGTCCACTCTCACCACTTTTAATCAACATAGTACTGGAAGTCCTAGTCATAGCAATCAGATGACAAAAAGAAATAAAAAGCCATCCAAATTGGTAAAGAAGTAAAACTTTCACTATTTGCAGATGACATGGTACTATATATAGAAAACCCTAAAGACTCCACTGAAAAACTGATAAATGAATACAATAATGTCATAGATACAAAACCAATATACAGAAACGCATTATATACACTAACAATTACACACACTAGCAATCGAGTAGCAGAAAGAGAAATTAAGAAAATAATCCCATTTATAATTACATCAAAAAAAATAAAATACCTAGGAACAAACCTAGCTAAAAAGGTGAAAGACCTATACTGAAAAGTATAAAACATTGATGAAAGAAATTGAAGATGTTATGAACAAATGTAAAACTATTCCATGCTCATGGATTGGAAGAACAAATATTGTTAAAATGTCCATATCACCCAAGGAAATTTACAGATTCCATGCAATCCCTATCAAAATACCAACATTTTTCACAAAACTAGAACAAATAATACTAAAATTTGCATGGAGCCACAAAACACCTAAATAGCCAAAGCAATCCTGAAAAAGAACAAAGCTGGAGGTATCACAGTTCCAGATTTCAAGATGTACTACAAAGCTATAAAATCAAAACAGTATGGAACTGGCATAAAAATAGACACATAGATTGATAGAACAAAGTAGACACCCCTCAAATAAACCCATACTTCTATGGTCAACTAATCTATGACAAAGGAGGCAAAAATATACAGTGAGGAATAGTCTTTTCAATAAATGGTGTTGGGAAAACTGGACAGCTATATGTAAAAGAATGAGACTGGACTACTTTCTAACACTATACACAAAAATAAACTCAGAATGGATTAAAGACCTAAATGTGAGATCTGAAACAGTAAAAATTCTAGAAGAGATAACAGGCAATAATTTCTCTGACATCTGCCACAGAAACATTTTTAAAGATATGTCTCCATATCATCAATGAAAACATAAGCAAAAATAAACTATTGGAACTACATCAAAATGCAAAGCTTTTGTAAACAAAGGAAGACAAAAAAGACAACCTATTAAATGAACAAAGATATGGTTGCAAATGATATAGCCAATGAAGGGTTAATATTCAAAAAAGACAAACTTAAACAACTCAACACCAAAAAATCTGATTTAAAAATGGGCATTTTTTCCAAAGAAGAAATTCCAGCTGGCCAGCAAATAAATGAAAAGATGCTCACCACCACTAACCATCAGGGAAATGCAAATCGAAACTACAATGAGATATCACCTTATACCTGTCAGAATGGCTAAAATCAACAACACAAGAAACAAGTGTTACTAAGGTTATGGAGGAAAAGGAACACTTTTGCACTCTTGGTGGGAATGTAAATTGGTATAGCCACTGTGAAAAACAGTTTGGAAGTTTTTCAAAAAATTAAAAAGAAATAGCATATGATTCAATAATTCCACTATTGTGTATTTACCCAGAGAGTATGTAAACACAAACTCAAAAAGATGGATGCACTCCTACTTTTGTTGCAGCATTATTTACAATAGCCAAGACATGGAAGCAATCTAAGTCCATCAAGAGATAAATGGATAAGGAAAATGTGGTACAAATACACGCGCGCGCGCACACACACACACACACACACACCCAAATATTACACAGCCATAAAAAGGATGAGGTCATGCCATCTGAGACAACATGGATGGATCTAAAGAGTATGATGCTAAGTGAAATAAGTCAGACTGAGGAAGACAAATACCGTAGGATTCAACTCATAAGTAGAATCTTAGAAAAAAGAGTAAACAAACAAAAAGCAGAACTATAAATACAGAGAACAAACTGATGGTTGCCAGAGGGGAGGAAGGTGGAGGACTGGGCAAAATGAGTGAATAGGAGTGGCAAAAAAAATCCTGTCAGCTACCACATAGTGTTTGCCATTTCTTAGCTCCTGCTCTAGCTCTATTCATCCTCCTCCTATCTGGACAGCTCACCAGTGAGCAGCCAGTCTCCAGGGTCTGTAACTCCAACATGCCTCACTGAAGTCAGTCTAAGCAGAAGTTGGGAGTGTTGTCCATACCCCCTGTGAATGACTCTCTTTCTACCTCAGTGTCTTACAGTGTCAGTGAAATAGTTCACCCCATTTTGTTTGCAGCTACTCCTCCCTCAGGACATATACATGAACCTTCACAAAAGTAATTTTCATTCTTCCTTAACAATGCCTTCTATTCTGTCACTTACATTCTGTTCTAAAATCAGCCCTTTTGACATAAGACTTACATTTTACTTTAAAAGTTTCTCTGCATTAAGATGCTTCTTCATAAGCGGAGGAAATTCAAAGACTATGGCAATATTAGGAAGAAGTAGAAAAATCTTTAGGGGCCATGTAATCCTCTCCTAGAGAAATGTACTGAAATGTACTAATTTTGTCTGGCCATTTGAAAGTTTGAGGTCTGGCTTGCGAGTGATTCTTGGTGAATAATTTAAGAAAACTATTTGACAAGTCTAAATCATCCATTTTCTCTTTAGATATAAAATTATTCTAGCGGAGAGCTGTATTCCGGAGGATAAAGAGCAAGAAACTCTGGTGGTAATTGGAGGACACAGAAAGTGACTCTGGAGAAAGATAAAATTGATATAGGAATAGAAAAAACAAGATAGTGCTGCCAGTGATTATAAAATAAATTCTATTGGCCATTATTGAAGAGTGTACTACCGGAGGGAAAGTAGACTACAGGGGCACAAGCCATGGGCTTTCTGGAAAGTGAGAAGTGAGTAAAGAACCTGAAGTCTAAACATCTAGGGAGGTTTGGTTCAGGTCGGTGGTGGGGATGCCTGTGCAGTGAGACAGTTACAGTTCTTCACATTAGCAGTGGTAGGAGCAAGGGCTGAGCACACAAAACACCTGTGGGCTTGCCCTGTTGTTTGTGGCAGAGTAGGTGGAGCAGATAAGGTGAAATTAGTGTAACCTTGGCTTTCTGCAGACTTAAGAGATAGAAAGCCTTCTAACACTTACATGTTAGAAAAATCACATGGTCTGCTGTGGGCTGCAAGCAGGTCTTCAAGTGAAGATGCATCACCTCTCATACTCATAGGGAACATAGGGTCCCTTCTCTTTCTAACTTCACTGTTAGGCAACCCCATTTCTCTTTATACCAGTTTCTGCCTCATGATACCCCTACTTTTGGCCAAAATCTCATGGAATATGCATTTGCTTTAGCAATGGCCAACACATTCAGAATGTTTTCCAAAGCAACAATCATCACTAATGCCTCTTGGTCACTATAGAAATACAGAGTTTTTAATCTTTTCTTGACAGGAAGTTAGAGCCTGAAGTTACCTTGGAGACCAGCTTCTTCCATTTGATAACCTGTAGTTTATAGTTTATTAAGTCAACAGTTATTTATTGATAATCTTCTATGCCAGATGCTGGAGCTTCAGAGATAAGCAAGACAGAAGTGACCCCTCCACTGATGGTATTTACAGAGGAAAAGACAGGGGCAAAATTGAGTGTGATGGAATTCCATTGAAGCAGCCCCTACATTTGCCCTGGGGGATCAGGGAGGATTCCTAGAGCCAATGACAGATGCGCTGGGACATGAAGGATGAGAAGGAGTAGCCAGGCAAAGTGAGGGCAGGAAAGTAGACTAGAGACTAGAGGCTAGAGAGATTGAGGAGAGAACTAGGACTGTTTCTCAAACCCTCAAATTCCCAGTCTCTTGTTCATTCATAGAACACATACCGATATATCCTAAACCATAGAATTATAGAGAAGAGATCATACCCCCTTCTTCAATAATCCCATTGCCTGATAAATGAGTACATACATAACTACAACATGATGAGATAAGTGCTTTGATAGCTTCAACCACAGAGAATTTATGATGTGTGTGAAGGTGACATTTTACTCTGGCTATTGTTAGGAAGGGCAATCCAGTAACTTTGGAGCTGAGTTTGGATGAAAATTAGGTGGTCACCAGGTAAAGGGTCTGAGGAGAGCAGTCCAAGTAGAAGTGTCAATCCAGGTAGCAGTCCAGCTAGAGCCTATTTGGAAGGCTCAGAAGCAGCCAATCTCAAGGCATATTTGAGGAATTATGAGTCATTCACTATGATTGGAGCCAGTTGTGGGGGAAAGAGAAGGAGATCAGGAAATGGGACTAGAGAAGCAGGCAGAAGACACATTCTGGAGGGATTTGCAGTGGATTATGTTAAAAAGTTAGAGATTATCCTTGAGACAATGGGAGTTAGTGGATTACTTAATTTGAGACAAATCAGATTTATATTCTTGAAAGAACATTTATCAATAATATGGCGAATGTGTGGGGAAGGGGAAGTTTAAGTCAGGAGACTAGAGGAAAAACCAAAGGAATCTTTGTGTTGATGATTGTCTGAATGAAGAGAGGTAGAAGATTTTGAGAAATACTTAGGAGTGAAATTAAGCTTCTGATTTGCCTGGGACCTTCCTGGTTTTAGCAGTGATAATCTGAAATGCTAGAATCCCTCAGTCCTGGGAAAACTAGGATGGTTGATTATTCTCCATGAAATTAACCCTGCAGGGAGAAGGACAGGTAGAAGGAAAAGTCAAAGGTGACTTCCAGGGTTTTAGGTGGGCACCTTGGCCAATAGTAGCACCATTTATTAAGATAGGGAAATGGAGAAAAGGTTTGCAGAGTCTGGGGAATCTAAAAAAGCAATTCTGGACATGCTGGGTTTAGGTGATTATGCCATATCCATTATGGTTCTAGAGCTTAGTAATTAGAGCTGGGTTGCAAAGAGAGACTTAGAAGTCAGCACAAATAAATAGTATTTGAAAAGACTTCTGGTTAATGTGGCAAACAAAGCAAACACAGGAAAACCTCTGTCCTCCATTTATCTATTATCTATCATCTGTCTATCCATCTATCTGTATATATGCTAGATAATTTGGAATAAGTTTATTTTAAATACATAATCTTAAAAATAAGGTAAATTTTTAGAGATTAGAAATGAGACAAAACCCTAAACCATTGTACTGAGCTAACGTTGAAGCCAAAGAGAGAATCCAGTGGAAGCCAATTTTTTTATGTAAGGTCTAAAGTCAATGTTCTAAACTGAAACAGGACCCCCTGTATGAAGTTGGACATTAGGAAGAAGTTACCATGTTTCTGAATGAGCATGAAGTGGGCCACCTGCTCTGAACCATTCTGGGAAAAGAGTAATTCCTGAGGAATAAGAACCTCAAGCTAACACTGCA
The DNA here is from genome assembly GCF_048164855.1 of Canis lupus baileyi. NCBI lineage: Eukaryota > Metazoa > Chordata > Mammalia > Carnivora > Canidae > Canis > Canis lupus. Next base: position 16,990,265 of record NC_132849.1, read on the forward strand.
TAGATGTCCTTGTGATTGATGTCCCGTGGGAAACATTCCTGCTGAAAAAGCACAGCACATAAGGCAATCACGTAAGGTAGACAAACTCTGCCATGAGAGAGTCAGGAAGCACAACACACACACAAAAAGACAGAATTTACAGATAATAAAGCATTCTGGAAGAGACTATAACATAAATTTGTTTAGAAATTTACAGATATAAGGGAAGAGATAAAATATCTAAGACTATGGTGGGACATAATGAGTAAAGAATAAGTAGATAAAATAAATATTCAGAATAGAAGAATTATTGAAATAAAAAATCTGAATAAATAGGTTAAACATAAGCCTAGATAGCTAGAGAGAATTAGCAAACTGAACTACCTGAAGAAATGACCAAGAATGCACACAGAGGGAAAAGAGATGGAAAATATGAAAAAAGAAATTAAGAGATATTTAGAACCTAATGAGAAGCTTCAATATACATCTAAAGGGAATTCAAAGAGGGGCTAAAGAGGATAAGGAAAAAAGAATTCTGAAAGGAATGGTGGTGAACAATTTTCCAATATTAAAAAATGATGTGAGTCTTTAGAGAAAAATGATATGCCAAATCCTCAGTAAGATAGTCAAAGAAATCTATACTTAGACAACTTGTAAAAAATTGCAGACATCAAGGACACTGAGAAAACCTTAAAAGCTACCGAAGAGAAAACACAGATTATTTATAAATAAATGACAGACTGACAGCAGATTTCTTATCAACAACAGATGCCAGGCACAAAGAAAAGATATCTTCCCTGTGCTGAGGAGGGGAAGAAAACCCAGAACTCTATATCAGATTAAATGATCATTCCAGAAGAAGAACTGAATAATAATATTTTCATTATGAAGTTTATTGCCCATAGGCACATCCTCAAGTAATTGCTGAAGGATTCACCTCGGTACGAAGTAAATTGAACTCAGGAAAAAGCCGTGAGAAGAATGATAGTTGTGAACAAAGACATTTGTAAAATGAGGTGGTAAGTCTGATAATGATTGGCTAGAAAATATTTTTTTAAATTGTCCTTAAAAACAAGGTGAAATTCTATTTTCAACAATAACATGGAATATGGGAGAAATTTTCTTATAGGTTGTTGAAATGTTCTAAGGTACTTATGCAAGAAGATGATAGGTATATTGACTAATTTTGGAGTAGCGTATGAACTTTAAAATTTAAGGATGGCATGGAAGTAACCTAAGTGTCTACTGATAGGCCAACACACACACAATGGAGTATTACTCAGCTGTAAAAAGATGGTATGTTGCCATTTGCAACAACATGGACGGACCTAGAGGGTATTATGCTAAGTGAAATAAGTCAGACTGAGAAAGACAGATAGCATATGATTTCACTCATAGGTGGGAATATAAAAACCAAAACAAAGAAGTAAATAAAAGCAGAATCAGACCTATAAAAGTGGAGAAAAAAGTGATGGTTGTCAGAAGGGAGGAGGAGGAGATGAATGATGGGCAAAATGGGTGAAGAGGATTGAGTGATACAGGCTTCCAGTTATGGAATGAAAAAGTCATGGAAATAGAAGGCACAGTGTAGGGAATATAGTCAAGGATATTGTAACAGTGTTGCATGGTGATAGATAGTACCTATACTTGCTGTGGGCATAACATAAAAGAGAGAAGTTGAATCACTATGTTGTACACCTGAAACTAAAGCAATATTGTGTGTCAACTATACTCAAATACAATTTTTTAAAAAAGAAATTAACATGGGATCCCTGGGTGGCGCAGTGGTTTAGCGCCTGCCTTTGGTCCAGGGCGCAATCCTGGAGACCCGGGATCGAATCCCATGTCGGGCTCCCAGTGCATGGATCCTGCTTCTCCCTCTGCCTGTGTCTCTGCCCACCCCCCTCTCTCTGTGTGTGACTATCATAAATAAATAAAAATTTTAAAAAAGAAATTAACATAATGTTTAAAGATGGCACCAAAAAGAACATAAACAAAAATAATTTCCAAAGCAGTAAAGGAATAAAAGGAAAATGGGAAAAGGAATTCAATAAATTCAACAGATGAAAGGGAGAAAAGAAAAAAAAAATCATATAAAACACAAAGTAAAATGTTAGCAATAAGCTTAAATGTATCAGTAATCATAACAAATGTAAATTTAAACTTGCCTATTAAAATATAGAGGTATTCAGAATGAATGTACAGTTAACTTTGCTATCATGCTTGTTTTAGAAATGGGAATTTATTCCAAAATGATTGATGTATTAGGAGGCATTTGGAGCATAACAGAAATTTTACATTTCCTTTTGTGATAATTTTGTCTGCAAGGAATACTGGATGGCACCCAGGTGGACCAAGTGTGTAGCAGTACACAGGATGCAAGTGTTCCAAACATCCATCAGCTCCTCGGTTCACTCCAGGTGCCCGGAGCCACACCCATCCACACGTGCTTCCAAATGACCCTCCTTCCAAGGCATCACAATAACTGCAGCCTTTCTGACAGCTACTTCCACAAGCAAACTTCAGGAATTTTCAAGGTAAAATGTCAAATCTATTACGGTATTTCTAAAATTTTTTAACTGTATAAAATATATAAAACTATGCTGCTGTGTTTTTCAACCTTTTTTTAAAGAGATTTGTTTATTTGTTTTAGAAGGGGTAGAGAGACAGAGGCAGAGAGTCTTAAGCACTGTACTGAATGCCCAACTCTGCCCAACTCTGGGCTCAATCACCCTGAGATCATGACCTGAGCTGAAACCAATCAGTCACTTAACGGACTGCACCACCTAGGTGCCCTTGTTTTTCTATCTTTTTTTTCCCCTAAGATTTTATTTATTCATTCATGAGAGACACACAGAGAGAGGCAGAGACATAGGCAGAGGGAGAAGCAGGCTCCCTACAGGGAGCCTGTTGCAGGACTCAATCACAACCTGAGCCAAAGGCAGATGCTCAACCACTGAGCCACATGGGTGCCCCCAGTTTTCTTGTTTTTAAAAAATATGCTACTCACGAAGTTTTTGAATATTGTGCCTCTAAACCCAATTTTCACATAAGCCCTGTGAGTTTTACTGCCGTCACAGATTGTTACTGTTCACAATGTGGTGATTTTTAAGAATGCACACATGTCATGTCATAGCAGAACCCACTATATTTTTAAATATCCAGATATTTACAGAATTAACCACTACAGCATAATAACATAAAAAGTGTAATATTAATGGAATGAGCTATACCAGCAAAAATAAACCAAAAGAAAGCTGAGGTAGCAATTGTAATATCAGACAAAGAAGAATTTAAGGTAAAACATATTAATAGAGTAAAGAAGTCCAGATTATAGGAAAATATTGGGGGAGGGTCAGCCTTTGATGGGAAGAACATCTTCCCTGCTGAGACTGGGAAGAGAGGTCAGGATGAGTCTGAATATAAATGAATGTGTCCCTGGAGGACTGGGGATGGATATTTGGGAAGCTCCTGCCTGGTGCCTCTGTTCTGTCTTGGAAGCAGGAGGAAAGGTCAGTGTGGCAGGCTGAATAATGACCCCTATAGCTATTCCTGTCTAAATCTCTGTACCATGGGAATATGGTACCTGTATGGCCAAAAGGACTTTGCAAATGTGATTAAGCAAAGATCTTCATATGGAGAGATTATCCTAGATTATCCAGGTGGGCCTGTTGTAATCACCAGCGTCCATAAATAGAGAAAGACTATGGGAGCAAAGTCAGAGTGAGAGATGTGACAATAGAAACCGAGGTAATAGTGATGTGAGAAAGAGACGGGAAGCCTCCAGAAGCTTTGAAAGGCAAAACAGATTCTCTCCTGAAGTCTCCAAAAGGAACACAGCTCTGCTGACACCTTGATTTGAGACTTCTGAGCTCCAGAATTGTATGAGTACACTTATACTGTTTAGGTGAAGTCACTACATCTGTAGCAGTTTGTTACAGCAGCAGCAGGAAACTAACTCCAGCCACACACCCCCCCCTCCGCGCCCCGCCCAGGAAGAAAGCCACTATGCCAAGGGCTTGGGCAAAGTGAAATGCTCACTACAGAGACCAGGAGAGGGAGCTGGAGAGGGCCACATGGGTCCAGGCAGAACCAAAGCCCAGCCAATATTGGTGACCTTGAATGTATCACGAGACCAATTGTTGTGGGAGATTAGCCAGCATGTGCAAGAAGAGAAAAGGCAGAAAACTATGTTTTCCAGAACTGGAGTTTCTCTAAGCAAGTGTGGCAGAGGAATTAATAGGCAAAAGAGAACTGCAACATGAAGTCTCAGCTGGCTACAGGATTTGTCTAGAACCTCAAAATAATGGGTTATTTTGTCTAGAACCCCAAAATAATGGGCCACAAATGAATTCAGTTGGACTTAGTGAGTAAGAGAGGTATGTGCATAAGAGGTGGTTGTTAGAAGACATGGGCCAAAAAATGTCATAGCAGATAGGTTTGATGGATGACAATGTCTAGGGTATATATGTAGCAGAAACTGCTAGTAGTAACCCTATATAAATTCTCTCCTTTCTTCCTTAGTAATAGAATTTTTAGCTACATTAAGGACACCTCAAATACAGAATGTCCTTCCAGCCTCCTTTATATCATTCAATTGACGGGTGAAGAGACTACTCACTGTAGTGTGGGCAGGGTTATGGGGATCAACAAAGAATGTCAAGGCCTCCAGAAACCAGCAATAGGTACAACCATTGCACCCCTGGGCTTGAAGGATCATGAGGAGAGTGGTGAGAGTTGGTACCCTGGAGGTGGGGTGGGGGATGCCTAATAGGAACTATAATTGTAGAAGAATACTGCTCTTGTCAGAAATGCAACTCAAAATGAGGAGCTAGTGGGAAGGAAACACCCTGATCTCTCTCCTCTTCATCCTTGTGGTCTTTTTCCAGAGTGTCCACTGGCGAAGCCCAACTGGAAGCCAGTTGGCAGAGGAGACCAGCTGATGCAGTCCATGGGGTTCAGCTTCCCTTGGAATCAGAGCAGGGCAGATAAGAGTGAATTTGCAAAAAGAGGATAACCAGCACTGTAGGAGGGTGATTTGAAGGAATTATTAGATCTCAGACTCTAAGTGGAATTTTGATTAATGTTGTTTTGATGCCAGCACAAACTGAGGTCCTCAATGGTATCTGAGGTCATACCAGCATATATACATACATATACATACTGGCAGTCTCTTTGCTGTGCTTCTGGTTCTTTCGAGAAATACTTACCCAAGTGTACAGGTATTTTTAAGGACTCTCTGCTTGCAGTAAAAGTGATGATGACCATCGGAGAGATAGGAGGAATCAAGCCTTTCTTTAGAGGGTAACAATAGCCTAAAGACTTGGTCATGCTTTTGAAAAGAAATGCCAGATCCACATAGATAACATCCACTGGTGGGTGGAAGAAAGGGGGACTCTAAATTTGCTGCTGAAACCCAGTTAATATTCAAACAATAGGGTTGATGTGTTCTCATGCCCCCCCCCCCAATCTTATCTTTTTGGAAACAGTGTTTTTCCCACTGGGCCACACTTCTGAGAGGGACCCACAGAGTCAACTGTCACATCCACATCCTGTGACCACAATGATAAGGGGGCACACTGTTTAGCCAATGAAATCATGTTATGCAAATTTTTTTTAACACTATGAGAAAATGTCTGTAGTGGAATATTGAGCTAAAAAATCAGGCTAAAAAGTTTTAGGGACAGTATACTTTTAATTATTTAGTAAACAAAGGAAAAACCAGGAAGGAAATATATGTTAACTAATAGCATTGCCTGCCTCTAGGTGGCAGATTATAAGGATGCTTATCCTTTTCTCTCATGAACAAATATTATTCTATAGTATAAAAATGCAGAGTACTCTGTTTACAATTCCTTGGTTCTGGTTTCTCTTATGATGAAGAAGTGATTTGCCCTGCTTAAGACTGACTTCATCATATTTGAAATGAACTGTTGTTTTTAAATTTATATTGGTGTCTTTCCTTTTTTGGTATTGTTTTACAATTAGGTTTATTTTTAAAATTATGTTGGCTTCATAATGTAAAACTCAACGTTTTCCATCTTTTTTTTTTTAAAGATTTTATTTATTTATTCATGATAGTCACAGAGAGAGAGAGAGGCAGAGACATAGGCAGAGGGAGAAGCAGGCTTCATGCAGGGAGCCCGATGTGGGATTCGATCCGGGGTCTCCAGGATCGCGCCCTGGGCCAAAGGCAGGCGCCAAACCGCTGCGCCACCCAGGGATCCCTCCATCTTTTTATGTAGTCTAGAAGAGTTAAAAAAGAGAGAGCAACTGGGTTGGAGGTCCCTAAAACCACCCTTGGATTCAGTGATTTGCTTATGGTTACATAAGGTCAGCATATGGTCACACATATGCTTATTATTTATTATAGCAAAAAGGATATAAAGCAAAGTAAGAAATGGGACAAGGTGCATGGGGTAGAGCTAAAGAAAATCCACACACCAAATTCCAGAGCTTTCTCTCAGTGCAGTCACACAGGATGGGCTTAATTGCCCCAAAACAGATTAAGACAACACATATAAAATGTTATCTACCAAAGAGGCTTAAAGACTCGGCATGCAGATGTTTTATTGGGGATTGATAATGTAGGTACCCTTTGCTTAGCACACACCAAAATTTCAAACTTCCAGATGAAAAAGCAGATGATCAGCCTAAATCAGATTGTGCAGTTTAAAAGAGTGAGATACTCTTATTAGTTAAGATAGTGAGAAACCTTCTGAAATCCAAGATACCAGATGTCCCCAAGGGCCAACTTTTATAAGCATGCCTTTCAAAGGATAGCAGTCATACCTGCTATGTTTACTCTTCTGCACACCAATTAACCCCCTCATAGATGCCCATTTCTCTTATCAAGATGTTCACTATGGCCCATAAAACTCAAACGACAAAAAGTATTTTAAATAATATTTGTTCCCCTGCTGCTTCTGATTTCTCTTTAGGAGTATCATTTAGATGCTTTCACTATTCCTATTCTCCTTCCATCTCTAACTCTATCATTCAGGTTTTGCTGATATCATTTAATATTTATTATTACTTCTCTATTGATTTGAGTCCTTAGTTAGCAATAGTACTACACAAGTCTGTCTACCAGTGAGATAAGATGAGAAGATGAATGGAGGGTAGAGGGGAGAAAGAAGGAAAGTAATTTGTGATATTACTCTAGGGCAAAGGCCAGCGATATATGGTCAATTGGCCAAATCTGGTCCACCACATATTTTTGTAAATAAAATTTGTTGAGGGCCACCTGGGTGTCTCATTGGTTGAGCGTCTGCCTTTGGCTCAGGTTGTGATTTCAGGGTCCTGGGAACGAGTCCCAAATCAGGCCCTCCACAGGGAGCCTGCTTCTCCCTCTGCCTATGTCTCTGTTTCTCTCAGTGTGTGTCTCATGAATAAATAAATAAAATCTTTTAAAAAATTGTTGAAACACACACACAAAAAAACATTTTTTATATGTTATTTACCTCCTTTGACACTACAACTTGAGTAGTTGCAACAGAGAATATATGACCCTCAAAGTCTAAAATATTTGCTACTGGACTCTTTATGGAAAAAGTTTGCCAAACCCTGCTCTGTAGTGTGACTGCTTTGTCGAAGTTGAATGGGGAATTTTCACTGGGTATATATCTCTCCTCCCCACTCTCTTCTGTTTTCCTCTCTTTGGCTCCTCTAGCCAGTAAGTGGGTTGTTACTTTTTCTGTTGACTCACCTGGGCTCAGAGTTTTTATCAAAATACCATGCACAAGAATCAAGCAGCTGGTAGGAGGCCTGTTCTGTAGAAGCAGCTTAACTGTCAGACCTCTGCTGAGGAGGCTCGCCTCACCTCTGGGTTCTATGTACTCTTGAAACTTTTGAGGCAAGGAAACTCAGTCCATTCATATCCCCCTTTAGCTTTTCTGAGTCAAGTGACCTGTATACTCATGTAGGGACAATGTCAAATCTCTCTCCCTACTCTAGATTTCTGAGCATCAAGTTCTTCCCAAGATTCCCTGCTTCCTGATTTTCATCTCTGGGCTGTGATTCTCTTCTCCTGATACATGTCTTTCCCAAGAGTAGAAAGACTCATGGCAATTTCCTTTGCTGAAACTCCACAAAAAGTCTAAATCATTATACTTTGGTCCCATAGGCCTGAGAAGTCCTTTGGCTTAAGAGAAGCAAATAGTTTAGAATTGGAAATCGGAAAGAAAGGAAATTCTTGTCAAATCCTCTTGTTTGCAGAATCTTTCTTTATTGGTTCAACAAACACTTAGTAAGAACTTAGTGTATTCCCAGCACTCAACTAGGAAATGAAAACATGGTGCTGAGCAAAACAAGCATGATGCCTGCCTTTCAAGGAAGCTAGTGGACAAGACAGGGATTTAACAAATGATCCTATAAATAGATTCACAATTATGAATCCTGATAACTGCTTTGAAGGAAGAGTCTGAGGTGATATAAGAGAGTACAATAAAGCTGACTTAGTCACACACATGCCCACAAACTGATTAAAGCTTAAATCACACAGTCTTGCCACTGTAATCCCTCTCTGAGAATATTTTTGAATTTGCTTTCAGTGGCATTTTCCTCATGAAAGGATCCTCTGCCCTGGCCATGTTCATTGAGGATACACTGTATTAATATTTACAACTAGTAATAAGCCTCATAAGATTAAACCTTTTGAAAACAACTGGCTTTTCACTCTAAAACGATCCCAGGTTGAAGCCATGTTATCCTGAATTACTAAGCAGAACAAAAATAACAAGACTGTTTATCACTGATAAAATATTTCCATCAGTGAATAAGTATGAGGATTCTTAGATATATTTACAAGACATTATGGTTGGGGTGAGGAGGGATAAGGGATAAAGGTGGGGACACAGTTGGCTTCTGAACTAATTTCCTGGAGAATTGAAGCTCAGTAGTAAATGATTGTGACAAAATATCATTTCTTCATCAAACTGAAATTAACTGAAATGAAAGTGATGTTCTTTGACCCAGAGATCCTTACAGCCTTTGCTTTTTATTGCTGAGAGTAATTGTGCCATAATAATATAATGAGGTAGTATAATAATTTATATATTCACTTTTGTGTATATAAATAAAATTATGTACTCTATATGTATGATATGTATCATATATGGTATACATTGTATATATGTCCACAAAGACCATCCACAGGAGAGAATGGCAAAAAAAGAGAAGGCAAAGTCTAAGATCACTCTAGGATTTCTGACTTTTGAAATAGTTTTAATTTGTATTTACTGATTATAAGTAAGACAAATGAATTCCTGTATGTGTTTTGACCATTTGGGGAGTTAAATTGCTAGTTCATGTCATTTACCCATATTCTGCTAGGAGTTTCATGTTTTCTTTGTTCTTTTATGTTAACTTATTATAGATAGATAGACATAGATGTAGACATAAGTAGATAGATATAGCATCTTTTATATATATAGATATAACATTATTTTATTATAGTCAAAAATACATATTTCCACCAGTTGTGCATCAGGGTTTTAATTTCTCCATATCCTCATCAGCATTTGTATTTTTATGATTTTTTATTTATTTATTTTTAAGATTTTAATTATTTAACCACAAGAGACAGAGAGAGAGAGAGGCAGAGAGAGACACAGGAAGAGGGAGAAGCAGGCTCCATGCAGGGAGCCTGACGTGGGACTCGATCCCAGGTCTCCAGGATCACACCTTAGGCTGAAGGTGGCACTAAACCGCTGAGCCTCCTGGGCTGCCCTGATTTTTTTTTTTTTTTAATAATGACTATCCTAATGAATGTGAGATGATATCTCATTATGGTTTTGATTTGCATTTCTCAATGACTAGTGGTATTGAGAATCTTTTCATATGGCTGTTGGTCATTTGTATATCTTTGGGGAAATGTCTATTTGAGTCCTTTGCCTGTGTTTTAAGTGGAATTTTTAAATTGTAGGAGTTCTTTATATACTCTGAATATTAACCTCTTATATAATTTGCAAGTATTTTTTCCATTCCACAGTTGCCTTTTTACTCTGCTTATTGTTTCCTTTGCTGCACAATTTTTAGGTTTGATGTGGTCTCAATTTCTATTTTTGCATTTATTTTTTGCTTGTGCTTTTGATGGTCATATCTGAGAAACGTCAAATCCAATGTCATGAAGCTCCTCCTATGTTTCTTTTTAGGAGTATTACAGTTTTAGGTCTTACATTTAGATCTTTAATCTAGTTTGTCTTAATTTTTGTAATATTCTCCTTTCCCCATTGTGTAGCCCTAGCACTTTTGCCAAAGACCAGTTGACTATATATGTAAGGGTTTATTTTCAGGTTCTCTACTCTGTTATATTGGTCTATGATGTCTGTCTTTATGCCAGTACCATATTTTCTTGATTACATAACTTTGCAGTATGTTTTGAAATCAGGAAGTGTGAGGCCTCCAGCTTTGTTTTTCTTTCTCAAGATTGTTTTGGCTATTTAGGGTCTTCTTTTTTTTTTTTTTTTTTTTTTTTTAATTTTTATTTATGATAGTCACACACAGAGAGAGAGGGGCAGAGACACAGGCAGAGGGAGAAGCAGGCTCCATGCACCGGGAGCCTGACGTGGGATTCGATCCCGGGTCTCCAGGATCGCGCCCCGGGCCAAAGGCAGGCGCCAAACCGCTGCGCCACCCAGGGATCCCTATTTAGGGTCTTCTGATATTCCATGAAATTTTCATAATTTTTTTTCTATTTCTACACAAAATATCATTGGGATTTTGGCAGAAATTACATTAAATCTGTAGATCACTTTGGATAATATAGAAATTTTAACAATATTGTCTCCAATCTATGAACATAGGGTGTCTTTCCATTTATTTGTGTCTTCTTTAATTTCTTTTAGCAATGTTTTATAGTTTCAGATCACACATTTTTGTCTTCTTGAATTTTTACTAAATATTTTATTCCTTTTGATGCTATTATAAATGGAATTTTTTCTTAATTTTTTTCAGATTATTCATTGTTAGTTTTTAGAAATGCAATTGATTTTTGTGTGTTGATTTTGTAACCTACAACTTTGCTGATTTTTTTTATTAGCCTAAAAGGTTTTTTTGTGGAATATTTAGGATTTCCTACATACATACAAGATCGTATCACTGTGAACAGAGACAATATTACTTTTTTCTTTTCTATTTTGATGCCTTTTATTTCTTTATCTTAGTTAATTGCTTTGGTTAGGTCTTTCAGTAGTATGTTGAATGGAACTGGTAAGAATGGGTAAAATATACAGCAATGAAAAGGAATGGGAGTGTGTGGAAGGGCGGTTGGTAACACCAAATAGTAAAACATGGTACTAAGCTATAATGATTGGTGTGATACTACTGCAATAATTATTAGATTAATGATATAGACAGACACAAAAATGACACTAGAACACAAAATACTTTATGATAAAGGGAAAATCACAAACTAATGATAAAAGAATAAATGGATTTTTCAACAAGTGATGTGAGGAAGATTATTTGGGGAAAGAAAGATTCTTAACTTAAGGTTCTATCTATGTTGGGTCTTAGAATGAAGAGTGTCTTACTAAACAAGATTCAAAATTTGTACAAGCTTTATATAAAGATACATAGACAAAAAGATAGGGAAGATATACCAAATATTAACAATGGCTATCTAAATGGTAGATATTGGGTAATTTTAATTTTTTCTTGATACATTTCTATAGTGTTCAAATTTTCCACAATGAGCATGCTTTACTTTATGATAATAAAATTTATTATATAAAAACAATTACAATAAACATTATTTATAAATGTTAAATAAAAATTCAGAATATAAAAATGAAATTAACAAGTATAAAATTGAGAGGGGAAATTATAATTTCCTACAATTATATATCTAGCAATATTCTATTCAATAGAATATGAAATAATTAAATTAATTTCAGAATTCAAAAGATTGATAAAGTGTGTTTGGCTAATAGACTCAGGTTACTACTGGCAAATTCACCAACCCATTGCTTGGTCTTCTTAGCTCTCATTGTATCTCTGTATCTAAAGAGGAGGATATCAACATATGATGAGTTCATGTAGCTTTAAAGGCTTTTCTATTAACAGATTCATTAATGGGCCAAGTCTAATTTATACCCCTTTCTTTAGTATTTTAGAATAGTGGAAGTATGGTTCTCATAGGATCTCTGGCGTCTCTGGGGTTGCTAGTTAATGGCTAAGCTTAGTTTCAGGGATGCTGAAATATGAGTAGCTGAATCATATAGGGACTTAGTAGACCCTTCACCTGTGCATTTCCAAAACTTAAGAGAGTGCAGCAATGGCTGCATTTGCTTGTGGCAGGCCAATCTTCTTTTAAGTAAATAAACAATTGAGAAGATCAAGAAAAGTCAGCTACAGGTAGAAGTACATATGTGCTTACCAGCAGAGGATTAAAAACCAATTTCACACCTGATAAATAAGGTACAACTAATCTGATTGCACTATAAAGATTTCAAACAGACCTTCCCTTTCTAAGGCCACATTTATTTCTCATAGGTAGGGATCACCACACTTTTGCTCTCTTAGCAGTGTTTCATGTGGAGGAACAAATATACACAGGGGCTAAAAGTTTAGAGCCAAGCATACATTTGCACTTACATTTTAATTCTGCCAAACACAAGCTCTATAAACACAGGCAAGTTTATTTAACGACTCCAAGCTTTGATTTACTCATCTGTAAATTGGGATTGATTAGTATTACCTTCCTCAAGGGCATTTTGGAGAGGTAAAGAAGATACTGTGTATGTCTTTAGTTTTACGCTAATCATGTACATGGTGGTAACCTAAACCCCCACCTACCTAAACATCTTACTTGTAGTATCTACACTCCCCATGGCACATAGTATATCAATAAATATTTGTTGAATGAAAGAAATCTAATAACTGCTTCTTCTTCTTGCCCCTTCAGATGAAAGGCTGATGAGCTCCTTTTTCCCTACTATCTCAAGTTACTGTCCTGTCCTGATAGGTTTCCTTAAACTCTGCTCACTCTTGGTAAATAGTCTCCTTCTCTTTTTAACATTCCTCAATTTACCCAGTTTGAGTTTGCCCCTGTTTTCTGCCAGGACTCTGTCTGATATAGGGAGAGTCTATAATGCAGAAAAAATATATATAGTTTCAAAGTTTCCAGTAATTTTCTGATTTACATAAATGTAGACTGAAGAGCTTTGGGCAAATCATTCCTTAGCTCCAGGAAACCCCCCTAAAAGGGCCCCTCACTGGTAGGCAAAGGTAAAATGAAGACCTTATGTTGAGAGGTTTCCTTACGTTAATTAAAATAGACCAAAAATCTTGGGGGAGAATTAAATGTTCCATAATAAGAAGTTAGTTAGATACATTAGGGTATATCCATTGCTACAGCACACTTCAGGAAAGTCCAAGGTACTGAGTACATGATTAAGGATACCCAATTTGAAAATGCTGGCTCTGAGTCTGGATACCCTAGAACAGATGAGAGAAATAGGAGAGTTTGCTGCTACACCAGGTAATCTGTGTCTCTTTGGTCTCCAGTCATGTGAGATGAATAAGGACTTCAAAATGGGTGATTTGGGTAGCATGGAAATCTTGAGTATCTGTAAGCTCATTTTTATAAGGACCTCTAGGCACCGGAGATACAAACATGAAAATATTTGATGACCAAATCCATGAAGTCAGGAATGTTATTCACTGAGAAATCTGCAGCTGTATTTTTAAAAAATGCATTCTCTGTCTATGTATAGGGTCTATGTCCTCTACTAGAATGTCAGTTCTTAGGGATCTCTGGGTGGCTCAGCGGTTTAGTGCCTGCCTTCGGCCCAGGGTGTGATCCTAGAGAGCCGGGATTGAGTCCCACATCGGGCTCCCTGCATGGAGCCTGCTTCTCCTTCTGCCTGTGTCTCTACCTCTCTCTGTGTGTGTTTTTCATGAATGAATCAATAAATAAAAAATCTTTAAAAAAAATAGAATGTCAGTTCTATGAGGGCAGAGATCCAAGTCTGTTTTGTTCATTACTAAATCTACTTTGCTTCAGTGTTAGGTACATAGGCTTAATAAATGTTTGTTGAATGAATGACACTTTGCTATATATTCTTTGTCAATTAAAACAATTTTCCAATAACTTATTAAACAGCTTTATTGGTACATAATTCACATACCATAAAATTCACTCACTGAAAATATACAATTCAGTGGCTTTTATTTATTTATTTATTTATGATAGTCACACACAGAGAGAGAGAGAGGCAAAGACATAGGCAGAGGGAGAAGCAGGCTCCATGCACCGGGAGCCCGACGTGGGATTCGATCTCGGGTCTCCAGGATCGTGCCCTGAGCCAAAGGTAGGCGCCAAACCGCTGCGCCACTCAGGGATCCCCAATTCAGTGGCTTTTAATATATTTACCAACTTAAGCAACTGTCACTACAATCAATTTTAGAATATTTTCATCAGCTTCAAAGGAAATCCCTTAGCCATTAGCAGTTACTTCATTCTCCCTTTTCTCTAGTTCCTGGAAATGACTAATTTGCTTTCTTTTTTCTATATATTTGCCTCTTGAAGGAATTTCATATAAATGGAATCATGAGAGACCTTTGTGACTGGCTTCCTTAACTTTTAAAGTTTTTGAAGTTCGTCCATGTTATAGTATGTATTTGTACTTCATTCTTCTTTTAGGTGGATAATATCCCATTGTATGAATAGGCCACATTTTGTTGATCTGTCCTTCACTTGATGGAATATTTGCATTGTTTCCATATTTCTTCAGCTTTATTAAAGATAATTGACATATAACATTGTGTAAGTTTAAGGTACACAATGTGATGATTTAATACATGAATATAATGTGAAATACCACAGTAAAGTTAGTTAACACATTCTTTACCTCATATAAGTACCAATTTCTTTGTTCTTATTGTTATGTTAAGAATATTAAATTCTACTCTCATAGCAACTTTCAATATGTAATACAGTATTGTTAGAGTCTCCATGCTGTACATTAGATCCTAGGATTTATTCATACTATAATTAAAAGTTTGTACCTTTGACCAACCTCTCCCCATTGCCCTCACCTCTCACCCTCTGACAATCACCATTCTACTATTTCTATGGGTTTTATGTTTTTAGACTCCACATATAAGTGAGATCATAGTTTTGTCTTTCTCTAACTGATTTATTTCACCTAGCATAATGGCCTCAAGTTTCATCCATATTGTTGCAAATGGCAGGGTTTCTTTCTTTTTTAATGGCTGAATACTGTAACTGTTGTGTGTGTCTATGTACAGCATGGAGTCTATAATGTATAATATATAATATAAAATTTATAAAAATAATATTTTCTTTCCCCACTCATCTATCAGTGGACACTTAGGCTATTTCCATGCTTTGGTTATTGTGAATAATGCTGCCATGAACAGGGGAGTACAGAGATCTCAAAGAGATCGTGATTTTATCTGCTTCAGTTATATACCCAGAAGAGGGATTGCTGGATCATATGGTAATGTCTTTGTATGTAACAAGTTATTTTTCTTTTGCTTAGTCTTTGAATTTTTACTCTGATGTGTCTGAGTCTAGATAGCCTGCATTTATGCTACAGAGTGTGTTGAGTTTTTTGCGTGTGTAGATTAATGTGGTTTTTTTTTTCAGTTTGCAAAGTTTTCAGCCATTATTGCTTTGAGTACTCTTTCTGCCCATTTTTTTCTTCTTTCCTCTATTATGAATATTTTTAGTGCTTAATGATGTCTTATATTTCTCTGAGACTCTGCTCATTTTTCTATCTCCATTCTTTCTTCATTCTGTTCTAATTGCATAATCTCTATTCTTCCATGTCCAGTTTCCTGATTTTTTTTTCTGCCAACTCAAATCTACTGTTAAGCCCTCTAGTAAATTTTTTATTTTTGTTGTTGTACTTTTCAATTCGAAAATCTCCGTTGTTTTTGTTTTATAATT
This sequence comes from Canis lupus baileyi, assembly GCF_048164855.1. Taxonomy (NCBI): domain Eukaryota; kingdom Metazoa; phylum Chordata; class Mammalia; order Carnivora; family Canidae; genus Canis; species Canis lupus. The sequence goes on from NC_132849.1 coordinate 17,006,163, forward strand.
TCTATCTCTGTACTGACATTATTTATGTCATAAGACATTGTCATCTCCCTTCTCTTAATTCTTTAAGCATGGTTTCCTTTAGTTCTTTGAGCATACTTATAATACCTGCTTTGAAGTCTTTATTTGCTTAGTCCAACATCTGAGCCCTTTCAAAGGTTGTTTCTACTGCCTCCCTTTTCCTGTATATGGATCACACTCCTGCTTCTTCTCATTTGTCATAATATTTTCTTGAAAGGTAGACATTTAGATAATATAGCAACTCCAAATATTGGTTTACCACCTCCCTAATTCCCCTCAACACAGGGGCTTGGTGGTGTTATTTGCTTGTTTATTTGTTTAATGATTTACTTGGGCTATTTCAGTCTATTTCTCTCTTCGTGCAGCCTCTGATGTTGCTCCTCAGAGGATGTAGTCTTGGTCATGCACATCCCTGGATGACAATGGTTTTAGTATGGTTCTCTTTGACAGTTTATTTCCCTGATCTCTCTGTTAAGGTGATTGCCTCTGTTGGTATCACACCCAGCTGTTAGCTGATTGCTCTATTGTTTTTTAGCAATGTTATAGATCAAACTGAAGCTACAAGTTGCTTCACAGTTTAATCCAGGCCCCTTTGAAAGGGTAGTTTTGGAGACAATCTTTGAGGCTTGTTTCAACTCCAGCAGGGTTCGTCCTAGCTCTTTTATTGGATTTCTAGTTAAATTTATAACTGCTTTACAATTGAAGTTGTTGTTCTCATTGCTCTGACAGCATCCTTTGGCTTGAACTTCTATACTCTATTCCAAATAAATTCAGTTTCCTTGGGAGGAGCTTTGAAGTTCTCTGTTTTTATGGTCTGCATCTTCCCTAGACAAAATTTCTGCACCACAATCCCAGGGCTAGAGGTGGGGACAGTGGGCCACTTCTATTGGAATGACACTCCTGCTTTATGAATGAGACACCCTACGGGGACATTAACCTCATTAATCTCTCAAGTCTTCCTAGCTTGCCTTTCATAGCATGGAACTGACCCTGTGAACAAGCTGAAATAATTGGGTCCAGTATTCTCAATAGACTTCCCTATGAGTGAGGACTAAGTGGAAAAAGAGAGCCCCAGATCTTTCAGCTGCTCTTGCCTGAAATAGAGCTTCTGAAACAGGAAACCTGGAGTTGGGGATAGGGATGGTTGGTGGCCAGTTTCTCCTGGGATAATATCACACTCATGGACGGGGAGCTAGGGAAGAAGCTATCCTGTGCTCCTGGCTTTACCTGCACATTAAGTAGAACTTCCATCATACCAAACTAGGGGACGTAGGAGGAGCAGGTCATGCATGGCTCAAATGCCTTAGGCTCTTACTCTTCTACCAAGATACCAGTTTTTCTTGAATGAATGTTTCTCCATTTGCCATATGCCCTTAAGACAATTTCCAGAGACTTAAAAAAGATTTCTTTTAATAGTCATCAACAGTTACAGTTGTTTTACTGAAGAGTCTGCAAAAGAACTCACATTGCCGTTCCAGAGATCCTAATAACCATGTGTTAAGAAAGATGTTGATACCTGCCTCAAATTTCACATATTCACAAAAATTATAGGAGGAGGGGAATGCACAAAGGCAATCATAGGAGGAGCTAATTCCATGGGGGATATGCAGGAGATTGAAGATAGATACTTTGTATTTCTAAAATGTGTGGCCTCATTTTATTAGCACTTCTCTGTTATTCAAGAAGCCTCAGGGTATCATAAGACCAGATTGTCGTAATAACATCAACCAACATTTGTGTGGCACTTAACAGTGCTAGCCTTTTCATTTACATAATCTTATGGCTGCTATCTGATACTAAACTTGCTCATGATGGAGTCTTTCAGGGTTGTCCTCTCTGCCTTATCTTTTTCTGCCTCTGCTTTGCATATAGTACTAAGAGTGAATTTAAACCCTGTTAGAGAAGAAATGGCTATGCCTTCCTCTAGTCATTTATTTTTCTTTTCTAAAGCATATGGTTTATTGATAGTTGTTAGAAGCACATAATATACATAGCATTATATGAATTTATGAGTATATATGAGTAAATCATACTGCACTTTGTTTCATCAAGAAAGGAAGGCAACTTTCAAAAATCTGTAAAGCAAGATAAAAGAAATAAAAAGAGACAAAGGGAAATATCAGTGTGAAAAAGTGAGATGGTGTGCCTGGTGATAGCATTAAAAAGCCAGGGAAACTCCTCAGTCCCAGGCAAACCAAGATAGTTGGCCATCTTAATAATATCAGCAAACCATTTTTTGGCTCTTTCAGCATACTGAACCCTGTTCTAAGCACTTTATTTTTAAAAAAAGATTTTATTTATTTATTCATTAGAGACACACAGAGAGAGGCAAAGACATAGGCAGAGAGAGAAGCAGGCTCCCTGTAGGGAGCCTGATTTGGGACCTGATCCCAGGATTCTGGGATCAAAATTTGAGACAAAGGCAGATGCTCAACCACTGAGTCACCCAGTGTCCATGTTCTAATCTAAGCACTTTACATCTACTATCTCATTTTATCCTCACAATGACCCTTTGATGGAAGTTACTATTTTCTTTTTTTAAAATTTAAATTCAATTTGCCAACATATACTATAACACCCAGTGCCCTCCTTTTTTTAAAGTTTTTTTATTTATTTATGATAGTCACACAGAGAAAGAGAGAGAGGCAGAGACACAGGCAGAGGAAGAAGCAGGCTCCATGCACCGGGAGCCGGACGTGGGATTTAATCCCGGGTCTCCAGGATCGCGCCCCGGGCCAAAGGCAGGCGCTAAACCACTGCGCCACCCAGGGATCCCAGTGCCTTCCTTAGTGCCCATCACCCAGTCACCCTCCTCCCTGTCTGCAACCCTTTATTTGTTTCCCAGATTTGGGAGTCTCTCATGATTTGTCTTCCTCTCTATTTGTTTTACCACTCAGTTTCCCTCCTTTCCCTTATAGTCTCTTTCACTATTTCTTATATTACACATATGAGTGAAACCATATGATGATTATCTTCCTCTGCTTGCCTTATTTCACTCAGCATAATACCCTCCAGTTCCATCCACATTGAAGCAAATGGTAGGTATTCATCCTTTCTGATGGCTGAATAATATTCCACTGTATGATATATATATATATATATATATATATATATATACACACACACACACACACATACCACATCTTCTTTATCCATTCATCTGTCGAAGGACATCCTGGATCCATGGGATTTTTTTTAAGTAGGTTCCACAGGAGCATGGATCTCAACATGGGGCTTGAACTCATGACTCTGAGATTAAGACCTGAGCTAAGACTCAGATGCTTAATGAGCTAAGCCACCCAGGAAACCATGGAAGTTACTATTTTCATGCTCATTTTATAAGAGGAAACTGAATCACAAAAGAATGTTAAATAACCTGTCCAAAGTCACACATATATTAAGCAGTGGGGTTGGGATTCAAAACTGAGTTCTAAAACTGAAGTTCCTTACCACAAGCTATAAAATACATTTGTGGCCCTCTATAGGTGCTACATATTTGGCTCTAAGATTCCTAGTAGTCAAAGTAAAGAGGAAAATATGATTAGTTACAAAATTTACATTGTCCATAAAATAAAACCATTTTTAAGAACACAGTAATTTCTAGTGCTAAGATCATCCACTTGCTCAATAAATATTTACCAAGTAAGTGCTTACTAAGAATAGGCATTGTTCTAGGTGCTGGAGATACAGCAAGTAAGTAACACAAATGGAACTTCTGTCCTATGGACCTGACATGCCAAAGAGATACCCATTAGAAGGAGATAGATATTATAGAAGGAACAAAGCAGGAGGAAGATGGGAGCTTATGGGTAGTGAGGAGTCCATAATTTTAGGTAGGATGGTAAGGGTTGAACTCCATGAGAAGATTATATTTGAGGAAAGTCTGGAAGGGTGAAAGAGCTTTTGTTTTGGGTGGAGGAAACAATAGGAACAAGGGCTTACCCTCAGTGGTCTCAGGAAGAATCCTGTTGAGTCTGCGGTACTTTGAGGAGAAAAAGTCAGAAAGAAGAGTAAGATATGAAATCAGAGAGGACATGAGATAATTCAGGTCTTTGTTAGGCATTGTATGGACTCTGGCATTTACTGTGAATGAAATGGGAGTTTGAGAAGTGATATGACCTGGCTTGTATGTTTAAAGGATATTTCTAATTGTTATGCTGAGAATTGGTGTAGGAAGGAAAGGAGAATCAGGGAAATTAAGAAGAAGCCTACATCAATCATCCAGGTGAGAGATGAGAAGGCTTGGACCAGCAAGGTAACAGGTGTGATGAGAACATGTAATTGTTGAGATAAAGTCAATAGGATTTGTTGATGAACTAGATATAGGGTTTGAGAAAGACAGGGCAAGAAAAACTGCAAGGTTTGGTGGTAACTAAAAGGATGGGACAACCACCAATTGAGATGAAGAAACCTAAAGGGGGCAGGGAGGCAAGTTTTTGGACAGAGAACAGAAGTTCAATTCTTAACAATTTGAGTTTGAGGTGTTTCCTAGATTCTGACTGGAAGTGCTTAATAAGCCATTGGGGATGTGATTCTGGAAGTGAGAGAGAGACTTGGGCTGGAAATAAAAATTTAGGAATCATCAACATATAAATTATATTTAAAACCATGAAATTCAATGAGATCAACAGGAAATGAGGTAAAATATGAAAGAGAAGTGAGCCTAAACCCTTGAGCCATCCAAAATTAACAATCAGGGAGAAGATGAGGATCCAGTAAAAAACACAAAGAAGGAGTAGCCAATGATGTAAGACACCAAGCTGGACAAGGTGCTCTGAATGCCATAGGAAGAAACAGTTTCAAGGAGGGGACAGTGATCAATTGGGTCAAATTCTACTATTAGAAAAATTAGAATAGGGACTGAGAATTGACTATTGGAATTAGCAACATAGAGGTCATTGGTAATTTCAGCAAGAGCAGTTTCAGGAGAGTGGGGAAGTCAACAGTTTAAGGACAGAACAGGAAATGAAATGGAGCTAATAATATAGACTAGGATTCAGTAAACTGTGGTCTAAATTTGGCTTGCCATCTGTCTTTGTAAATAAAGTTTTATTGGAACACAGCCAAGCCCATTCACTTATTTGTCTCTGGCTGTTTTTGCATTACAATGGCACAGTTAACAGAACACACTGGCCTGCAAAGACTAAAATATGTATTCTCTGGAATTTTTACAGAAATTTTACAGAAAATGTTTATTAACATATGCTATAGACAATAATCTTGAGTTTTATTTGAAAAGGGGGCTGAAATTAGGTTATATTAAGGAAATAAAGTGGAGTCAGTAGAGGAATTTATCCTAAAAACAAAGACTATAAAGTACTATAGCTACAACTATAGAAGAAACACATCACTGAGTTTTAAAGGGCTGTTTCTTACAACCAACACCATAGAAATACAATTATAAGATAATATTATGAAAAACTATATGCTAACAAATTGGATAACCTAAAGAAATGGATAAATTCATAAAAACATGTAACCTACCAAAACTGAAGCAGGAAGAAATACAAAATTTGAATAGACTGATTACCAGCAAGGAGATTAAACCAAGGAAGGATGTGTGTTGTGAGGACAGAGTATGTGGGAACTCTTGGTATTTCCACTCAATTTTGCTGTGAACCTAAAACTGCTCTAAAAAAGATAGTTTATTTTTTTAACTTTTTAATTTATTTTTATTTTTTTAAGATTGTATTTATTTATTCATGAGAAACACAGAGAGGAGAGAGAGAGAGAGAGGGCAGAGACACAGGCAAAGGGAGAAGCAGGCTCCACGCAGGGAGCCTGACGTGGGACTCAATCCCGGGTCTCCAGGATCATGCCATGGGCTGAAGGCAGCACTAAACCGCTGAGGCACCTGGGCTGCCCTTTTTTAACATTTTTTAAAAAGATTTTATTTATTTATTCATGAGAGACACAGAGAGAGTAATCAAAAAATTCCAAACAAACAAAAGTCTAGGACCAGATGGCAAATTTTACCAAAATATTAAAAGAGAGTTAATACCTATTCTCCCAAACTATTCAAAAAAAAAAAAATAGAAGAGGAAGGAAAACTTCCAAATTCATTCTATGTGGCCAGGATTACCCTGATATCAAAACCAGATAAAGACACCACAAAAAAAGAGAACTATGGGCCAATATCTTTGATGAATATAGACTTAAAAATCCTCAACAAAATACTAGCAAACTGAATCCAACAATATCTTTAAAAAATAATTTACCATGATAAAGAGAGATTTGTTCCCAATATGCAAGAGTAGTTCAATATTCACAAAACAATCAACATGATGCATCACATCAATAAGAGAAAGAACAAAAGCCATATTATCACTTCATTTTTTAAAAAAGATTTTTAAAAATTTATTTGAGAAAGAGAGGGAGAGAGGAGAAGAGGGAGAGCACGAGCACATGAGTAGTTGGGGGATGAGGGGCAAAGAGAGAGGGAGAAGCAGACTTCCCACTGAGCAGGAAGTGTGAAGCCAGGCTGGAACCCAGGACCCTGAGATCATGACCTGAGCCAAAGGCAGAAACTTAACTGACTGAGCTACCCAGGTGCTCCCCATATGATCATTTCAACAGATGTAGAAAAAGCATTTGACAAAGTACAACATCCATCCATGATAAAAAAAAACTCTGAACAAAGTAGGCTTAGAGGAATAAATAAAAATTAAAAAAAAAAAAAAAAAGTAGGCTTAGAGGAAACATACCTCAACATCATAAAGGCCATATATGAAAAACTCACAGCTAACATCATACTCAATGGGGAAAAACTACGTGCTTTCTCCCTAAGGTCAGGAACAAGACAAGGATGTCCATTCTTACCACTTTTACTCAACATAGTATTGCAAGTCCTAGTCACAGTAATCAGACAACAAAAAGAAATAAAAGACATCCAAAGTGATAAGGAAGAAGTAAAACTTGCACTATTTGCAGATGACGTAATACTATATATAGAAAACCCTAAAGATGCCACCAAAAATTATTAGAACTTATAAATGAAATCAGTAACACCACAGGATACAAAATCAATATGCTTAAATCTATTGCATTTCATACACTAATAATGAAGCAAAAGAAAGAGAAATTAAGAAAGGAATTCCAGAGGAGGGGCACGATGGCAAAAGAGTAGGGTCCCCAAGTCACCTGTCCCAACCAAATTACCTAGATAACCTTCAAATCATCCTGAAAATCTACGAATTTGGCCTGAGATTTAAAAAGAGAACAGCTGGAATGCTACAGTGAGAAGAGTTCACGCTTCTATCAAGGTAGGAAGACGGGGGCGGGGGGGTGGGGGGGTGGGAGAAATAAAGAAACAAAAGGCATCCGAGGGGGAGGAGCCCCTCAAGGAGCCGGGCTGAGGCCGGGGAAAGTGTCCCCAGGACAGGAGAGCCCCGACCCGGAGAAGCAGGAGCTGCACCGTTCTTCCCCGGCGGAAAGGCGCTCGCAGGGAATTGGAGCAGGACCCCAGGAGCGCGGGGATGCCCTCAGGGTCCCTGGGACACTAACAGACACCTGCACCCCGGGGAGAGTGCGCCCCACCCCGCGGCCGAACTCCCTAAAGGGCTGCAGCGCGCACGGCTTGACCTGGAGCAGCTCGGAGGAGCTTGGGCGGAGGCTCCGCACGGAGGGGGCTGCCCGGCCGGGTGCACGAATCCAACAGCGCAGGCCTGGGAGCACAGGGCGCCGGGACACAGCCCAGGATCCGGGCTCCACCCGGGACAGGCAGAGGCCGGGAGGGCCCAGGACAGCAAGGACGCTCCTGCCCAAGCTGAGCAGATCAGCGCCCGCCCCAAAGCATCCAGGTCCTGCAGACGGAGAGCTCCGGAGTTACTGCGGAAGCTGACTCCAGGGCTCCAGAGCTGGCCGCCACCACTGTGGTTGTTCCTCCTGGGGCCTCAAGGGGTAAACAACCCCCACTGAGCCTCACAGTGACCTCACCAGATAAGCAGGATAAACATTACTCACTGAGCCCTGTACCAGGCAGGGGGCTGAGCAGCTCCCCCAAGTGCTAACACCTGAAAATCAGCACAACAGGCCCCTCCCCCAGAAGACCAGCTAGATGGACAAGTTCTAGGGGAAATCAAGGGACTTAAAGTATACAGAATCAGGAGATCCTTTCCCGTGTTTTTTTTTTTCTGCTTTTTGATTTCTGTTTGCTTCCCCCGCCCTTTTTTTCCTTTCTTTCTTTTTCTTTCTCTTTTTCTTCTCTTTTTTCTTTTTTCTTACTGTTTTCTTTTTTCTTTTTCTCTTTTCTTTCCTTCTTTCTCTCCTCTCTTTTTCTCCTTTTCCCAATACAACTTGTTTCTGGCCACTCTGCACTGAGCAAAATGACTAGAAGGAAAACCTCACCTCAAAAGAAAGAATCAGAAACAGTCCTCTCTCCCACAGAGTTACAAAATTTGGATTACAATTCAATGTCAGAAAGCCAATTCAGAAGCACTATTATACAGCTCATGGTGGCTCTAGAAAAAAGTATAAAGGACTCAAGAGACTTCATGACTGCAGAATTTAGATCTAATAAGGCAGAAATTAAAAATCAATTGAATGAGATGCAATCCAAACTAGAAGTCGTAACGATGAGGGTTAATGAGGTGGAAGAACAAGTGAGCGACATAGAAGACAAGTTGATGACAAAGAGGGAAACTGAGGAAAAAAGAGACAAACAATTAAAAGACCATGAGGATAGATTAAGGGAAATAAATGACAGCCTGAGGAAGAAAAACCTACGTTTAATTGGGGTTCCTGAGGGCGCCGAAAGGGCCAGAGGGCCAGAATATGTATTTGAACAAATCATAGCTGAAAACTTTCCTAATTTGGGAAGGGAAACAGGCATTCAGATCCAGGAAATAGAGAGATCCCCCCTAAAATCAATAAAAACTGTTCAACACCTCGATATTTAATAGTTAAGCTTGCAAATTCCAAAGATAAAGAGAAGATCCTTAAAGCAGCAAGAGACAAGAAATCCCTGACTTTTATGGGGAGGAGTATTAGGGTAACAGCAGACCTCTCCACAGAGACCTGGCAGGCCAGAAAGGGCTGGCAGGATATATTCAGGGTCCTAAATGAGAAGAACATGCAACCAAGAATACTTTATCCAGCAAGGCTTTCATTCAGACTGGAAGGAGAGATAAAGAGCTTCCAAGACAGGCAGGAACTGAAAGAATATGTGACCTCCAAACCAGCTCTGCAAGAAATTTTAAGGGGGACGCTTAAAAATTCCCCTTTAAGAAGAAGTCCAGTGGAACAATCCACAAAAACAAGGACTGAATAGAAATCGTGATGACACTAAACTCTTATCTTTCAATAGTAACTCTGAACGTGAACAGGCTTACTGACCCAGGGTGTCAGACTGGAAAAAAAGCAGGACCCATCTATTTGCTGTCTACAAGAGACTCATTTTAGACAGAAGGACACCTACAGCCTGAAAATAAAAGGTTGGAGAACCATTTACCATTCAAATGGTCCTCAAAAGAAAGCAGGGGTAGCCATCCTTATATCAGATAACTAAAATTTACCCCAAAGACTGTAGTGAGAGATGAAGAGGGACACTATATCATACTTAAGGGATCTATCCAACAAGAGGACTTAACAATCCTCAATATATAGGCCCCGAATGTGGGAGCTGCCAAATATACAATTGATAACCAAAATTAAGACATACTTAGATAATAATACACTTATACTTGGTGACTTCGATCTAGCACTTTCTACACTCGATAGGTCTTCTAAACACAACATGTCCAAAGAAACGAGAGCTTTAAATGATACACTGGACCGATGGATTTCACAGATATCTACAGAACATTACATCCAAACTCAACTGAATACACATTCTTCTCACGTGCACATGGAACTTTCTCCAGAATACACCACATACTGGGTCACAAATCGGGTCTGAACCGATACCAAAAAATTGGGATCATCCCCTGCGTATTCTCAGGCCATAATGCCTTGAAATTAGAACTAAATCACAACAAGAAGTTTGGAAGGACTTCAAGCATGTGGAGGTTAAGGACCATCCTGCTAAAAAATGAAAGGGTCAACCAGGAAATTAAGGAAGAATTAAAAAGATCCAGGAAACTAATGAGAATGAAGATACAACCGTTCAAAATCTTTGGGATGCAGCAAAGGCAGTCCTGAGGGGGAAATACATCGCAATACAAGCATCATTCAAAAACTGGAAAGAACTCAAATACAAAAGCTAACCTTACACCTAAAGGAGCTAGAGAAAAAACAGCACCAAAAAAAAAAAAAATTGCACCAAAAGTAATAGGATACCTAGGAATAAACCTAGTCAAAGAACTGAAAGACCTGTATTCTGAAAACTACAAAGCATTTATGAAAGAAATTGAAGATGACACAAAGAAATGGAAAGACATTTCATACTCACCTATTAAAGAAGAAATATTGTTAAAATGTCTATACTACTCAAAACAATCTACAGATTTAATGCAGTCTCTATCAAAATACCAGCAACAGTTTTCACAGAGCCTATTCTCTTATGTGATGAGAGCAAAAAATCCTAAAATTTATGTGGAACTACAAAAGACTCCAAACTGCCAAAGCAAAGCTGGAGGTATTACAACTCAAGACTTCAAGTTGTATTACAAAGCTATAGTAATCAAAACAGTATGGTACTGGCATAATAATAGACATATAGGTCAATAGGATAGCATAGAAACCCAGAAATAAGCCTACAGTTAAATGGTCAATTCATTTTCTACAAAGCAGGAAAAAACCCAATGAAAAAAGGACAATCTCTTCAATAAATGGTATTGGGAAATACCATGTAACTGGCCAGTTAACATGCAAAAGAATGAAGCTGGGCCACTTTTTTACACTATACACAAAAATAAATTCAAAATGGATTAAAGACGTAAATGTGAGACCTGAAACTATAAAAATTCTAGAAGAGAACACAGGCAGTAATGTCTCTGACATCAGTTGTAGCAACATTTTTCTAGATGTATCTCCTGAGGCAAGAGAAATAAAAGCAAAATTAAACTACTGGAACTATGTCAAAATAAAAAGCTTCTGCTCAGCAAAGGAAAACAATCAACAAAACTGAAAGACAACCTACTGAATGGGAGAAGATATTTGTTAATGATATAGTTAATAAAAGGATAGTATCAAAAATATATATAGAACTTATATAAACCAACACCCCCAAAACAAATGATCTAATTTAAAAATGGTCAGAAGACATGAACAGACATTTCTCCAAAGAGGACATCCAGATGGCCAACAGACACATGAAAAGATGCTCAACATTACTCACCATCAGAGAAATGCAAATCAGAACTCCAATGAGCCAGCCCGGGTGGCTCAGCAGTTTAGCATTGCCTTCAGTTCAGGGCCTGATCGTGGAGACCTTGGATCGAGTCCCCACATCGGGCTCCCTGCATGGAACCTGCTTCTCCCTCTGCCTGTGTCTCTTCTCTGCCTCTTTCTCTCTCTCTCTCTCTAAACCTTAAAAAAAATTACAATGAGATATCACCTCGTACCTATCAGAATGGCTAAAATCAACACTACAAGAAACAATAAGCATTGGTGAGAATGTGGAGAAAAAGGAACCTTCTTACTCTGTCGGCAGGAATGCAAACTGGCGCAGCCACCACAGAAAACGGTACGGAGCTTCCTCAAAAAAGTTGAAAATAGAACTATCCTACAATCCAGTAATCGTGCTACTGGGTATTTACCCAAAAAATACAAGAACACTAATTCAAATGTATACATGCACACTATGTTTATAGCACTATTATTTACAGTAGCCAAATTATGGAAGCAGCCCAAGTATCTGTTAATAGATGATTGGATAAACAAGAGGTGTATATATACAATGGAATACTACTTAGCCATTAAAAAGAATGAAATCTTGCCATTTGCAATGACATGGGTAGAGCTAGAGAGTATAATGCTAAATGAAATAAGTCAGTCAGAGAAAGACAAATACCATAGGATTTCACCCATATGTGGAATTTAAGAAACAAAACAAACAAGCAATGAATTAAAAAGAGAGAGGGAAGGAGACAAGCCAAGTAACAGACTTTTAACTATTGAGAACAAACTGATGGCTACCAGAGGGGAGGTGGATGGGGGGATGGGCCAAACAGGTGATGGGACTAAGGAGTGTGCCTATAATGATGAGCACTGGGTTTTGTTGGGAAGTGTTGAATCACTACGTCATACACCTGAAACTAAACTAAACTACATAAAATTAAAAAATAAAATAATATAAAAGAAAATAACAAAGGTTGTTTCTTATAACAGCCAAAGGCAACACTTCAAAATACTGTTAGTAGAAATATTTTAGGGGTGCCAGTGTGCTGCAATTCAGGGATCTGGCTTCTCAGTTCCCTAGTCTAACCTGGGGTTAGTATTTATGTATCTGGGAAGGAATGTCATCTATACATTTAGATAATCCTCCATTGATTTTTCTTTTTCCTTTTCCTGATAAAACTTTAAAGAATGGACAGTTGTTTTGCTTACTTAGGAAGTACCAGGAGTGTAACTAGTGTGTGTTGCAAACTTGGAATTTAGCTGTATCAGCTGAACTGGGTAGCACTGTGGTCATTTTAAAACAGGAATATGATATGGTCCCTCACCTTAAGCAGTTTGCCATCTGGGGAAGGAGATAAAAGAAGCACATGTATTTGCAACAGTACAAGGCAGCATGTGATACTAACAAAAGTAGCTAAGGTTTCTTGAGTAACAAGACTAAACTGAATTGGGCCCTTCCTCTGCTTCCCACAGCCTTCCACATTCCAGTAGGTGGCATCTTTCCATTGGTTCATATTGAATGCTTTAACTGTTTCTCTCACTTTCCATATCTAATTTCTTAGGCAGTGAGATTTGCCTTTATATTACATCCCAAATCCAACCACCTCCTAACCCCTTCTTACTTTCCCACCTCCACTCCACATCCCTAGCCCCAGCTTGAGGCTCCACCACCTCGAACTTAATATATAGCAGTAGCAACGGGTCTCTCTGACTTTACTTTTCTCTCTTACTATCTATTCTTAGCAGAGACCGGAGTGATTCTTCTGAAATATAAGTCAGATCATGCCATTCCTTCTCTCAGAATCCTGTAGGATGTCACTCAAAGTGAAAGCTCAAACTCTGAGAATGGCCTTCATGGATCCAAGTGATCAGAACCTCTTATTGGTTTGACCTCATCTTCTACCACTCTCCTCTGGCTCCTTCTGATCATGCTGACCCCTTGCCATTGAGCCTTGGCTTGTGCTTGGAGTGCTCTCTCCCTGGCTTTCTATTCAGTTCACTCTTTCACCTCCTTTGAGACATTGTTCCAATTCTGCCTTGTTGAGACTTCTTGATTCCTCCAGAAAAGTGTAACTTTTCCTACTTCCAGCTCAATCACCCATTAACTCACCCCGCTTTACTTTTCCTTTTGTTTCCTATCAGCTCTCATTGTCTAACACACTGTAACATTTACCCATTTGGTCTATTCATAGTTAATTGTCTGTCTCCCTCACTAATATATAAAATTTGTGTCATTCTTGGTGTGTTTTGTTGAATATCTAGAACAGTGCCTGGTACACAGAAGGCTGAGTCCTGCAGGGTATCAGACTGGATAAGAAAGCAAGACCCATCTATTTGCTGTCTACAAGAGACTCATTTTAGACCTAAGGACACCTCCAGCCTGAAAATGAAGGGGCAGAGAACCATTTACCATTCAAATGGTTCTCAAAAGAAAGCTGGGGTATCAATCCTCATATCAGATAAATTAAAGTTTATACCAAACACTGTAGTAAGGGATGAAGAGGGACACTATATCATACTTAAAGGGTCTATCCAACAAGAAGACCTAACAATCATGAATATTTATGCCCCTAATGTAGGAGCTGCCAAGTATGTCAATCAATTGATAACCAAAGTAAAGAGATCCTTAGATAATAATACACTCATAGTAGGAGACTTCAACATGGAACTTTCTGCAAATGACAGATCTTCTAAGTGGAACATCACCAAAGAAACAAGGGACTTAACTGATATACTGGACAAAATAGATTTCACAGATATATACAGAACTTTCCATCTGAATGCACTGAATACACATTCTTCTCAAGTGCACATGGAACTTTCTCCAGAATAGACCACATACTGGGTCACAAATTAGGTCTCAACTGATACCAAGAGTTTGAAATTGTCCCCTGCATATTTTCAGACCACAATGCTTTGAAACTAGAACTCAATCACAAGAAGAATTTTGGAAGAAGCTCAAACACGTGGAGGTTAAAGAGCATCCTGCTAGAAGACAAATGGGTCAACCAGGAAATTAGAGAAGAATTAAAAAGATTCATGGAAACTAATGAAAGTGAAGATACAACCGTTCAAAATCTTTGGGATACAGCAAAAGCCATCCCAAGGGGGAAATACATTGCAATACAAGCCTCCCTCAAAAAATTGGAAAAAACTCAAATACACAAGCTAACCTTGCACCTAAAGGAATTAGAGAAAGAACAGCAAGTAAAACCTACAGCAAGCAGAAGAAGAGAGATAATAAAGATTAAAGCAGAATTCAATGAAATAGAGACCAGAAGAACTATAGGACAGATCAACAAAACCAGGAGCTGGTTCTTTGAGAGAATTAATAAGATAGATAAATCCCTAGCCAGCCTTATTAAAAAGAAAAAAGACTCAAATTAAAAAATCATGAATGAAAGAGGAGAGATCACAACCAATATCAAGGAAATACAAATGATTTTAAAAACGTATTATGAGCAGCTATATGACAACAAATTAGGCAATCTAGAAGAGATTGATGGATTTCTGAAAAACCACAAATTACCAAAACTGGAACAGGAAGAAATAGAAAACCTGAATAGGCCAATAACCAGTGACAAAATCGAAGCAGTCATCAAAAACCTCCCAAGACACAAAAGTCCAGGGCCAGATGGCTTCCAGGACAATCCCATCAAATGTTTAAAGAAGAAATAATACCTATTCTATTAAAGCTGTTCCGCAGGATAGAAAGGGATGGAATACTTCCAAACTCGTTTTGTGAGGCCAGCATCACTTTGAATCTAAAACCAGACAAAGACCCCACCAAAAAAGAGAATTATAGACCAATATCCCTGATAAACATGGATGCAGAAATTTTCAACAAGATACTAGCCAATAGGATGCAACAGTATGTTAAGAAGATTATTCACCATGACCAAGTGGGATTTATCCCCGGGATGCAAGGGTGGTTCAACAGTCATAAAACAATCAACGTGATAGATCACATCAACAAGAGAAAAAACAAGAACCATATGATCCTCTCAATAGATGCAGAGAAAGCATTTGACAAAATACAGCATCCATTCCTGATCAAAACTCTTCAGAGTGTAGGGATAGAGGGAACATTCCTCATTATCTTAAAAGCCATTTATGAATAGCCCACAGCGAATATTATTCTCAATGGGGAAACACTGGGAGCCTTTCCCCTAAGATCAGGAACATGACAGGGATGTCCACTCTCCCACAGTTATTCAACATAGCACTAGAAGTCCTAGCCTCAACAATCAGACAACAAAAAGAAATACAAGGTATTCAAATTGGCTAAGAAGAAGTCAAAATCTCCCTCTTCGCAGGTGACATCATACTGTATACAGAAAACCCAAAAGCCTCCACCCCAAGATTGCTAGAACTCATACAGCAATTCAGGAATGTGGTAGGATATAAAATCAATGCCCAGAAATCAGTGGCATTTCTCTACCCTGACAATGAGACTGAAGAAAGAAAAATTAAGGAATCAATCCCATTTACAATTGTACCCAAAAGCATAAGATACCTAGGAATAAACCTAACCAAAGAGGTAAAGGATCTATACCCTAAAAACTACACAACACTTCTGAAAGAAATTGAGGAAGACACAAAGAGATGGAAAAACATTCCATGCTCATGGACTGGAAGAATTAATATCGTGAAAATGTCAGTGTTACCCAGGGCAATGTGTATGTTCAATGCAATCCCTACCAAAATACCATGGACTTTCTTCAGAGAGTTGGAACAAATCATCTTAAGATTTGTGTGGAATCAGAAAAGACTCCGAATAGCCAGGGGAATATTGAAAAAGAAAACCAATGCCAGGGACAGCACAATGCTGGATTTCAAGCTGTACTAAAAAGCTGTGATCATCAAGACTCTGTGGTACTGGCACAAAAACAGACATATAGATCAATGGAGCAGAATAGAGAACCCAGAAATGGGCCCTCAACTCTATGGTCGACTAATATTCGACAAAGCAGGAAATAATATCCACTGGCAAAAGGACAGTCTCTTCAATAAATGGAGTTGGGAAAATTGGACAGCCACGTGAATGGAACTAGACCATTTTCTTACAACATACACAAAGATACACTCAAAATGGATGAAAGATCTAGATGTGAGACAAGAATCCATCAAAAGCCTAGAGGAAAACACAGTCAATAACCTTTTTGAACTTGGCCACAGCAACTTCTTGCAAGATATGTCTATGAAGGCAAAGGAAACAAAAGCAAAAATGAACTATTGAGACTTAATCAGGACGAAGAAGCTTCTGCACGGCAAAAGAAACAATCAACAAAGCTAAAAGACATCCTACAGAATGGGAGAAGATATTTGCAAAAGACATATCAGATAAAGGGCTAGTATCCAAGATCTATAAAGAACTTGTGAAACTCAACACCCAGGAAACAAACAATCTAACCATGAAATGCACAGAAGACATGAACAGAAGTTTCACCAAAGAAGGCCTACACATGGCCACCAAGCACATGAGAAAATGCTCTGAATCACTTGCCATCAGGGAATTAATTAGCCTGACTATGTTGGGGCATAAACTCCTGAATTGTGATTTGCTGCCTTTGTTAAATGCCTTTAACAGTCATTGCTCAAGAAACATTAAATAGCCTTGTTGTATTTTGTTTCAATTAATCATGAAAGAAAAGGCAGATATAGAAGTGGGGGCTAGATTTTAGAGGCTTCTTGACCTTAAGTTTGACAGAGCATGTTTTTTACACCTCACATTACAAATAGGTAATCTTTTACGCCCATAAAGCAAGACTTTGACATGAGATGCCACAGTGCTCCACCTGAATTATTTGCTAACCTCTGCGGATGCCATTACAATGGGAACATTAAATTACACAGTTTCCCAATGAGAAGATGGTCCAAAGGCAAGCAGGAGTGGGCTCATTGTAGAGGTATCCAGGACACTTGATTAATGGAGGGGATATTAAACCTCTGGCACAATAAACTGAAGAAATATACATCGTTTCTACAGAGGCAGACCTTGATTTCAAATGGAAATAATAAAAAGAGGGGGAAAACCCACACAGTGACTGCATTCTATTCCTGTTAAGTATTTTTATGATTCCACATGTAGTCAGTCAGCTAAGAGTCAGAAGTCTAGTTCAGCTGAAACTTCCAAACTTAATAATGCATAGCATCATGTCATTTACTGGAGATGAGAGGTTTGTTGTGTTTTTCTGAGTTTTTCACCCTTCAGAATAGTTTGCCAGAAGTTTTCCTGTTTGCAAACCACAAAAGAACACCAGAGAGGAAGTAAAATTGCAGAAATATGGCAGAGATTTTTTTTCCTTTTTTCCCTAGATGTCAGCTCTGTTTCTGTTAGTGGAAATGGCCTAATAAATAAATTGGGGTTGTATACAGTAGTTATTAAAAGAAATTCATTTTTCTTTTCTTTTTCTTAATAAACAATGAGAGATAGAAAAAAAATCAATTTGGAGAGGCACCAAACTGTTAGCCTTCCCAGCCTGCCCTTGTGTCTCAGCTTGTCTCTTTGTTGGTTGGGGAGAATAATCACTGTCTCCAATAATAATAACCACTAACACTTGTTTGTGTAGTTACTCTGTGTTAGGTACTGTTCAAAGTGGTCTATACACATTGTCTCATTTAATCTTGAAACAACCTTGTAAGTTAGGCATATTAGTTACCTTTTTTTTTTTTTTCACAATAATGCTGCTCAACAAGCAACAACAGAATTTCAGTGCATTCAACAATAAGTATATATTGCCCATGTGTTTGGGGTCAGCTGGGGGATGGAGGATACATGTGGTGGTGGCCAGATGGCTCTGCTGATGGCAACTGGCTCATTCCCATGCCTGCTGATCAAGGCTGGCCTCAGCTGGGACTACCAGGGAGATTCAGCTTCACTCCAACACACCTCTCTTCTTCCAGCAGGCTGGTCCAGTATATTTTCAAAGTGTTGGCAGAGGGGCAAGAAAACAAGCAGAAAGAAACACACAAGCCCTCTTGAGGTCAGAACTGGCCCATTATCACTTCTATCTCATTCCATTGGTCAAAGAAAGTAAATAAGGCTGAGCCCAGAATCAGAGTGGGAAAGTACTGCAAGATTACCTGGCAAAGGGTGTGGATATCAAGAGGGTGAGGCCTCAGGTCCATCAGAGCAACCTATCACAATAGAGGCTGTTGTCATTTTACTCATTTTATAAATTAGGATACAGAAATGGAGATGCTAAGTACCACACCTAGCTAGTTAGCAGTAGAACCAGGAAATAAATCTTACAGTTTGACTGCAGGACCCACGGCTGTTAGCCATTGTGCACACTGTTTTACTGCTACTCCCAGCCTTATCCTGAGCTCTTCTCCAGTTAAAGCCCTGTGGACAGATCCAATAGCCTTTGTTAATTGTCAGCCCCTCTACGTACTCTAACACTATTGCAAGCTGCATCCTTGAGGCTCTTTTTTCCTTTGATTCTGCAGGTCCTGTGTTGTTTCTTTTTCTGCCACTCTTCTGCCCAGCCCTTTCCTCCCAAACATGGTATACTCGCTTCTTTTGCTTGACATCTCCCTTCTAAGCCCACCCACTCTCATAGTTTCCATTACCATCTCTCTGCAGATGACTCTCATTCGACTTAAATCTCTGGCTCTAAGAAAGCTCACTATAATTTCCAGTAATTTAATTCAGTGGTTTGTCCTTCACAAATCACAGCCCAGGAGAATCAAGCTCTTCTTACTAGCATCTTATCACTTCATGTCACCTAGCAACTATTCCAGTGCTTGAAATTCCATCACAAGACACTTCCTCTTACAAAAATAATGCCGCTGGAAAGTATATTATATCTGAAGTCTCTCATCCTACCTCTTTCTCTGTCCCCATGGCATTTATAACTTATGAAATTGCCACTAGTTGGCTGTTTTGACCTACAAAAGTAGCAATTTCATACATTTCAGCTAATATTAATATTTGTTGCCTTATTAATATTTGTTGCCTTGCACTGTAATTATTTATATACCTGCATTTCCCTATGAGGCTCAAAGCTCTTTGACTGGGGAAGTCATACTTCTATTCCAGATCAAGTTTCCTAATATATGATACCATATGGGACTTGAACCAAGTAGATATTCAATAACTATTCGGTGAATGAAAAAATAAGAGAAACTATCTGAAATCAGGCCCCAGAGACTAGAGACAGAGGGCTAGGAAGGGAACAGGAGGGGGACAGGGGCATCAGAACAGAAGTGGAATCAAAGTCAATATTTGCAACCTCACTATTCCTGCTTTGTATCATTTGCAAGCACTCCACATTCTTTAAATAACACTTAAGGCTCTTCCAGGTAGCAAATGCATTGCATTCTTACAAAAGAATGTAGAAAGTACAGTATATATAAAGAATAAAATCCAAGCCACTCATAATCTCACCTCCTTTAGTGGCCACTTCCCCCATTTCTAACAATGTGAGTGCCTGCCTCATCACATATAAATCAGTGTTGAATATTATTTTTACCAATCTTTTATAATTTAATTTGCAAAATTTTAATCTACTTTCTAAAACAGATTTTATTTATCTATTCATGAGAGACACAGAGAGAGAGGCAGAGAAACAGAGGGAAAGGCAGGCTCCCTGCAGAGAGCCTAATGAGGAACTCGATCTCAGGACCCCAGGATCACAACCTGAGCCAAAGGCAGACACTCAACCATTGAGCCACCTAGGTGCCCCAACCTACTATTTTTAAGTTTGCTTTTATTGGATTGGATTATAAAATTATTTATTTTATTGGATTGTTATGGTTAAATTTATTTTCAAACACTTTTAGATATTTTTATTTTCTTGAGAAAATGGTTGGTTCATAATTTTTAATCTATTGAAATTAAGTATTTTTCTAATCAGCTGATTTTAAGAATATTAGATTTGTTTGCCTGTTATGTATTTGAATAGATTTTTATAAAATAGCATTGGTGTACTAAAAGCTTTATCACAAAAGAACATTAGTCCCTTTCCTCAGTTCCTTCTTAGGCTCTAGTCTCAGGTGTCAGAGGCAACCACTTTCAATTTTTTAGGTGTTTCTTCTGTACTTCTATTTTTAAAAACATTATTTTTATCAGGCTATTTTTTGGCTTCTGAGTTTTAGACAGGATTTGGTGTGGAAAACAAGGATTTTCCTTTCCTTCACATACAAATCCCTCATTCCTTCTTCATCCCCTATATGTAGTTAAATTGCAATTTTTGGTTAAATCAGAAATCAGTATTTCTAAATGAAATGTGGAATCCGATATTGGATCCCGGAACAGAAAAAAAAAAAGAAAAAGACATCAGTGGGAAAACTAGTAAAATGCAAATGAGGTGTATAGTTCAACTAACATGAGGGAGGTAGGGTAAAATGTGCATAGGAACTCTGTACTGTATTTGCAACTTTTCTGTAAATCTAAAATTATTCCTAAGCAAAACGTTTATTAAACGTTTATTAAATTAAAACAATAATGAGATACCATGACACAACTCTTAGAATGGCCAAAATCTGGAACATTGGTGACACCAAAAGCTGGTAAGGATATGGAGCAAGAGGAAGTCTCATTCAATACTTGTGGGTATGCAAAATGGTTCAGGCATAGTTTGATGGTGTCTTATAAAACTAAACATGCTTTCATCATATGATCCAACAATCTTGCTCGTTGGTATTTACCCAAAGGAGATGTCCACACAAAAACCTGCCCACAGAGGAAAGCCCCATGTCGGAGAAGCAGGAGCTTCACCAATCTTTCCAGATGGAAAGGCACTCGCAGGTAGTTGGAGCAGGATCCCTGGAGGGGCGGGGATGCCCTCAGGCTCCCTGGGACACTAACAGAGCACCTGCGCCCCAGGGGGAGTGTGCCACACCCCTCGGCTGAGCTCCCTAAAGGGCTGCACCGCGGGCGGCTGGACCCCGGAGCAGCTCTGGGGCAGCTCGGGCAGAGGCTCCGGGCAGAGGGGGCTGTATGGCCCCGGGAGCCAGATTCCAGCGGTGCAAGCCTGAGAGCCCAGGGCGCCGGGGACACACAGCTCAAGATCCGGCGCTCCCCCCGGGAAAGGCGGAGGCCGGGAGGGCACAGGACAGCCAGGACGCTCCTGCCTCTGGGCACCCCCAGCTGTGCAGATCAGTGGCCCCCGCCCCTGGAGCATCCAGGCCCCTGCAGACTGGGAGATGTGGTAGTTCCTGCGGGAGCTGACTCTAGGGCTGGAGAGCTGGCCGCAGCCACTGCTGTTGTTCCTCCTGGGGCCTCACAGGATAAACAACCCTCATTGAGCCTCACAGTGGCCTCATAGGATAAACAGGTTAAACAACCTTCACCGAGCCCTGTACCAGGCTGGGGCTGAGCAGCTCCCCAAAGTGCTAACACCTGAAAATCAACACAGCAGGCCCCTCCCCCAGAAGACCAGCTAGACGGACAGGGGAAAAACAAATAATCGACCAAGCGGCACTGGAAAGTTCCAGGGGAAGTCGAGGAATTTACAGTATACAGAATCAGAGGATACTCCCCCTTGTTTTTTGTTTTTTGATTTCTGCTTTCTTCCCCCCCCTTTTCTTTTCTTCTCTTCTCTCTCTCTCTCTCTCTCTCTTTTTTTTTTACTTTACTTTACTTTCCTTTTTTTTTTCTTTTTCTTTTCTTCTTTCTCTTCTCTCTTTTTCTCCTTTTCCCAATACAACTTGTTTTTGGCCACTCTGCACTGAGCAAAATGACTGGAAGGAAAACTTCATCTCAAAAGAAAGAATCAGAAACAGTCCTCATGCCCAGAGTTACAAAATCTGGATTACAATTCAATGCCAGAAAGCCAATTCAAAACCACAATTATAAAGCTACTGGTGGCTCTAGAAAAAAGCATAAAGGACTCAAGAGACATCATGACTGCAGAATTTAGATCTAATCAGGCAGAAATAAAAATCAATTAAACGAGATGCAATCCAAACTAGAGGTCCTAACGACAAGGGTTAACGATGTAGAAGAACAAGTGAGTGACATAGAAGACAAGTTGATGGCAAAAGGGGAAACTGAAGAAAAAAGAGGAAAATTAATTAAAAGATCAGGATAGGTTAAATAAATGACAGCCTCAGAAGAAAAATATCTACCCCAGTTTTTAATTGGGGTTCCCGAGGGCGCTGAAGGGGACAGAGGTCCAGAATATGTATTTGAACAAATCATAGCCGAAAACTTTCCCAGTTTGGGAAGGGAAACAGGCATTCAGATCCAAGAGATAGAGAGGTTCCCCCCCTAAAATCAATAAAAACGGTTCAACACTTCGACATTTAATAGTGAAGCTTGCAAATTTCAAAGATAAAGAGAAGATCCATAAAGCAGCAAGAGACAAGAGATCCCTAACTTATATGGGGAGAAATATCAGATTAACAGCAGACCTCTCCACAGACACCTGGCAGGCCAGAAAGGGCTGGCAGGATATATTCAGGGTCCTAAATGAGAAGAACATGCAGCCAAGAATACTTTATCCAGCAAGGCTCTCATTCAGAATAGAAGGAGAGATAAAGAGCTTCCAAGATAGGCAGAAACTGAAAGAATATGTGACCATCAACCAGCTCTGCAAGAAATATTAAGGGGGACTCTGAAAAAGAAAGAGGAAGCCCAAAGAAATAATCCACAAAAACAGGGACTGAATATGTATTACAATGACACTAAATACATATCTTTCAATAGTAACTCTGAACGTGAACGGACTTACTGACCCCATCAAAAGGCGCAGGGTGTCAGACTGGATAAAAAAGCAGGACCCATCTATTTGCTGTCTACAAGAGACTCATTTTAGACAGAAGGACACCTACAGCCTGCAAATAAAAGGTTGGAGAACCATTTACCATTCAAATGGTCCTCAAAAGAAAGCAGGGGTAGCCATCCTTATATGAGATAAACTAAAGTTTATCCCGAACTGTAGTGAGAGATGAAGAGGGACACTATATCATACTTAAAGGATCTATCCAGGGATCCCTGGGTGGCACAGCGGTTTGGCGCCTGCCTTTGGCCCAGGGCGCGATCCTGGAGATCCGGGATCGAATCCCACGTCAGGCTCCCGGTGCATGGAGCCTGCTTCTCTCTCTGCCTCTCTCTCTCGCTCTCTCTCTGTGACTATCATAAATGAATAAAAAATTAAAAAAAAATAAAGGATCTATCCAAGAAGAGGACTTAACAATCATCAATATAATGCCTGAATGTGGGATCTTCCAAATATATCAATCAATTAATAACCAGAGTTAAGACATACTTAGATAATAATACACTTATATTTGGTGACTTCAATCTAGCTCTTTCTACCCTAATAGGTCTTCTAGGCACAACGTGTCCAAAGAAATGAGAGCTTTAAATGATCCACTGTACCAGATGGATTTCACAGATATCTACAGAACTTTACATCCAAACTCAACTGAATACACATTCTTCTCAAATGCACATGGAACTTTCTCCAGAATAGACCACGTACTGGGTCACAAATCGGGTCTGAACCGATACCAAAAGATTGGGATCGTCCCCTGCATATTCTCAGACCATAATGCCTTGAAATTAGAGCTAAATCACAAGAAGAAGTTTGGAAGGATTTCAAACACGTGAAGGTTAAGGACGATCCTGCTAAAAGATGAAAGGGTCAACCAGGAAATTAGAGAAGAATAAAAAAGATTCATGGAAACTAATGAGAATGAAGATACAACCATTCAAAATCTTTGGGATAGAGCAAAAGCAGTCCTGAGGGGGAAATACATCACAATACAAGCAGCGATCCAAAAACTGGAAAGAACTCAAATACAAAAGCTAACCTTACACCTAAAGGAGCTAGAGAAAAAACAGCAAATAGATCCTACACCCAGCAGAAAAGAAAGTTAATAAGGATTTGAGCAGAACTCAATGAAATAGAGACCAGAAGAACTGTGGAACAGACCAACAAAACCAGGAGTTGGTTCTTTGAAAGAATTAATAAGATAGATAAACCATTAGCCAGCCTTATTAAAAAGAAGAGAGAGAAGACTCAAATTAATAAAATCATGAATGAGAAAGGAGAGATCACTACCAACATCAAGGAAATACAAATGATTTTAAAAACATATTATGAGCAGCTATACGCCAATAAATTGGGCAATCTAGAAGAAATGGACACATTTCTGGAAAACCACAAACTACCAAAACTGGAATTGGAAGAAATAGAAAATCTGAACGGGCCAATAACCAGGGAGGAAATTGAAGCAAACATAGACATGGCCAACATGCACATGAGAAAATGCTCTGCATCACTTGCCATCAGGGAAATACAAATCAAAACCACGATGAGATACCACCTCACACCAGTGAGAATGGGGAAAATTAACAAGGCAGGAAACCACAAATGTTGGAGAGGATGTGGAGAAAAGGGAACCCTCTTACACTGTTGGTGGGAATGTGAACTGGTGCAGCCACTCTGGAAAACTGTGTGGAGGTTCCTCAAAGAGTTAAAAATAGACCTGCTCTATGACCCAGCAATTGCACTGTTGGGGATTTACCCCAAAGATTCAGATGCAATGAAACGCTGGGACACCTGCACCCCGATGTTTCTAGCAGCAATGTCCACAATAGCCAAACTGTGGAAGGAGCCTCGGTGTCCATTGAAAGATGAATGGATAAAGAAGCTGTGGTCTATGTATACAATGGAATATTCCTCAGCCATTAGAAACGACAAATACCCCCCATTTGCTTCAACGTGGATGGAACTGGAGGGTATTATGCTGAGTGAAGTAAGTCAATCGGAGAAGGACAAACATTATATGATCTCATTCATTTGGGGAATATAAATAATAGTGAAAGGGAATAGAAGGGAAGGGAGAAGAAGTGTGTGGGAAATATCAGAAAGGGAGACAGAACATGAAAGACTCCTAACTCTGGGAAACGAACTAGGGGTGGTGGAGGGGAGGGGGGCAGGGGGTGGGGGTGAATGGGTGACGGGCACTGAGGGGGGCACTTGACGGGATGAGCACTGGTTGTTATTCTGTATGTTGGCAAATTGAACACCAATAAAAAATAAATTTATTATAAAAAAATTCTCAATAAGATACTAGCCAATAGGATCCAACAATACATTAAGAAGATTATTCACCATGACCAGGTAGGATTTATCCCTGGGATGCAAGGGTGGTTCAACACTCGTAAAGCAATCAATGTGATTGATCATATCAGCAAGAGAAAAAACAAGAACCATATGATCCTCTCAATAGATGCAGAGAAAGCATTTGACAAAATACAGCATCCATTCCTGATCAAAACTCTTCAAAGTGTAGGGATAGAGGGAACATTCCTCAGTATCTTAAAAGCCATTTATGAAAAGCCCACAGTGAATATTATTCTCAATGGGGAAACACTGGGAGCCTTTCCCCTAAGATCAGGAATAAGAGAGGGATGTCCACTCTGACCACTGCTATTCAACATAGTACTGGAAGTCTTAGCCTCAGCAATCAGGCAATAAAAAGAAATAAAAGGCATTCGAATTGGCTAAGAAGAAGTCAAAGTCTCCCTCTTTCACTGATGACATGATACTCTACATAGAAAACCCAAAAGCCTCCACCCCAAGATTGCTAGAACTCATACAGCAATTCGGCAGTGTGGCAGGATACAAAATCAATGCCCAGAAATCAGTGGCATTTCTCTACCCTGACAATGAGACTGAAGAAAGAGAAATTAAGGAGTCAATCCCATTCACAATTGCACCCAAAAGCATAAGGTACCTAGGAATAAACCTAACCAAAGACGTAAAGAATCTATACCCTAAAAACTACACAACACTTCTGAAAGAAATTGAGGAAGACACAAAGAGATGGAAAAATATTCCATGCTCATGGATTGGAAGAATTAATATTGTGAAAGTGTCAATGTTACCCAGGGCAATTTACACGTTTAATGCAATCCATGGACTTTCTTCAGAGAGTTGGAACAAATTATTTTAAGATTTGTATGGAATCAGAAAAGATCCCAAAATGCCAGGGGAATATTAAAAAAGAAAACCATAGCTGGGGGCATCACAATGCCAGATTTCAGGTTGTACTACAAAGCTGTGGTCATCAAGACAGTGTGGTACTGGCACAAAAACAGACACATAGATCAATGGAACCGAATAGAGAATCCAGAAGTTGACCCTCAACTTTATGGTCAACTAATATTCGACAAAGGAGGAAAGACTATCCACTGGAAGAAAGACAGTCTCTTCAATAAATGGTGCTGGGAAAATTGGACATCCACATGCAGAAGAATGAAACTAGACCACTCTCTTGCACCATACATAAAGATAAACTCAAAATGGATGAAAGATGTAAATGTGAGACAATATTCCATCAAAATCCTAGAGGAGAACACAGGCAACACCCTTTTTGAACTCGGCCACGGTAACTTCTTGCAAGATACATCCATGAAGGCAAGAGAAACAAAAGCAAAAATGAACTATTGGGACTTCATCAAGATAAGAAGCTTTTGCACAGCAAAGGATACAGTCAACAAAACTAAAAGACAACCTACAGAATGGGAGAAGATATTTGCAAATGATGTATCAGATAAAGGGCTAGTTTCCAAGATCTATAAAGAACTTATTAAACTCAATAGCAAAGAAACAAACAATCCAATCATGAAATGGGCAAAAGACATGAACAGAAATCTCACAGAGGAAGACATAGACATGGCCAAAAAGCACATGAGAAAATGTTCCGCATCACTTGCCATCAGGGAAATACAAATCAAAACCACAATGAGATACCACCTCACACCAGTGAGAATGGGGAAAATTAACAAGGCAGGAAACCACAAATGTTGGAGAGGATGTGGAGAAAGGGGAACCCTCTTGCATTGTTGGTGGGAATGTGAACTGGTGCAGCCACTCTGGAAAACTGTGTGGAAGTTCCTCAAAGGGTTAAAAGTAGATCTGCCCTACGACCCAGCAATTGCACTGCTGGGGATTTACCCCAAAGATACAGATGCAATGAAACGCCGGGACACCTGCACCCCGATGTTTCTAGCAGCAATGTCCACAATAGCCAAATTGTGGAAGGAGCCTCGGTGTCCATCGAAAGATGAATGGATAAAGAATATGTGGTTTATGTATACAGTGGAATATTCCTCAGCCATTAGAAATGACAAATACCCACCATTTGCTTCAACGTGGATGGAACTGGAGGGTATAATGCTGAATGAAATAAATCAATTGGAGAGGGACAAACATTATTTGGTCTCATTCATTTGGGGAAAATAAAAATAGTGACAGGGAATAAAGGCAAAGGGAGAAGAAGTGTGTGGGAAATCAGAAAGGGAGACAGAACATGAGAGACTCCTAATTCTGGGAAACGAACTAGGGGTGGGGGAAGGGGAGATGGTCGGGGGGTGGGGGTTCCTGGGTGACGGGCACTGAGGGGACACTTGATGGGATGAGCACTGGGTGTTATTCTTTATGTTGGCAAATTGAACACCAATAAAAATAAATTTACAAAAATAAAAAACCCTGCACACAGATGTTAATAGCATTTTCACTCATAATTAATTGCCCAAACTTGAAAAGCAACCAAAATGTCCTTCAGTGTGTGAATGGAGAAATAATCAGTGGTATTTAGAGACAGTAGAATATTATTCAGTGCTAAAAAAAGAAATGAGATTAAAGACATAGAGGAAACTTAAATGCATATGAATAAGTAAAAGAAACCAACCTGGAAAAGGCTACATACCATATGATTCCAATTATATGACATTCTGAAAAGGCAAAACTATGAAGATAAACAATCAGTGGTTGTCAAGAGTGGGGTTGTGAAGGGGGAAAATGAATAAGCAGAGCATAGAGAATTTTTAGGGCAGTGCAATTACTCTCTATGTTATAATGGTGGATATATGTCATTTATACTTTTGACCAAACTCATACAATGTAGAACACCAAGAGTGAATCTTAAGGTAAGTTTTGAACTTTGTATGATAATGATGTGTCAGTGTAGGTTCATCCTTGTTAAAAAACATACCATTCTAGCGAGTGATGTTGATAATGGGGAAGGCTATGCATGTGTACAGGCGGGGGATATATAGGAAACCTGTATATCTTCTTTTTTATTTTGTTGTAAAACCTAAAATTTCTCTTAAAATCAGCCTTTAAAATAAAGTTTCAAAAAGAAAGTCAGTGCTTACATTATTATATACACATATTTGCTGTTGAACCAAATAATATGCCATGATTATGTTTCCTTTGGAATACATCAGTTAAAATTTCTTCTAGGGTTAATACTTTCCTCATTTTAAATTTATTTCTGTGGTTGGTTTTTAAATCCTCTGTTTTCCAAATTGCCAGTAAATCTGCTTAACAAATATGACAAATGTCTATCAATATTATTATCTAAATGCTTAAATACATCTGATAACCTAGCAGTTATACATGTTTTTCCTGGGTATCTCCCTCCCAAAATCCTTCATCTTACTTTTCTAATCTAGTTTGATGGATCTAGGATTTTCCTCTTCCCTGTGTTGAATTTCCTGTTTCTTGGATTCCTGCTTTATTTATTCTTAATTTAGTCTTTCATTTTTCTAAAACACGTTTTCCAACATTTTCTAAGAAGGAGTAGATCAAGGATAAGTATTTGAGTTATACCTAATAAAATCCTTATTCTACATTTATATTTGTTTATAATTTTAAAATAGAGTAATATTTGGAGCTAAATTTTCCTTGGTTTTGGAGGACATTATTCCATTTCCAGTGTAACTATTAAATAGTCTGATATATTGTGTTAGCATATTTTTTATGGATCTATTTGCCTTCTCTTCAAGTTTCTAGAGTCTTCTCTTTATCCTTGAAATAAAAAAATTTTACCCATGATGTGTTTGATACAGGATTTCTTTTGTCATTCTTTCTTCATTCTTCCATACCCAGTAATGCAATTGCTGGGTTGTAGGGTAGCTCTATTTTAACTCTTTGAGGAACCTCCAGGTTCACCAGTTTGCATTCCCACCGACAGTGAAACAGGGTTCCCCTTTCTCCACATCCTCTCCAACATTTGTTGTTTCCTGTCTTTTTAATTTTTGCCATTCTCACTGGCATGAGGTGGTTTCTCATTGTGGTTTTGATTTGTATTTCTCTGATGACAAGTGATTCAAAGCATTTCCTTATGTGCTTGGTGGCCATGTGTAGATCTTCTTTGATGAAACTTCTGTTCATGTCTTCTGCACATTTCTAAAATGAGTCTCCTGTAGACAGCAAATAGATGGGTCTTGCTTTTTTTTTTTTTTTTTTTTTTTAGATTTTATTTATTGGGTAGCCTGGGTAGCTCAGCAGTTTAGTGCCGCCTTCAGCCTCTCTGCATCTCTCATGAATAAATAAATTAAATAAAATATTTTACATATTTATTCATGACAGAGAGAGGGAGGCAGAGACACAGGCAGAGGGAGAAGCAGACTCCACACAGGGAGCCCAACGCAGGACTCAATCCTGGGTCTCCAGGATCACACCCTGGGCTGAAGGGGGTTGTAAACCACTGGGCCATGGGAGCTGCCCTGGGTCTTGCTTTTTTTTTCCAGTCTGATACCCTGTGTCTTTTGATGGGATGATTTAGCCCATTCACATCCAGATTACCTATTGAAAGATATGTATTTAGTGTCATTGTAATACATATTCAGTCCCTGTTTTTGTGGATTATTTCTTTGGGCTTCCTCTTTCTTTTTCAGAGTCCCCCTTAATATTTCTTGCAGAGCTGGTTTGATGGTCACATATTCTTTCAGTTTCTGCCTATCTTGGAAGCTCTTTATCTCTCCTTCTATTCTGAATGAGAGCCTTGCTGGATAAAGTATTCTTGGCTGCATGTTCTTCTCATTTAGGACCCTGAATATATCCTGCCAGCCCTTTCTGGCCTGCCAGGTGTCTGTGGAGAGGTCTGCTGTTAATCTGATATTTCTCCCCATATATGTTAAGAATCTCTTGTCTCTTACTGCTTTAAGGATCTTCTCTTTATCTTTGGAATTTGCAAGCTTAACCATTAAATGTCGAGGTGTTGAACAGTTTTTATTTATTTTTTCTGGGGGAGGGAACCTCTCTATCTCTTGGATCTGAATGCCTGTTTCCCTTTCCAAATTAGGGAAATTCTCGGCTATGATTTGTTCAAATATACTTTGTGGCCCTCTTTCCCTCTCGGCCTCTTCTGGAACCCCAATTATATACCGATTCTTCCTTCGCAGGCTATCATTTCCTTAAGCTTTTCCTCATGGGCTCTTAATTGTTTTTCTCTTTTTTCCTCAGCTTCCTTCCTTACCATAAACTTGTCTTCTATGTCACTCACTCTCTCTTCCACCTCATTAACCCTAGCAGTTAGGACATCCAGTTAGGATTCCATCTCATTTAATTTATTTTTAATTTTGGCCTGATTAATATAAATTCTGCAGTATTGAAGTCTCTAGAGTCCTTTATGCTTTTTTCCAGAGCCACCAGTAGCTTTATAACTGTGCTTCTGAATTGGCTTTCTGACATTGAATGGAAATCCATATTCTGTAACTCTGTGGCAGAGAGTACTGTTTCTGGTTATTTCTTTTTGGTGAATTCTTCCTTCTAGTCATTTTTTTTTCAGTGCAGAGTGGCTGTATGAATGGGCTGAGTCAAAAATATCAACCATGACCTAAGTAAGATCCACCCTAGATGATTCCGATGAGGTTAGAGACCAGAAAATGAAAAAGATTAGAAAAAAATAAAACAAAAGGACCACTAAAGTGAAAAACAAATTTTAAAACAAAGTTGTAAAAATTTCAAGGCCAAAAACCCCAAAGAAGAAGAAAAAAGAAAAAGAAAAAAAGAGAAAAAAGTAAAGAGGAAAAAGAGAAAAAAGAAAAATAGAGGAGGCACTGGGGGATGGTGGTGGTGAGGCAATGGTAGTGGAGAGAGAAGGGGCCCTAGAGGATTATCCTCTTTGTTTGAGTGTATTTGTTCTGTATGTTAGAAAATGCTCGATCTTAAATTGATATGAACCAGCAATACTTAGAGAAAGTCCAACATTGACCACCAAAACAAGATAAAATAGGAGGGCAGAATGGGAAGGAAAAGAAAATATAATCTCACAGAATGAACCAGCACGGTATTCCACTTGGTTCTGGGTGTATGCTGGTTATGTTTTAGAAGGTATTAACTTCCACCATTGTAGAACAAAATGAGGCAGAGAAAACAAAAAACACAAAACAAAAACCCGTATTTCGTATATCTTCCAAAATTAAATTGAAAAGTGGAAGGGAATCCAGAAGTGAAAAATATATCTAAGACATGTAATTGTAGAAATACAAAAGTCAAAAAGGAAAAAAACTTAAAAATGCAGAGCTGGTAAAATATTGTACTTAGGATGAGAAAAGAGATAAACTATTGGAAATTTTAAGTCTGATATAAAAACAAGTTGTAATGTAAAAGGGGGGAAAATTTAAAAGCAAAAAGGGACCCTCTAGTTCTATATACTATTTTCCCTTGATCCTGGAGCTTTCCAGCACTGCTTAGTGAAGACCTTGCTTTTCCCTTGTTCTTCCAGCTGGTCCTCTGGAGGAGGGTCTGCTGCCCTGATTCTCAGGTGTGTATACCTGGGGGAGCTGCCCCCCCCCCCCCCCCGCCAGGTGACTGGCTCAGTGGAAGTAATTTACCCCGTGAGGCCTCTGTTCCCTTGCAGCCCGCCTCTCCCAGGCATAAAGCGAACGACACTGGTGGCGGCCAGCTTTCTAGCCCTGGAGGCAGCTCCCCATAGTAATTACTGCAGTCTCCCAGTCTGCACTGTCCTAGGTGCTCCCGGGGTGGCAGGGGGTGCTGATCTGCATAGCTTGGGATGTTTGGTGGCAGGAGAGTCTTAGCTGCCCTGGGCCCTCCCTGCTTCTGCCTGTCCCAGGGGGAGTGCAGGATCATGGGCTGTGCTCCCTCGGGCGCCCTGGGATCTGGGCGCTGGAACTGTGCTGCTGGAACCACGCTCCTGAGGGCCACCTCTCCCAAAGGGAATGGGGCCTAGCCATCTCCGTCCGGAGCCGCCCACCTAACCAACTGGCTTCCCAAATGCCCCAGGGGCTGCAGCGTTGCAGCCCTTTACCTATTTCGGAATGCAGTTTGTGGTGCGCTTTCCCCGGGGCGCCCCTCCTCTTATAGTGACTCCGGGAATCTGGAGGCTCACTGCCCCTCCTGGGATTTTGCCTGATTTCCCTGCTAAGCACTTTTCCTTCTGGGAAAAATCCAGCATGGATTTTTAAAGTTCCTGCTTCTCCAGGGCTTTCTTGTCCTGGAGGCTCTCGCTGCTTCACTTTAGCCCTGCTACTGACGATGCCCCTCCCCCACTTTATTCTTTTTTATTTGTTTTCCCCCCACCTTCCTACCTTGTTAGAAGTGAAAACCCTCCTCTCTGTAGCGTTCCAGCTGTTCTCTCTTTAAATCTCAGGTCAAATTCGTAGGTGTTCAGGATGTTTTGAAAGTTATCTAGGTGAGTTGGTGAGACCAGGTGAGTAGAGTGATCTCATTTTCTCAATTTTATCTTCAAACTCTTCTATTGCTTTTTACAAATATGACTATCTCTGTGTTTTGTTTTGGTACTTTTTTTTTCATTTTGAAAGAGTTTTGTTTTGTTTTGTTTTGTTTTTAAGTAGGCTGCATGCTCAGTGTGGAGCCCAACATGGGGCTTGAACTCATGACCTTGAGTTTGAGTCCTGAGCTGAGTTCAAGTGTTGGATGCATAATCGACTGAGCCACCCACATGCTCCCATTTTGAAAGCTTTTTTTTTTTTTTTAATAACTGGTAATCTTAAGTTGTCCCTTATTATTTAAGAATAAGTATTGAAAAACCTAATAGAGAACCATTCCAAATGACTCCAAATTCTATCATTCTCAGTACTGTTGAAATCAGGATTTTCAGCATGAGATAAAGGACAAGATAGAAAATATTTAGTAAAGGCTTTATCCTGAGTTTGAACTGAAAGTATCATTTTAAATTTATCATGTATTTTATTTTATTTTTTAAAAATAAAATACTGTCTGTCTACTGTAAAGGTCCAGAAATAATGACCAACCCAATAGCAATAAGTCTCCCTAGAAGCCAGATTATAGTCTTATATCACTTTCCATTAAAAGCAACCAGGGTTACTTAGAGAAATGGATCAGTCCTGTCTGGAACAAATTGTCATACAGACAGCAAGGAAAATTATGAATGACTAATGGTATCATGTCAAAAAGACTCAAGAGTCTACTTTAAAAGGCCCTTATAGCCAAAGATAGGACAAATTGAACCTCAAAAGAAAATAACTGCATTGGATTAAAACACATCAGATACTTTTCAAATCACATGCTCATGAGCATATAAAAGAAATCTCATTAATTGACTTTAGAGAATAGAGGGGAATTACCTTATTATTTTGAAAAGTGATGAATAAAAAATCAGCATCAACTAATTGATGGGGATGTTTCTCTTTGTAGAAGTATTTTACCTAATAAATACAGAATAATAGGATTACAATATAGCAATGTTGTAAAATTAATGAATTTGGGTATTATCTGTGACTGATCAAATCACTCAAAAAAGACACAACTAAACATAATGTTTCTCCTGATGAAAGAACCCAATACCACCTATGAAATAGTCTTGCCATAGAAACAGACCTGAATCTGATCAGCCTTAAATCCAGCTCTTAATGTAAAGGGAAATATAACAGGATGGGGGACCACATTAAATTTTGTATGACCAGTTGTCCCTGGTTTAATGCTGAAAAGTCCCATACCCTTAGTCTCAGGCAGAGAGGGCTATCACTCAATCAAGAAAAGCTGTCTGCAAAATCCAGAATATGGGAAATTCCACTAGTGGGCTGGGTTGCTACAACCTTGACTTTAATCCATTCCTTCTGTTTTCAGCCCTAAGCTCCACTTCTGATAGTTGTGTTTGGGCCTTTCTAGAGCCCTATGAGATAAGTAGCTTGCTGCTCTGAGCTGTCCTCCTCCTCAGGCATTCACATTTTGTGGCCACTCTTCTATCAACTTTTTAAGTTTTGAAATTGTGGTATAATATAGATAACATATTATTTACCATTTTAATTATTTTTAAGTGTACTATTCAGTGACATTAAGTATATTCACATTGATGTCCAACAATCACCACCATCCAGAGGCCATGTCCAGAACTTTTTCATATCATTCCAATCAGTAACTCTCCTTGTTCCACTATTCCCTCACCTGGCAATCACCTTTTCATTTTCTGTCTATAATTTTGACTACCATAGTTACCTCATATGAGTGGCCAATATTTATCTCTTTGTGACTGACTGACTTATTTCACTTAGCTACCTGTCTTTAAGTTTCATCCCTGTGGTTAGCACATCTCAGAGTTTCCTTCCTCTTAGAGGCAGAAGTGTATTTTATTGTGCATGTATCCCACACATTGTTTATCCATTCATCTGCTGATGGATATTTGGGTTGTTTCTACCTATTGGCTATTGTGAACAATGCTGCAATGAAAATATGTACAAATATGTGTTTGAGTCCCTGCTTTCAATTCTTTGGAGTATATGTCCAAAAGTAGAATTGCTGGAGTGTTTTTACTCTTTGAGTGTCCCTTGGATGAAAATTAGACCTCAATATTGCCTTGTGGGTTTTTTTCAAAATTATTTAACTTTTATTATTTTTTTCATTATGGCAAAATAAGCATAACATAAAATTTACAATTTTACCTATTTTTAAGTGTGGATGTGTTTGACATGAAATATAGTCACATTGTTGTACATTTATCTGCTTTTTCTCTTTGAAAATTGTCTTAGAATTTCATTGTTTTCCTCTCCTGTTTGTTTTTTCTTCATGGCCTTATAAAACATATGTGTTGTGCTTCCAAAGTATTACTTAGATGGAGTAATTGGGTGATGGGCATTAAGGAGGGCACATGATGTGATGAGCACTAGGTGTTATATGCAAATGAAAATGACATCTGAAATTAATGATACACTATATGTTGGCTAATTGAATTTAAATAAAAAAAATAAAGTACTACTTAAAAGTGGATTTCTGAGAGGAAGAAGGATAAATGTATGTGGTCAAGCCACTGTATTTAATGTGATGTGTCTCTTTTATATATTTTGTTTTGTTTTGTTTTGTTTTGTTTTAGAGAGTGAGAGACAGAGAGAAAAGGGGGGTGGGGAGAAGAGGGAGAAGGAGAGAGAGAATTTTAAACAGGTTGCACGTCCAGTGCTGAGCCAGACTCAGAGCTCAATCTCACAACTCTGACTGAGATCATGACCTGAGCCGAAATCAAGAGTCCGACACTTAACTGACTGAGCTACCCAGGCACACCTTCTGTGATATATTTTGAAAATGTTTTCTTTGATTGTGGTTTGTCTTTTAATTTTATGTCTAATGACAAATGGAAATTTTAAACTTGATGTATTTACATTTGTTTTTGTTTTACATTTGTTCTTTTTTCTATATTAGATATTATGTTAATAATGTTCTCCATTTAGGGATGTAATAAAATTCATTTCTATTTTATTTTTTATTTATTAACATAGGAGTATTTTAAAAATCTGAAGTTTACTTTGAAGTTCAGTGGACGACAAGGACTTGAAATTCTTTTTTCCAACTGAAATAATCAATTGTCCTATTTTATAAATTTTTGTTTCTTTTCCTAACTACCAGCTGTGTGATCTTAACTAAACCATATAACCTCTCGGAGTCAGAGTCATAACAGTTCTTATCTCACAGGGCTGTTGTGGAGATTTAGTAAGTTAATATTGTGTCACTCTTTGCACAGTGACTAGCAACAAATAATCTATTAATAAATGTCACCATATCACTATGCTTTCATTTTTGCCTTAACTGTAATTAACCATACATGTAACTGTACATTAACCATACATACATCCAAATATTTGGATGTTAAAATGAGACTTCTCCTCTTTTTAGAGTCTTAACTTACATCGTAAGCCTGGGGAAATAGATAGTAATTACCCTCTCATTCAAAAGCCAGTTACTCAAATATCCCTGCAGGACTTGTACTAGGAAGACGCAAAACTAATTCTTCCATCATTACTGCCTATCACTTCCAGGCTAAGGGCAAACCAAGAATTCACCAAGAGGTGGATAGGGAGTTAGTGTACTAGGGTATCCCCCACCCACAGAAGAGAAGATGAGAGCTCCTCAAAAAGTCCAAAGATAAGAGGTTATCTAAATGCTCTGATAGCACAGAGAAGGGAGAGAGCCCTCCTGATTTCCACTGGATAAGAGAGTGTGTTTCCTGTGGTACAGATGGTGACTCTGAGCTATCCTGGAAGCCATCAGCTGAGGGGTGGGGACCGGGGGGGGGGGGGGTCACAAGTGGCCTATGGAGGAGGCATTGTGCATAACAGGAAACTGCAGTTGGAGTGGTCGGTCTGGTTGGGAGATCTGCAACCCTAGAGGAGCCAAATGCAGAATCTGTGGGGAAGATGGAAAAGACTGAGACACAGCATAATAATGAAGGAGCTTTCAGAGTCCCTTTCTCTATGGTCAATGTCAGAACCTGATTCAGACAGCTTAGAAAGAAGGAAAGTTTTAGATTGGATAAAAGATCAAAGTTTCAGTGCTTGGTATTCAAGTTTTGGGCTTTTGAATATGTAGAAAAGTTCTGCAATTTGCCTGAGATTTCATCCAGTGTCCTAGAAGGAAGATCAGAGAGAGCCAGTTTACCAGGGGCCACAAGAAAAACACACACCAGCTTTATGTTTATACCCACTTAGTCCCATTCAATTTATATAATAATATTATTGTTTATTTGTGGGTTTTCATTTCTGTTCTATTATCTATCTCTACATCCTTGTGCCAGGAGTAGACTATGATATCCACTGTAACTGTAAGCAATTTTTAAAATATTTGGTATGTAAAAAAAAAATAGTTTCTACTTGGCGAGGGTCCACTATGCATTACACATTATCTTTAACCCTCACAGCAAGCATGCAATATTACTGTTTTTCTTATTTTAAGGCTGAAGTTTAAGGAATTTGCTGTAGGTCACAAAACTATTTTGTGGCACTCAGATTCCAAACCTTCACTTGACATTGGAGACAAGCCCCTCATTCATCTTTTTACCAAAAACTTAATAGATATTCTTGCCTATTCATTTATCCCTACGAACCTAGAGTAATTTTGCCAATGTATTTTTGTTAAGCCAATTGTGTACCTGATCTAGTACACCCTTCCCCCAGGTTCTCTCTGGCAGAGGAGACACATCTTCTACGGGACACTTAAATTTTTTTTACATAATAGTCACTCCATATAGGCAGATCTGTGAACTAATGTTGAAAAATACTTTGTGTATTTTCATACCTGGGAGTCTTTATGGTTTCTTTCTATCTGGGTTATTTCCTTGTAACACTGGCCCTCCAAAGTGTACTATGTTTTTTTCCAACTTTCTGCACTGTTCATATTATTTTTCCCACATTAAACATTTGGAATTAACTGCTCCCTTTCTCTCCCACTTTTACTTCTTCAAATCACCTCTTTCTTTAAAACCCAATTCAAGTTTCAAATGCTTCGCAATTATTCTCGTTAATGTTAACCATCTCTCAGTCTGAATTTATTATATACAGCTTTATAATATTAGGAACCTTCCTGTGATTTTATATCTGTCATTAGCAGCATGGCCCTATCTCAAGGCTTACTGAGAGTTCTCAGTTGTCAGGGA
Source organism: Canis lupus baileyi (assembly GCF_048164855.1). NCBI lineage: Eukaryota > Metazoa > Chordata > Mammalia > Carnivora > Canidae > Canis > Canis lupus. Next base: position 17,044,074 of record NC_132849.1, read on the forward strand.
GGGTGACAAACATGTTCTATGTGGTTGGATGGAAGAATTGGGACAGATAGGCCAACCTGTGTAACAGGCATGACCAGCCACCTAGCTATTCATATGAACAGCTCTAAAAGATGCTGCCAACCTGAGTCTAATTAGAGTCAGCACCTACCTTCAGGGGTCCTTGATTCAAGGATGTACATTCTCAGGCATTCAGAAAATAAATATTAAATGCTTATTCTACTGGTGGGAGAAAGAAAAGTAAAGGATCAGAAGTTCATGATTACAGTCATGGACTTGTACCTCAAGGAAGTCTTTCTAAGTTAATGGAGAGAAATAGAGGCAGGTCTAGAGCAGAGGTTCTCAACCGAGAGTGATTTTGTCCCCCAGGGACATTTGGTGATGTCTGGAGGAGATGCTTTTGATTGTTATAATAGGAGGAAAGAAGGTGGGTTCTAATGGCATCTGGTGAATAGAGGCCAGGATGCTGCTAAAGCATCCTGGAATGCACAGGACAGCCACCCACAAAAAAAAAGAATTATGCAATTTTAAATGTTGATAGTGTCAAGGGGAAAAGGGGCTAAGGGCATCAGGTCTCTCACTGCACTCAGTCAGGGGATTCAGGGCTGGGATCCATTAACAATATAAACAAGAACAAACAAACAAAACAAAAACCTAGGAACTAGGGCAGAAAGCCAACTGGAGAAATAGTCCACAAGCAATGATTGAATGGAAGGTTGTGTAATGCCAATTTAATCTCAAGCAACTATCACTCAAGGTAGTCTGGCCGTAGCAAATAATTCTCAAAGCACTCTCAGGGAAAAGAATGTCTAAGATGCCTGTCATGGATTTGGAATGAAGCTATAGGTGATAGTAAATATTGGTAGAGTGAAGTGGGGTCAATAGAACTGAAAATAGCATTTCAGGATTTCCTACATAATTTAAGGACGGGGACCAGTTCTTATGTACACTTATATTCCCCATAATGCTAACATAATGTACTATAGTTATTTAATTATTGCTTATTAACTGATTGATTATTTATTTAATTGATCATTCCATTCATATCCATCTATTCTCAGCACCACTAGGACAATTGGATATATTCCAGTGTATTGAGGAATTAAATCTCCCACTGAGGACTCTGACAATCATATCACCACAAGACTTGGATTCAGCTCTGCATTTAAATAGAAATAAAACAAGCACACTTCAACCCTCTGGGTAGAAAGTAGCATAATCTGCTTACTTACGGCTAAGCCCACGTGAGAAATGAAAGTGATAGGCAGTGACTTCAGTGATGAATTACAGAACAGCTTCATTTAGTTCACCCCACCTAGATAAAGTATCTTGCCATACTCTGAAGAAATTAATGAACGTTAATTTGAATTAGTGGATAATTTCAGATCAGCTATTTTACATATCCAGCTGTTGCTTCTTTCTCCCTAGATTATCTCTTCCCCTCAACCTGCCCCAAGTCTGGCTCAATAACACATTTTGATCCTAGTTCTGGAGGCTAAATATTGAAATATTCTAGAAGCTAAATATTGAAGTAGAAATCAGTGGACATGGATTGTGTTCTTACCCCCCACCAGATGGCAAAACTTGTCCCTTTCCCACAGTGCCTTGATTTCTGCTTGTTTTCAGGACTGTCATATAGTTTGTAGAGGAAGTTTTATCTCCTCCCAGAGAAGTTGCATGATAATAGAGGACCCTAAAATTCAGAAGTGCTTTACAACCCAAAGAAATAACTCTTTAGTGGTAGGATTTTAGGTTCCACAAAGGCAATATGGACAGGGAAAGCCTCCAAATGCTGCTAAAACTCACATCATATCTAAAATGGTGCCATTGCTTGACCACTAACCTGATCATGAAACTGCCTCCTTTTCTGTCTCTACTTCTTCTTTCTTGATGATACTTGTTTCCATTTACCAATCCCTACTGATGAAGGGATGTATTTTGATGTATTGAGAAACTACACCTCCCACTGAAGGAAGTCAAATGCGGTTGGCCATATCAGATCCTGTCTTTTTTTCATAGAGGTTTTATCCATGGTGGTTGGGATTTCCTCCCCCAGAGCCTACTGGGTGGTGAAGTCTTAGATGATGATGGGGACAAAGTTTTCTTTCTCCTAATGTTGCTGTTCCTTATTGCAAGGTGACTTCTCTTATGACATGTTTGGAAAGACATTTAGGCAACCTAGTATTGTGATATATAACACCTAAACCAGGTTTTGAGAGTTGAAAACATGACTTCAGACAACCCTCCACATCTCAGTAAACCTCGTTTTCCTATACAATGTAGACAAATTGCCAAAGAAGCTGTCACTTCATTCTGTTCTGTGAAGTAAAAACAAAGGCAGAGAGCATTTTCTCACTCTAGAGTAAGTAGGAAAAAAGCAAGAGTTATTTTTACTTTCTTTTGGAACACTCAATTGAACCTAAAACCATCAACTATCTAGGTATATTGATCTGGGAAACAAAAGGAACTTACAGGTGTTCAGAAAAGAAAGTGCCTACTTACAAAGTGAAGTCAGAGGTTTCACCGAGGGGTCACCTTACCTGGTCATTGAATGCTGGAGGAAATAGAACTTTCCTACACATACCAGAAATAACAGGACACAAGAGCTGTTTCTGTAATAAACAACCAACAAACATTAATAGCTTAGAATGGCAAAGCTTTATTTCTTATTCATATCATGTGCTCATTATGAGTTAATAAGCTCTTAACCTGTGGGATCTGATGCTGTCTCCAGGGAGATATCAAAATTGCTGAATTGTAGAACACTTGGCTGGTGTTCTACGGAGAATTTCTTACTGGAACTCCTGCTCCCCACAACACACACAAACACGTTGGAATTGGTGAAAAGAAATTTTGCCAGGCATCAGAGTATGCCAGATAAGACAATTCCCCAGACAGGACATCTGATGCTTAAAATATATATCAGCTAACACTGTGGTAGGTATGGGTTTGGAACAGATGGTCCTCCAAAACGAACAAATGGTTAGAAGGTGACATAGCTCCAAACCAGCCAGTAATCTCCCCATGCATAGCAAGCCACTGGATATTTTTCTAAGGCTAACCTGGCCTAAAAAATGATAAAGGAGGGCAGATGTCAGGCACATTGCAACAGTCCAGTATATGTGTCCACAGTCCTAATGGTTTTGGCTTCACAGTGCCATAATTTATCTGAATTGGACTCAAGCCACTAAGAGAATTTTATAGATGGTAGATCAAGCTATGATCAATGCTTACTCTAATAGAAAGAGGCTAGCTTCAATTTATAAAATTTTATGTTTAATAACATAAACATCATCTATGTTTAATAATTTTTAAATTCCAGGTAGAGTTGAAGTTTGAGTTACAGTGGAGAGCTTTTTCCCCAAGAGGTAAGGACCTATCATCAGGAATCACTAAAGACGAGATGAAATGTGCAAGAGCATGACAGACAACTTCAGTTCTTTTATTAAAAAAATCCATCTATATGTCTAAAATAATGAGAAGCATCCATGCCCCTAAAATATGGAATAGAGTTTATGTGAACTAGAAGACCAAAACTGCCACATTGCCATGCTCTCTTGAGTAAAAAAAAAATAGTGAGAAAATGATGTATTGGTAAGAATTTAATTTGGCCTAAAAGAAAAGCAAGGGTAATTCTAACATCTAAGCTTTGTATAGCTAAGCCATAACCATTAAGAGGTTTAGTATTTAACAAGTAATAATTTTTAAATCATCTTTGAGTAAGAGTGCTCCAAACAGAAGGAATAGCATATGCAAAGGTCCTGTGAAGGAATACATGTTTATATGGTTGAGGAGCAGAAAGAAGAGCTAACTAACTACAGCATGGGGGCCAGAAGGAGACTGGGAAGAAAATTTTATGTAATATCCAAGGAAAGATCATGTGGGGATTTGTAGGACATTAAGGACTTTGGATTTTATTTTAAGCAGAGAAGCGACATAATTTTGTTTCTGTGCCACTTGTGGCAGATGGACTGGGTAGGAGGGGTAAGAGAAATAAGAAGACTGGTTAAGAAGCTACTGCATTTGTTCAGGTGAGGGAAAATGTGGTTTGGACCAAAGTCATAGCAGAGCAATGGTATTAAGGGGTCATATTTATGATGCATTTTGAAAGTGATCCTGATGAGTATTACTGCTGTATTAGATTTGGGGTGTGAAGAAGAAAAAAGAATCAAGTTTGTGGAAGAGCTCTAGAAAACCCTAACCTTTTGAGAGTTGATTGGGCAAACAATGCCAAAAGGAGGTAATAATGCAGAATGCCCCCTCTACTGAAGGCAGAGCTGAAGACCACGGCCAGTAAGCAGATTGTGGAGCAATTAGGAAAACAGTTCTCTTTCTCAGTATGGAATCAGAATGTGATTTTCCCATTATGTTATTCTTGGAGAGGGGAAGACTGACTATGGGGATAAATTGGATTATATCCTCCATAGTTATGCAGCAATTGTATATTTAAGCCCCAGCAAGACATATGACATGATCTCCTGGGATAACCTGGTGGATTAAATGGAAAAGTATGGGGTAGATAATAAAGGGATTTATTGAGAGAATTTGGCCCAAATGTCAAATGGCTCAACTTCAGCTTGGAATGATGTTTCTCATTACCATAGAAATCTCCCCATAGCTAAAATAAAGAAATAGAGGGTTTGCTGATTAAATTTGTGTACCACATAAAGCTGTAAGGAGACATGAATACACAAAAAAGCAGAATCAGGATCCCAAATCATTTGCATCTGTATCTAACACGATTCATTTAATGAAGGTTCACAGAAGGTCTTACACATGGGTCCAAAAAGAACAAGTAAACAAAGGCAGTGTGAACAGTCAGTGGTGGGCAGACACATTTATAAAAAGACATTGAGATTTTAGCATTCAGAAAGGTCAATATTAGCCATCAGTGTGATGTGGCTTGCCAAAGAAATTAATGCAATTCCAAGAGTATTCATGATATATTATCCAGAGAGAGATATTAGTCAGACCACATTTGGTCTCTTAGAAGCCACAACTTAGTGGATATTGAAAAATAGAACTAAAATTGTTTAACCATGAGAGAGACTAAAAAACCACATTTAAGATGTGGAAGACCTGGGTTATATTTCATTTATTCAACATAGATTCGCCCTGTAATTAGTTGATATCAGACACTATCATAGGCACTGAAGCCATAGTGAGAAACAAACCCTAAGTCCTAAGAGGATGAGATTCCAGAAAGGAGTAATAGTTGACAACTGTCATCTAGAAGAGTTATAAAACACATTTTGAATCCCCCAAAGGAGAAGTTTTAATGATTAGGAGCATAGGGAAATACACTTTTCTTCAAAATTAAAACAAAACAAAACAATTAGCTTTTTGAGAAGGATGAATTGTCTTGACATTAGCAAGTTCTCTATTACTAGAATCATTAAGACAAATAGCAAATTATGCATTCAATTCTTCTTTAAAGGCATTTTCTGTACGCATTCCAGAAAATGTGAAAAGAGAGAGAGGAAAAAGAAAAAAAGAGAGAAAAATTGCCCTTAATCTGATAACTTGTTATAATCTCTTTCTCTAGGTATTAGGTATCTCTCTACGTCCTTATATGCACACACACATACTGCTAATCCTTTCACATATTAAAGGGTTAAGATCTTAACTGTAATAGAGTCTTATACGCCTTTTTACTGGTGAGACAATATTTTACTATATGTATGTGCCATGACTTTTTGAACCACTCCTGATCCCTGAAGCTTAGGATATTTCCTTTTTTTCTTTTTGGTCATAAATGATTCTGTGGTGAGTATCTTTGTGCTGTGTGTGTGCTGCCATCTGACTATTTAGTTAGGATGGAGTTCTGACATTATACTTACTATGGAGGAAGCTATGGGAATTTTAAAAATTTTTGGTGCATATTATAAAATTAATTTCAGGAAGATTAAATTCATTTACATGCCCATTAGCATGAGAATACCAATCTCACCTCATTTTTAGCCAATATTATTTTTTTAATCTTTCCTAATTTCATGCAAAAATTAGTGTTGCATTTTAATTTGCTTTTCCTAGACGACTAATGAGGTTGAACATGCATTTCAGATGCTTGTCTTTCCTATAAGTTGAGATTTCTTACATTCTACTAGATTTTCCAATAATGTTGCAGAATTTCCCTCATTTCTTTGAACATGCTTTCAAAACATAAAGAATATTACTCTTTAATATTTAGTAAATTCTTATGGTAACCAATCTTTCCTCATTGTCTTTATTCTTTGGTTTTATGGACTATTTTCATATAGCTGAGAAAAATATTGATAAACTTGATTGCACAAAATTAAATTTTTGACATATTAAAACAAAATGCATTACCTAAAAAATATTTCCAAATATTTCCAACAAAATATTAACATGCTTAATGTTTGACACCTAAAAAAAATCTATTGAAAAATCTAAAAATGTAATAAATAAGTACAAAAGGACAAAAACAGACACTAAACCCAAGAAACAGCTTAATTTCACTAGCAATAAAATGAATTGAAATAAAACATGAATGTTTAAATTTGATCTATCATCCTAGCAAATATTAAATGATAATACTGCTATCTGTGTGGTGATGCAGATGCACAAAAACTGCTGAAAAGCAATTTGGTAATATACTATGTATAAGGAACTTTAAAATATTCATATTATTTGTTGCAGTAAGTCCACTCTTGGAAAATTATATTGAATCCATTAGAGATGTGGTTAAAGATGTGGTCACAGGTATATTTATTACATCATTATCTATAAAACAATTTGTAAACAATCTAAATGTCCAATATCAGAAGATTTAAGTAAGTTATGTTTTCTTTATAAGGTAAAATATACTGTTAATAAGTAGTGCTATCATCGTGAAATCAAAACTCTGATTGCTAAAAAAAATAAAAATAAAAAAATAAAAATTCAATAAAAGGTTTAGAATACAAAATGAGGCTATCTTCTGGAAGGCAGAAGAAAAGACAAAAATGAGAATGATAAGATCAGAGAGTCTATTTGGGAAGGCCAATTTCCAACTAATAGGAGTTTCCAAAAGGGAGAATAAGTAAATTAGTGGAAAAGAAAATGATCAGGAGAAAAAAATATGGTGATATTCCCAAAACTAAAAGACATTCGTTTCTAGATTGCACAATCCAACAAGTGTCCAGCGCAAAAACATACCACCGACATAATCATGAAATTTCAGAACACTCCGGAGATCAAGAGAAGATTATATTGCTTCCAGACAAGGGATTCAGGTCTCAGATAAAGGCCTGAAACAGGAACATCAGCAGACTTTCTCAACAGCAACAGTGGAAACTAGGAAACAAAATGCCTTTAAAAATCTGAAGGAAAATGATTTTCAACTTAGAGTTCCATATCAAGCCAAATATCAATTAAGTGGAAAAACAAACCAACGTCATATTTTGGCAAGCAAAATCTCAAAAAAATATATCTTCATTTACCCTTGCTCAAATCTTAAGAAACTGAAGAAGGATGTTTTCTACCAAAGCGAGAAGTTACAACGAGAAAGAGATAAAAATAAGGCTCACCAAGCAAGCATCTCAAACAAGAGGGAAGCTAAAGAAATCTAAGATGGCGTCTGGAGACAGCTGTGCAGGGGGTCAAAAAAGAAATCCATCTTAACAAAACCAGGGGGACAGAGGAGCTCTTAATGGATACTTCCCTCAGTTTACCATAATCCCCCACCAGTCCTCAGAAATCCCCCAGCCTAGAGAGACTACCTGGTAGGTGAGAATGCATGAAAAATTATTAAAAGGTGTTTTATAGAACTATTGAATGTTTGAAAAGATTGAGAGATTCAAAAAAAATTAAGCAGAATTTTAAATGAGACAATATTAGCTCCACTGTAAAGAAAAAGTTGAGCAATAATTATAGGTAAATTTTAATAAGTACTCCTGATATGTCACTTAATATTCTGAGCCCTTGAGCAGCCCGGGTGACTCAGTGGCTTGGCACCGCCTTCAGCCCAGGACCTGATCCTGGAGACCCCGGATTGAGTCCCGCATCGGGCTCCTTGTATGGAGCCTGCTTCTCCCTCTGCCTGTGTCTCTGCCTCTCTCTCTTTCTCTCTCTCTCTCTCATGAATAAATAAATAAAATCTTTAAAAAAATATTCTGAGCCCTTTTACACATACTAACTCCTTTAATTCTTACACCCACCATAGCATGTTGGTACCATTGATGTCTCCATTATAAACTGAGGAGAAAATAGAGCAGTGATTTGTGTATGGTGCCGGAGTAGGATTCAAACTCAGCCTGTCAGGCTCTACCCCACTTCTATGAAAAAGGAAATGAAATCACAGCATTCCATTTGGCTCAGCAGTAAACAATATATGCATAGTTGAAATAATTAAACCACTGAATACAGTTTGACCCCAGAACTGTCATAAAACCATAGTGAAAGGATAAGATGGAAGAGTGGGAATAAAAAGGAATTACAAATAACCAAAGGACAATGAATAACTTCACCTGCAATAATAGAAAGTCAGTAAATAATTTCCATACACATACACACATATTCAATATATGTGTGTGTGTGTGTATGTTTAGATATTTATTGACTGCTGCTATTGAAGGTGGGGTATGAGTGTGTGTGTTTGAAATGTAGAGATGGGGAAGAGGGGCAAGATGGCGGAAGAGTAGGGTCCCCAAGTCACCTGTCCCCACCAACTTACCTAGATAACTTTCAAATCATCCTGAAAATCTACAAATTCGGCCTGAGATTTAAAGAGAGAACAGCTGAAATGCTACAGTGAGAAGAGATCGTGCTTCTATCAAGGTAGGAAGAGGAAAAAAAATAAAGAAATAAAAAGCATCCAAGGGGAAGGGACCCCATGAGGAGCCTGGCGAGTGCCCCCAGGACAGGAAAGCCCCAACCGGGAGAAGCAGGAGCTTCACCAACCTTCCCAGACAGATAGGCGCTCGCAGGGAGTTGGAGCAGGATCCCAGGAGGGGCGGGGATGTCCTCAGGCTCAGGGGCACTAACAGAGCACCTGCGCCCCGGGGGGGAGCGCCACGCCCCGGGGGGGAGCGCCACACCCCGCGGCCGAGCTCCCTAAATGGCTGCAGCGCCGCCCCACTGCTTGGGAGCAGCCCAGGTGGCGGCTCGGGCAGCAGCTCCACGGAGGGGTCTGCGAGCCCCGGAGCCAAAGGTGCTAGGGGACACATCCCAGGATCCGGTGCTCCCCCATGGACAGGCAGAGGCCGGGAGGGCACAGGACAGCCAGGACACTCCTGCCTCCGGGTGTCCCCGAGCTGTGCAGATTAGCGGCCCCGCCCCTGGAGCATCCAAGCACCTGGGGACTGGCAGCTGCGGTATTTCCTGCAGGAGCTGACTCCAGGGCTGGAGAGCTGGCCGCCGCCGCTGTTGTTGTTCCTCCTGGGGCCTCACAGAATAAACACCCACACTGAGCCTCACAGGGGACTCACAGGATAAACAGGATAAACAACTCCCACTAAGCCCTGCACCAGGCAGGGGGCTGAGCAGCTCCCCCAGGTGCTCACACCTGAAAATCAGCACAGCAGGCCCCTCCCCCAGAAGGCCAGCTGGAAGGACAGGGGAAAAGCAAGTTATTGACCAAGCAGCACTGGAAAGTTCCAGGGGAAGTCAAGGGATTTACAATATATAGAATCAGAGGATACTCCTCCCTGTTTTTTATTTTCTGTTTGCTTCCCCCTCCCCTTTTTCTCTTCTTTTTTTTTTCTTTTCTTTTTCTTTTCCTTTTTCTCTTCTCTATTTTTCTCCTTTTCCCAATACAACTTGTTTTTGGCCACTCTGCACTGAGCAAAATGACTGGAAGGAAAACCTCACCTCAAAAAAAAGAATCAGAAACAGTCCTCTCGCCCACAGAGTTACAAAATTTGGATTACAATTCAATGTCAGAAAGCCAATTCAGAAGCACAATTATAAAGCTACTGGTGGCTCTAGAGAAAAGCATAAAGGACTCAAAACTTCATGACTGCAGAATTTGGATCTAATCAGGCAGAAATTAAAAATCAATTAAATGAGATGCAATCCAAACTAGAGGTCCTAACGATGAGGGTTAATGAAGTAGAAGAACAAGTGAGTGACATAGAAGACAAGTTGATGGCAAAAAGGAAACTGAAGAAAAAAGAGAAAAACAAAATATCATGAGGATAGGTTAAGGGAAATAAATGACAGCCTCAGAAGGAAAAATCTACATTTAATTGGGGTTCCCGAGGGCGCCAAAAGGGACAGAGGGCCACAATATGTATTTGAACAAATTATAGCTGAAAACTTTCCTAATCTGGGAAGGGAAACAGGCATTCAGATCCAGGAAATAGAGAGACCCCCCTAAAATCAATAAAAACCACTCAACACCTCGACATTTAATAGTGAAGCTTGCAAATTTCAAAGATAAAGAGAAGATCCTTAAAGCAGCAAGAGACAAGAAATCTCTAACTTTTATGGGGAGAAATATTAGATTAACAGAAGACCTCTCCACAGAGACCTGGCAGGCCAGAAAGGGCTGGCAGAACATATTCAGGGTCCTAAATGAGAAGAACATGCAGCCAAGAATACTTTATCCAGCAAGGCTCTCATTCAAAATGGAAGGAGAGATAAAGAGCTTCCAAGATAGGCAGAAACTGAAAGAATATGTGACCACCAAACCAGTTCTCCAAGAAATATTAAGGGAGACTCCGTAAAAGAACGAGGAAGTCCAAGGGAACAATCCACAAAAACAGGGACTGAATAGGTATCATGATGACACTAAATCCATATCTTTCAATAGTAACTCTGAACGTGAATGAGCTTACTGACCCCATCAAAAGGTGCAGGGTTTCAGACTGGATAAAAAAGCAAGACCCATCTATTTGCTGTCTACAAGAGACTCATTTTAGACAGAAGGACACCTACAGCCTGCAAATAAAAGGTTGGAGAATCATTTACCATTCAAATGGCCCTCAAAAGAAAGCAGGGGTAGCCATCCTTATATCAGATAAACTAGAGTTTATCTCAAAGGCTGTAGTAAGAGATGAAGAGGGACACTATATCATACTTAAAGGATCTATCCAACAAGATGACCTAACAATCATGAATATTTATGACCGAATGTGGGAGCGGCCAAGTATATCAATCAATTAATAGCCAGAGTTAAGACATACTTAGATAATAATACACTTATACTTGGTGACTTGAATGTAGCACTTTCTACAATTGACAGGTCTTCTAAGCACACATCTCCAAAGAAACAAGAGCTTTAAATGATACACTGGACCAGATGGATGTCACAGATATTCACAGAATTTTACATCCAAATGCAACTGAATACACATTCTTCTCAAGTGCACATGGAACTTTCTCCAGAATAGACCACATACTGGGTCACAATTCATGTCTTAACCAATACCAAAAGATTGGGATCATTCCCTGCATGTTTTCAGACCATAATGCTTTGAAATTAGAACTAAATCACAAGAAGAAGTTTGGAAGGATTTCAAACACGTGGAGGTTAAGGGCCATCCTGCTAAAAGATGAAAGGGTCAACCAGGAAATTAGAGAAGAATTAAAAAGATTCATGGAAACTAATGAGAATGAAGATACAACTGTTCAAAATCTTTGGGATACAGCAAAAGCAGTCCTGAGGGGGAAATACATCACAATACAAGCAGCCATCCAAAAACTGGAAAGAACTCAAATGCAAAAGCTAATTTTGCACCTAAAGGAACTGGAGAAAAAACCACAAATAGATCCTACACCCAGCAGAAAAAGAGAGTTAATAAAGATTCAAGCAGAACTCAATGAAATCAAGACCAGAAGAACTGTGGAACAGACCAACAAAACCAGGAGTTGGTTCTTTGAAAGAATTAATAAGATAGATAAAACCTTAGCCAGCCTTATTAAAAAGAAGAAAGAATAGACTCAAATTAATAAAATCATGAATGAGAAAGGAGAGATCACTACCAACACCAAGGAAATACAAATGATTTTAAAAACATATTATGAGCAACTATATGCCAATAAATTAGGCAATCTAGAAGAAATGGACACATTTCTGGAAAACCACAAACTACCAAAACTGGAACTGAAAGAAATAGAAAACCTGAACAGGCCAATAATCAGGGAGGAAATTGAAGCAGTTATGAAAAACCCCCAAGACACAAAAGTTTAGGGCAGATGGCTTCCCTGGGGAATTCTATCAAACGTTTAAAGAAGAAACCATACGTATTCTACTAAAGCTGTTCGGCAAGATAGAAAGAGATGGAATACTTCCAAATTCGTTCTATGAGGCCAGCATCATGTTAATTCCAAAACCAGACAAAGACCCCACCAAAAAGGAGAATTATAGACCAATATCCCTGATGAACATGGACGCAAAAATTCTCAACAAGATACTAGCCAATAGGAGCCAACAATACATTAAGAAGATTATTCACCATGACCAAGTGGGATTTATCCCTGGGATGCAAGGCTGGTTCAACACTCGTAAAGCAATCAATGTGATTGATCCTATCAGCAAGAGAAAAAACAAGAACCATATGATCCTCTCAATAGATGCAGAGAAAGCATTTGACAAAATACAGCATCCATTCCTGATCAAAACTCTTCAGAGTGTAGGGATAGAGGGAACATTCCTCAGCATCTTAAAAGCCATCTATGAAAAGCCCACAGCAAATATCATACTCAATGGGGAAACACTGGGAGCCTTTCCCCTAAGATCAGGAATAAGACAGGGATGTCCACTCTCACCACTGCTATTCAACATAGTACTGGAAGTCTTAGCCTCAGCAATCAGGCAATAAAAAGAAATAAAAGGCATTCGAATTGGCTAAGAAGAAGTCAAACTCTCCCCCTTCGCTGATGACATGATACTCTACATAGAAAACCCAAAAGCCTCCACCCCAAGATTGCTAGAACTCATACAGCAATTCGGCAGTGTGGCAGGATACAAAATCAATGCCCAGAAGTCAGTGGCATTTCTCTACCCTGACAATGAGACTGAAGAAAGAGAAATTAAGGAGTCAATCCCATTTACAATTGCACCCAAAAGCATAAGGTACCTAGGAATAAACCTAACCAAAGAGGTAAAGGATCTATACCCTAAAAACTACACAACACTTCTGAAAGAAATTGAGGAAGACACAAAGAGATGGAAAAATATTCCATGCTCATGGATTGGAAGAGTTAATATTGTGAAAATGTCAATGCTACCCAGGGCAATTTGCACATTTAATGTAATCCCTGTCAAAATACTGTGGACTTCCTTCAGAGAGTTGGAACAAATCATCTTAAGATTTGTGTGGAATCAGAAAAGGCTATTCCCCGAATAGCCAGGGGAATATTAAAAAGGAAAACCATAGCTGGGGGCATCACAATGCCAGATTTCAGGTTGTACTACAAAGCTGTGGTCATCAAGACAGTGTGGTACTGGCACAAAAACAGACACATAGATCAATGGAACAGAATAGAGAATCCAGAAGTTGACCCTCAACTTTATGGTCAACTAATATTCGACAAAGGAGGAAAGACTATCCACTGGAAAAAAGACAGTCTTTTCAATAAATGGTGCTGAGAAAATTGGACATTCACATGCAGAAGAATGAAACTGGACCATTCTCTTGCACCATACACAAAGATAAACTCAAAATGGATGAAAGATCTAGATGTGAGACATGAATCCATCAAAATCCTAGAGGAGAACACAGGCAACACCCTTTTTGAACTCGGCCACAGTAACTTCTTGCAATATACATCCATGAAGGCAAGAGAAACAAAAGCAAAAATGAACTATTGGGACTTCATCAAGATAAGAAGCTTTTGCACAGCAGAAGATACAGTCAACAAAACTAAAAGACAACCTACAGAATGGGAGAAGATATTTGCAAATGACCTATCAGATAAAGGGCTAGTATCCAAGATCTATAAAGAACTTATTAAACTCAACAGCAAAGAAACAAACAATCCAATCATGAAATGGGCAAAAGACATGAACAGAAATCTCACAGAGGAAGACATGGACATGGCCAACAAGCACATGAGGAAATGCTCCGCATCACTTGCCATCAGGGAAATACAAATCACAACCACAATGAGATACCACCTCACACCAGTGAGAATGGGGAAAATTAACAAGGCAGGAAACCACAAATGTTGGAGAGGATGCGGAGAAAAGGGAACCCTCTTGCACTGTTGGTGGGAATGTGAACTGCACAGCCACTCTGGAAAACTGTGTGGAGGTTCCTCAAAGAGTTAAAAAGTTAAAAATAGATCTGCCCTACCACCCAGCAATTGCACTGCTGGGGATTTACCCGAAAGATACAGATGCAGTGAAACGCTGGGACACCTGCACCCGGCGTTTGCATAAGTCAATGCAAAAAGACATTTACTGAGTTTATGTGTGTGTGTACACATTTTATATATATAAATACGCACATATGATAATAATTCAAGTCTAAACACATTAAATGAAATACATAATTTAAAAACATTTAAAATTAACATGTATAGGACTAATGAAATTCTAACAATCATTGTACTTTCTGTGCAAATAGCATGCACTGTCAGTAAGATAAACATAAGCTGAAAAACAATAGTGAGATATTTTGACATACCACCAATCAATCTAGTAAATCAAATAACAAAATTTAGGGTTAAAGAATTTTAATACTGTGACAAATAAATTGAAAATACATGCATAGGAAAATGTATAACCTAAAACAAATAATCCTTATATGCCCTCAATCATTGATTATGTGCATAGGCACAATTTTTCCAGCAATTTGGTAATATGTGCCAGAATTTTTTGAAATGTGTATCTTCTTTAATCTTGAACTTTTATAAGTAGGAATTTATACTGTGAACCAAGTTGTATGTACAGGGATAGAAACTGATGTATATACATGTCCAAGAATAGGGGTCAGTTAAAATAAGTCAATACCTTTGGCATATTTTTATTGAAGCAAATGTTTCTCTAGATGAATTGCAAAGCACAGTTTGTGAAACTCTGCTTGAACTGGAGTAGAAGCCTCCCAGAGCCTTGTGCATCCCCAAGAGAAGTTCTTGTTTTTAGGGAGGAATAGTGGGAAGCCCTGGGGCCTTTAGAGACTCATGGCTAGCAGAGAGCACACTAGAACCTACCAGGGGCTGGTAGGGGTTA